>NW_026067949.1:43792436-43819936 GCF_014885135.2 Alexandromys fortis
TACCAATAATTGACTGGAGAGCTGTTGCCAGATCAGATGAGGTAAGAGGTCATTTTGACCTCGTTTCCCAGGGGACAGAACCAAAGCATACGTATATGGGTAATTGTTCAGGAACTGAGTACGTGCAAGTGTAGCTGTTAGGTCTTTGGTTCCCAGGGGAGGAGGGGAAGCACTATGGCACAGAGGCTGAGAGGATTCAGAATTGTCAAAAATGGCTTCAGGATTGTCTTAAAGTCTTACACTAGGTGGGGAAGAAAGACAGGAGTCTATCTGCATTGTGAGTGCACTGTGTGCAAAACACAGAAGAGCACATTCACGTCTTCTGCAGTGTCAGAATTCCTTGAGGAACAGTCAACTCCCGCGGCATCGTGGTTTCAGAAGCAGCAACTTGCAGATACTCCCACTTTGCCAACACGGATTCTTTATTGACATCTTAATAACTAAGAATATATCCCTCAGTAAGTATATCATTATATGTGTAGATACGGACTACATAGAGCTAAGGGGCTACAGCAGGGTTAAGAGTCTTTAGAAGTCAGGGAAGCTGATAGAACATGGAGTCTGTATGAGTATGATAATGAACCAAACTGAGCTTCTCAAAAATACTGGAGAAGTTGCTGTAGTGGTAATTCATTTGTATTTTAATAAATAAAGCTTGCCCAAAGATCAGAGAGTAAAACAGCCACACTGGTCAGCCTTATAGACCAGGCAGCAGTGGCACACACCTTTAATCCCATAGCCATGCTAGCTAGCTATAGAGGCCGGGCAGGGTGGTGAACGCCTTTAATCCCAATACTAGAGAAGAGTATAAAACAGAAAGAGTCAGGTCTCAGATCAGTCTCAGACTGAGGTTTTGTGGAGGCAGAATTGCCATTTCGGTCTGAGGTAGAGGTAAGAGCCAGTGGCTGGCTGCTTTGCTTTTCTGACCTTCAGGTTGGATCCGAATATCTGTCTCTGGGTTCTTACTATTCATGCTACAGGTTGCAGCTGCTGGTGTTAATATTGGAGTGGAAATGCAGGGTCAGTTGAGCTGGAGGAGCAAGGTGAAGGGATGGCCCTAGAGCCCTAGAGGCACAAAAGGGCAGATGTATGGACAGTGGTTTCAGACAACACAACAAGCAAATGCTTGTTTGTCAGGTACATTAGTGGGGACCAAGTAGACTTGGGATAGTTGGAAGTTCTCTGTCTGTTCATCTTTGAGGCACATACTGGATGGTCAAATGACAGATGAGTGAGATTATCCCTGTCCTAGTGCTGAGTGTCTGCTGCTTTATGGGGAATCATACGAGGGAGTTGGACTCTTCCCTTGGTTTGGTGTGTCTGTTGAGTTCTTGGGTTCTTTCTTTAAAAATTTTTCGTGTGTGGGGCTGAAGAGATGGCTCAGGTTAAGAGCACTGGCTGTTTTTCCAAAGGTCTTGAGTTAATTCCCAGCAACTACATGGTAGCTCACAACCATCTATAATGAGATCTAGTGTCTTCCTCTGGCCTGTAATGCAGGCATACGTGCAGGTGGAACAACATACATGATAAATAAATAAATCTTAAAGAAAAATTTGTGTGTGGTGCAGTGGGTAGTGGTGGAGGAGGGGCTGCATCTGTGTGTGGAGGTTAGAGGACAACTTTATGGAGTAGTTTCTCTTCTTGCAGCTTTAGGTAGGATCCAGGGATAAATGCAGGCTCTAGGCTTGCACAGTACCCATTGAGCCATCCAGCTCACTAGCGCCGAACAAGTTCTTGGACTTTATTTTCCTAATACGATCTTAATATACCCATGCGCCCCATACATCTCAATTCACCTCAGTAAATGTATGGGGACTCTTCCTGCTGTGCCTTACGGGTGGAGCTAGAAAGAGGGTATTGTTCACCTGTCCTCCTGTGTGCAGAGTGGCCTTCCAGCCTCAAAATTGAGTCAAAGGCTGCTTTAAAATGAAGTCTCTCTGGTCAAGGCACAATACTGTTCTTTACAGTATGGGAACTTATGACAGGAGCAAGCTTGATCTCAAACATTTCTAATCAGTATCTTACTCATATCTTACCAACTCAAACTGCCCTTCAGTTATTGGTAATTTTGTCTTGGCCTCCAGGTACTAGGGTTATAGCTGTGTGTCCTGAAGACAGGTTAGAAAATAAATCTCTAAAAAGGGAGAAAATTATTTGGCTGAAGACTTGAAGGTCTCAGGGGAACCATAAAATAGCAAAATTGAACATTCTGGAGCCAAATTTGCTTTCCTTTGAGTTTAAATATTTTAATTGAGCCAGGCATGGGTGATGCGTCAAATAATCATTGCAGATAGCATGGTAAAACAAAGCAACAGACCCTGATACAGTACCAAAAGCATGATCCCTAAGAGAAAAAAACTGATGAATGGGACTTTATTAAAACTGAAAAGGTGTGGGGCTGGAGAAATAGTTCAGAGATTATGAGCATTGACTGCTCTTCTAGAGGTCCTGAGTTCAGTTTCCAAAAACCACATGGTGGCTCACAATCAGCTACAATGAGATCTAGTGCTCTCTTCTGACGTGCAGATGTATATGCAGGCAAAACACTATATACTTAATAAATAAATAAATAAATAAATAAATAAATCTTTTTTAAAAGCCTGAAAAGGTGCAAGTCAGGCACAGTGCTGCATGTCTTTAATGTTAGCACTTGGGAGGCAGAGGCGAGCTGATCTCTGAGTTCGAACCCAGCCTCCTCTACAGAGTGAGTTCCAGGACAGCCAGGACCGCTACACAGAGAAATCCTGTCTTGAAAAACCATAAAAACAAAACAAAATTGCAAAGTTGTGTTCTACAAAAGACTCTATTAAGCGAATTCAGTAACGGCATGGGCAGGGATAAAGTATTACTAAAACTTGTATCTGAAAGAGGACTTAAAAAAACATAATGGTGAAAAGAAATGCGGATTTAAAACCAGTCAAAATATCTGAACAGATTCTTCATTGAAGAAGAGATTGCAATTTGCAGTAACATACAAATAAACACAATCTTGTCATTAGGCGATTGCAATAGAATTGCAGTGATGAAAGTCCAAAATTTTAATTCTGCTAGATACTCTTGAGGGTATAGAAAACAGAAAGGCATTGCTGATAGAAATTCAGAGGGGTGCAACCAGTGTGAAAGACAGTAACAGTTTCTTACAAAGCTAAACACAATCTTGCCGTGTGATCTAATGGTAATGCTGCTTCATACTTATACATACTACATTAAAACTTAGAGTCACACAAAAACATACACTTGATGTTCATAGAAGCTTTTATTTCCATTTCTAAAACTTGGAAGTAATCAGGATGTCCTTGAGTGGGTGAATGGATAAATGCTAATGGGTTCAGAAAATTGGATCTTACTCAGCAATAAAAGTTGTCAAGCTACAGAAAGGTGTCGGGAACCTTAAGTGCATGCTGTTGAGCGATTCCAATTTACAGCTTTTTGGGAAAGGCTGTAGAGGCAGTCATCTGGGATTTGGATGGGGGAAAGGAGATATGGGGCAGTTTTTGTGATGAGACTGTTGTGTTTGGTACTGCAATGGTAACTTCTCAGATTCTACATTTGTCAAAACTCGGTTTTTTAGCGTGAAGAGTGAACTGTGATCTTCAGCACTTTGCCAGCATTTGAGCATCCTTTGTAACTGCTTCACACTAATGGATGGTGACAGTGAGAGAACTCGGGAGGAGAGCAGCTGGAGGTGCCAATTGTCCTGCTTCCTGCTCTAAGAGGCAGTCGCTTAGATTGTTTTTCACATCTACTTATTTAGTGCGTTGTGTGCCACAGCACATGTGTGGGAATCAGAGGACAGCTTGCAGGAGTCCCTCTCCCACCACGTGGGTCCTGGGGGTTGAACTCAGGTCACCAGGCTTGTCAGCAAGTGCGTTTACCCCACTACACATTTATCTAGCAGGACCAAAGGTGTGCGTGTACTAAGGCCTAGAACAGTGAGCACCTTGAACACTCTGTACTTCACAGAGGAACCAGGAACTCGTGGTTGTTCTAACACTTGGTAGAGGTTAGTGGGAAGGTCTTCACTGAGATAATAACAGGGGCCGTAGCGTGGGTGAAATTGCACACGAGAGTGATATTTGTAAGCAGAGAAGTAGGAGAAGGAGCCATGAGAAGTAGCCTGAGCAGCCAGATGAAGAAAACACCAGGGAGAGGCAGGGACACGTGTCACATGGGTCTCAGAGATCATATAAAGTGGGATGGAGTCAGTCAATAAATGGTTAATATTTAATACATAATCTGAAGTCTTTTTCTTGTCTTTGCCAGGAATGCAGAGGTATATAGTACATTGACAGACTCCCATGTTCGTGGATTATAATGTAATCCACGAAAGAACAAGCTTCTAGAAGGTTGTGTGTGACGCTCTAACCTAGTTTGAGTCTTGCCCATCAGTACTGAGCACTTGGTATTTAAGCTTGTGTGTGAATGTGGTAGATGTCTTCTGTAGTGAGTTGGACAGACAAGAAGTTGCTCTGGGCTGAGAAAACGCACAGACAGAGGCAGGCAGAAGGCCGGGGTCAGAACAGGCTGCCTGCTGTACCATACTGACCATGGATGTGCACACTTTAGTACACTAGATTGAGTTCCTTCAGATGTCATTAGCCTTAATGCCGCCATTTTTCATTCTTCCCCAGGTATAGTAGTAGAAGATTGTTTGATTTTGCTTCAAAACTTGTTAAAAAACAACAATTCCAATCAAAACTTTTTTAAAGAAGGCTCATATATTCAACGTATGAAACCTTGGTTTGAAGTTGGAGATGAAAATTCTGGTTGGTCAGCACAGAAAGTAACCAATCTACATTTAATGCTGCAGGTATGTGGTCTTTAGACATCACTGTGATCAAAATTTGTCAGGAATCTTTTTCAGTAAAAAGAAAATCACTCCCATTTGCTAAATCCAGGATTTTTAGTTGGTTTTAGGGGAGATGTAAAACCTTTTTTTTTAAAGATTTAAAAAGAATCATGTACTCATTACATACAGTAATATGTTATACAAGAGCGTTTTCATTAACATATTAGTGTATCTGTTTGAGCATGTTATTGTATCTTGTGTGTGGAGGTCAGGACAACTTGAGGGAGACAGTCTTTTCTACCATGTGAGTCCCACACAGGGTAATTTATAACTTAGGTTATCAGGAGCCTTTCCCCCATCAGCTAAAAGTATATATTCTATGCTGACCACGTGCTTGTCCTGTGCTCTCCTTCTCTCTGCCTTATCCTCTCCCCTGTTGTGTTCTCCTCAGTCCTATAGATAGTGTTTATGAAAAAGTCTAAAAACCGCAGGTTGCGGTGGCATACACCAGTAGGAGTTGCTGAAGGAGGCAAAGGCAGGAGGATCATGAGTTCGAGGTCAGCCTGGGCTACACATTAAAAGTTTTTTTAAAAAGAAGTCTAAAAACCACAAATGACAAAAAATGTTTGACATTTATATTTTCTATGACTGGTCTATTCATTTAGCATGGCTATCTCTAGTTGGATTAACTTTCCTACAAATAAATACCATTATTTTTTTTAAGTTTATTTTTTTTTTATTTATATCTGTATGTGTGAGAGTATGTATGCCACTTGTATATGGGTGCCCATGAAGGCCAAAATAGTGTTGGAGACCCTGAAGCTGGAGTTAACAGGGAATTTTGAGTCACCACAGATTCAGGGGCTGAGAATCAAACTTGTGTCCTCTGCAAGAGCAGTAAGTGCTCTTAACCACTGAACTATTTCTTGGTTACCATACCTTCACATTTTATGATTGAGAGAAATCTGTTTTGTATATATTCCAAATTTGTAATCAATCATCTGCTGTTGGACACTCAAGTTGGTTCCCTAATTTAACTTGTGCATGGTGTTGGAGTGACCAGTGATATGCAGATGTCTCTGTGTCCTTTGGACCTGGAGTGGTATAACTGTGCTATGACATAGAGGACTATGTAAAGAATTTTTTGAGGGGCTAGAGAGATGGCTTGGTGGTTAAAAACATTTGCTGCTCTTCCAGAAGACCCAGACTTGGTTCCAGCATTTATATTAGGGAGCACACATTTGCTGGTAACTCCAAGTTTCAGGGATCTGATGCCCTCTTCTGGCCTCTTCACACACCAACAAACACATGGCCTGTTCATTCATATAGTTTCCCCACACACACACAATAAAAATTTTAAAATAGGGTTTGGGGATTTAGCTCTGAGGTAGAGTACTTGACTAGGAAGCACAAGGCTCTGGGTTGTGTCCTCAGCACCAATAAAAAAATTAAAAAACAAAAACAAAAAACAAGAGTTAGCTTTCTCTTGAAGAACATTTCATCTTCTCTCTCTCTCTCTCTCTCTCTCTCTCTCTCTCTCTCTGAATCTCAGTCCTATTTCCAATTTACTTAGCACCAAAAAAAAAAAAAAGAAAGAAAATTTTAGAAAAGAAAATTGTATTACTGGCTAGGTATGATGGCGCACACCTTTAATCGCAGTGCTTGGGAGGCAGGCTCAAAGGGCTCTCTGAGTTCAAGGCCAGCCTAGTCTACAGAGTTCCAAGACAAGTATATTACTGCCTAAAAAAATTGAAGTACATCATGTAAACAGAGAAATGCATTATAGTTCTATGTATTATGAACTACATATATATATGTATATTTTATGCTGTGTATTATAAAGTACATCTATATGTAGGTTTGTTGTAGGGTTTTGTTTTGTTTTTTAACTTTAAAAAAGTAGATCAACAGCTGGGCGGTGGCATACACCTTTAATCCTAGCACTTGGAAGGCAGAGGATCTTTGTGAGTTCAAGGGCAGCCTGATCTACAGAAGAGTTCAGGACAGCCAAAGGCTACACAGAGAAACCCTGTCTCGAAAAATAAAAACAGTGGATAAGCCTGCCTTACCTCCCTCCCTGAAATGTCCCTTTCACATGCTAAGTGAAGACCATGGACTCCAAGGCAAAGGACCTGAGATTCGTACATCATAATATTTTCTCCACATCAGGGAAGGAGTAGTTGAGTTCATGACTTTGCAGCTGCAGTTGGTCTTTTTAGAGCATCTGCAGTGTCTCCAGTTTTATTTAGGTTTGCTTATCTGAAAGTGCACCATTGTTTTCGTTAGAATAGCTATGCCCCTGATGGAACTGTTTCATTATATTCATTGTTACAGTTATAATCCTAAGCCTTTGAAAACTGGAACTAATATACTTGGGGGAGAGGAGGTTAGAGCTTTTCCTCTGAGGAGTTGACTGGCTCGCTCTCGCTCGCTCTCTCTCTCTCTCTCTCTCTCTCTCTCTCTCTCTCCTTCTCGCTTGCTCTCTCTCTGACTTTATTGATAGGTTCTCACTATGTAGCCCTGGCCTGACTGTCTCCTGAGTGCTGAGATTTAAGATGTGCCACTACACCTAGCAAAACACCACTTTCAGATCTTTTTTTTTTTCATTAATTAATTCAATGCCTCTCTGCCCCTCTCCAGAAAGTCATCTTTATCAGGGAAACAGAATCTGTGATAGTCCTGTCTGTAGTGATGTTAGTGTTTTAGTTGAGTTCTTCGGCATATCTGCTATAAAGTCATGGATGACATTTGTCTGGCACTTTTGTTAAGTAAGTTTTCTCATATATATGTATTATATTAGGTATAAAAAGTTTTTTCATATAAATAATATGACTAGTTTGTAAAAATATAAGCCATTGCTCAGTTATTTTGAAGATGTAATTGGGCCTAAATAATGGTTTGTTTCTGAAACTTAGTGTTAAGATTCAGAGTAATCGTGGAACTGTAGGGATTTAATAATGAAACCAGTCCCACCTAGTGTATGAGTCTCTGTCAGGCCTCCAGCTGTTAGCTTTAGCCTCTTTATCTCCAGGGTTAGAGAAAGTCGTGGAACTCAGGTCAGGGTTTCAGACCCACTCTGTCTTTAGATAGTTCTCTGCTAGGAGCCTGCCATCTTGTACCTGAATTCAATTTTGTATTGAATATGTCTTATTTGTAAATACTGTGTTGTTTCAGTCCAGAAATGACTGAAGCAGAAAGTATTCTGTGAGAGTTCAGATCACCTGAGAGGGACAGCATTAAGCACATAGCAAAGTACTAACACTGTTGCCATAGGAGAAAGGGGCCACGCTTAGCCATGGTGAGCATATTAGGGAATACCCCAACAGATGGTTCTGTCCACGGGGGTCAGCTTTGTCTCACGCCTCTACAAATGATTTTGAGACAGGGTCTCCTCCTGCCTCCACCTCCCTGGTATGCAATACCATGCCCTGCTGCAAATCTTTAAAAGACAATTTTTATCTTGTTTATAGCTTGTCCGAGTACTAGTGTCTCCTACCAACCCTCCTGGTGCGACCAGCAGCTGCCAGAAGGCCATGTTCCAGTGTGGGTTACTGCAGCAGCTTTGCACCATCCTGATGGCTACGGGAATTCCTGCTGATATCCTGACTGAGGTAAACGAGGGAAAGACAGAGGCTATTCTAGGAGTTGGGAATCCTAGGAATTAGACACTAATTGAAGGAAACTTATCCTTAGACCCAAATTTAGAAGTCAAGAGCCCTCTAAAACAGATATGTTGGTTTAGCCTAGCAGCCTCTACAATGAAATGTCTCTCTGTACTTAGCACAACAGTCAAAAAATTCAAAGAAAACACAGTAATATTCATAATCCATACTCTCTCTGTATTTTCCATCTTTATGTGGCTTATTTTTCTTTATTTTTTTTAAACTGTGACTGTCTGTACTCTGTCACTCTTTAAAAACTTTGCTTTATTTTTTAAAAAAATACTATTTACTTCTTTTTACAATTCTCTATACTCTTTTTCTTCTCTCTCCCAAGCCTGCGTACATTTATCCAACACTGTGACCTATTTAGAGGTCTTTTTTTTATCTGAATCTGTCTTTATTGTGTATCTGTAATTATTTTCTGACCAAAAGCACTCTATTTTTTTAAATGCTAAGCAGGCACGGCTAGGGCCAACACGGCCCTGTCTGCTTGCTCCACCCAGTACAGCATGGCAGAGGCATGTTCGCTGCCTCTGAGAGTCATGTACATTGCCTCATTTTTAGGCACACAACAGGTTTGTGTTGCCATTAAGCAAATTGTAGCACTCTGCTCACAGATCCCACTTAAATGCTCTGTAGCTGGACCTCCCAAAATAGAGAGCCATTCGTGCTGGCGAACCAGAAAGCCTTCTTAAAGAGCCGCACGGTTTTCACTGCCAATGCTGAGTCAGAAAGACCTCTCTCAAACTCGCTGCCATCAGAGTCCATCTGGAAAAAATAATTGCTGGCTACCAAGAAGCTGTGCTTAACTCTGTTCTTTTGTGTCTAGAATTCTTTTTTAAGCTTTCTCAGGTTTTACATGGTTATAGTTGACTATGTTGGTGTGCCAATTTGTTGTAGGAGGCCACTCACTCATTCAGACCTGAAATGATCACTCAGTAACTGTATTAATTAAATCACTGCTTGGCCTATTACCTCTGGTTTCTTATTGGCTAGCTCTTACATCTAGAATTAATCCATTTCCATTATTTTATATTTTATAAAATTCGTGGCCTACCGGCAAGGTTCCAGCTAGCAGCTTGTGTCTTTCCCCTCTGGCAGCTACATGGTATCTCCCTGACTCCACCTTCTTTCTCCCAGCATTCAGTTTAGTTTTCCCTGCCTAGCTCTAGTCTACCCTTTCTATAGGCCCAAAGCAGCTACTTTATTAATCAGTGGTATTCACAGCATACAGAGGGGAATCCCACATTATTTCTCTCTGCTTTAAGTCAATCTTGTCTCCATCCCCTACCCCAGTCCCACAGCTCTCTTATTTTGCTTCTTTCTGTCATGCCAGGATTGTTTTTTGAAATGTATGTTAAAATTAGTAGGATTTATGTAAAGATATAACATTTGTGAGACAGAATATCACTCTTAACCTAGGCCAGCCTTGAACTCCAGATAGTGCTCCAGCCTCAGCTTCTTGAGTGCTGACATTACAGTCTGCTTTTTTATTTTTGGATCTTTTCTTTAATTCTAGTTTTCTGAAAACTACTGATGCTAACTGTGGGTTTCGTCCCCATCCCAGCAGTGATGACCGCTCTCTTCACCTAGGACAGTGGCTGCTCTTCCTTGATAACATCTTTTCTGTTCTCCTGGAACTTTGTTAACAAATTTGTAAATTTTTTAACCTACAGATATCTTTAAAAGGAATTTTTAGTTGATAATGATGACATGTGTTTATTATGTGCAACACTACTCTGAAATATAGTTTTTCTTTTCATTATTGTTTCTTGGAGGTTGTTTTCGACTTAATCTTTAAATTGAACGTTCATTATATTGTATTTTAAGTGTGTCCATTGATCTTATTTTAAAGCGTTTCTCTGATTTGCTAGGACTGGGGATATGTCTCACCTCTTACAGTACATTATTCTTTTAGTTTCCATGAGGCTTCAAACTGCATGCAGTCAAATCTTCTGTTTGGTTTTAGTTATGATCTGGTCTCATGGAACCCACAGACATGCTGTGGAAATGAGACTGGCCTTCAACTTGTATTCCTCCTTCCTCTCGCCCCCCCNCAGTGCTGAGATTCCAGGCGTGTGTCTGTGTCCAGCGAGTGTTGGTTTTAATGAGGCCTGGCTGGGCATCCTGGGAGGATCTCCAGAGAACATTTCAGCATGATCATGTTCTAACTGATCTTTTCATGTCTGAATTTTGACACTTAAAAACAAAAGAGCAAGATGTAACATTTTCTTAGAAAATAGATTTTTCCCTCTTAACTTACTTTCCATAGTGTTTTTTCGTTTTCATTCTTGACAGACCATAAATACTGTATCCGAAGTTATCCGAGGCTGCCAAGTCAACCAAGACTACTTTGCTTCTGTGAATGCACCTTCAAATCCCCCAAGGTAAGAATCAGGAAATGCCAGGTCCCTGTAAGGAAGTCAGACTTAGGTTTGGGTGCTAGTAGATCTCATGGGCCCATCTTACTCTTCTTAAAGGTCAGTGTGTGTTGTGGAATGGCCCAATAATATAAAGATATTGGTCATTAAGACTATGCTTCTGTTTAAGGATATTGGTGACTAAGATTGTATGCTTCTGTATAAGGATGTTGGTGATTAAGAATGTATGTATGCTATTGGTACCTAATATTTGGTTCAGCTGCCAACCTTTTGATTGACACAAATCACAGGACTTTCTTAGCCTCAGCTCCCTTCTTTCTGAAATGAAGATGGAAATATTTGTTGCTTGAGTCCTGGTTATGGTACTTCAAGCAACAAAATGACTGGTAGTTGATATATTTGAGTTGTAATGCTCTGTTTCATTCTTTTCTTTACACTCTTGTCAGACCAGCAATTGTTGTACTTCTCATGTCCATGGTGAACGAAAGGCAGCCATTTGTGTTACGCTGTGCTGTTCTCTACTGTTTCCAGTGCTTTTTATATAAAAACCAGAAAGGACAAGGAGAAATCGTGGCAACACTTCTACCCTCCACTATTGATGGCAAGTAAAGTTTTTTTTCAAGCTTGTATTTGAATCTTTGCTTATGTTTTAGCCACAGGTACTTAGTAACTCGGATGAAAGCCTTAGATTGGATTGGAGGAGAGCTAAGTCAGACTGCACCTGGATCTACATTGCAGAATTTCTACTTCTCTCTCCTTCTTAAGATGTGAGAGGATGTGGTACTTGTCCATACATGGGTATCATGCCTTTAGAAAGATTGTGAAGATTACATACACGCAGTTACACAGGTAGAGCCATGACCCCAAATCCTAGTGTGTAATAAACACCAGCAAATCAGTACTATGAAGATAAATCCTACCACTTAGTCACACTCAACATTTTGATTTATTGCTCTACGATAGAGTATAGCTATTACTTATGGATTCTCCAGTATTCCGTTTACTTGAGATGTGTTTAAATGGCTGTTTTCATATTAAGAGCAATTTGACACAAATAATTGGAAACTTTAGTGAGTTCATTTTAATTACATTTTAATAATATAGGAGGTAGACAAAAATTTAAGTCTATTTAATTATATTTTACCAAAATTATTTTTGTAAAGGATATTATAGAGATGTTTTCTATAAATGAAAGTAAGATGCTAGGGGTAGTGAAATAATGTGCCGATTGTTTTAGAAATTATGTTTTCCATGAAGACAGTCTTCTGTCTTGTTACCATCAGACTGATGCCTATCATGTTCTGATATTTCTTTGTGCAGCTACCCTTTTAGGAGATACCTTTTTGTCATCTGTCCCTTTGTGTTTGAAGTCTTAGATAGTACATAATAGTGTTTTTACTGCTCCGGTGTAGGAAACAGTTCTTCTGACCCTTGTGAGTGTGGGGTTACTCCACAGGGCCTAACGTTCCTGTCTGTTTGCAGCAACAGGTAACTCGGTCTCAGCTGGTCAGCTGCTCTGTGGAGGTCTGTTTTCTACAGATTCTCTTTCAAACTGGTGCGCTGCTGTGGCCCTCGCCCATGCGCTGCAGGGGAACGCCACCCAGAAGGAGCAGCTGCTCAGGGTCCAGCTGGCCACAAGCATTGGCAACCCTCCAGTGTCCCTGCTGCAGCAGTGTACCAACATCCTTTCCCAGGTAAAGGCCACAGGCTCTTGAGAGGTGCCAAAGGGTTGTCATGTCCGTGACCCAGGGTGGACGAGGAGAGAAAGCACTCGCTGAAACCAGGCAGTTTTGTGGAGAGGAAGCCAAACTATTTCTGCAGGAGTAGTTCTACCAAGTGCATATATGGGCTTCAGCATGACAAAACACAAGTTCTTGGCACAGGGCTGTTTTGAGTTTTACTTTTCTTAAATTATCTAGGATTCTTCCCTGTCTTTTTTCTCTTCTCAGTGAGTTCAGATCAGTTAAGGAGAGAAAGTAAAATAACTGCAAATCATAGTTATATGCCTCCATCTTTTCTCCTGAAGCAGTTGACCCCCCCCCCCAAAAAAAAAACAACCCAGTAGCAGCCCATTCCATATGCAGTATGTACAGTGTGTATTTCCAGGGTCTGAGTTCTCATATGCCTAGCAAGATACAGACGAACACAGCTAAGGCTGTGTGTGTTCCTTCAGCTGGTTATGGAGGACAAGTGAAAGGTGCTTGCCAAGGCGCCTGGGCGTGTCTCTTACTCCATGGTTTGCCCACGTGCACTTAACCTTGCTTCTGAACAGTTAAAGACATACTTCAGCATACTTTAAAGCCAGAGTCCTGAAGGACTTAAATTATGGATGAACCCTTGTTCTTTCTACTTGGTCTAGCCGTGGAGGGTCCCTTCCGTGCTCCCACAGCACTGCAGTGGCCTGCACTGTGGAATTTCATCATGCACTGCAGTTTCTTTGTTTTGAACTTTTTGTTGTCGCTGTTGCTTGGCAGTAGACTCTTTTCTTCATGCTTACTAAACACCCCCTACCATTGAGCTATATCCCCCAGTTCACAGGCCTTTTTTGAGCATTTTTACTAAAGAAATAATACCATTATTCATAGAAGTTAGGGGTGAAGTTAACTAATGGGAATTAGAGTTGAATGCTGTTTGAATTGGTTTACTTCAGTGGCCAATTCATCACTTATCTCTTCATGATTTAAAAAAGAAACTAAAATTTTCAAATCTTTACTTACTTAATGCTGGATGCTCACCATCACTGTTGAAAATAACTGTTGTCAAGTTGTGAAAACTGGCATGGGCCACAGGCACACCTTACCTTTATAACTGTAATGTCTGTGTAATGCAAAGACCTACAGTGGTGATGGCTAACCCCCTGTAAGTAATCACAAGGCCGTGAAATTAACCTTATGTGCCAAGTTTATCAAAGATTAGAGCTAAGTATCTGTCAGCTTAGATTGCAGAGACTAAGAGCATAGTTGAGGGATTTTTCTGGACTTAGGTAATTTAAAGCAATGTTTATGAGTAATGTTTGATGTATAATTTGCAGGGTGATAAGATCGACAGACGGGTATGTATACTTGATAAGTTGAGGCCTTTTCTTCTGACGGGCTTCTTGTCTTGGGTTTTGCAGTTGGTTTTTAACAGCTTGTTTGAAGTTCTGTTCTACTCACTTTACGTGTGTTGGCAAGTTTGTCTTTCACAGTGGCTCTCTAGTTTCCTCCATTCCCTCTTGGACTGGTTACTAAGACTATGGGGACTACTAAACCTATGGCCTGGGCTTCTTCCAGGGTTGCTTGCACTGCCCTCCGATTCCTCAATTTTGGTTCCCCCAAGCTTGTTTCTTTATTTCCCTTAAAAATAATTTAAAGAAAGTCAAGTTTAGGGATAAAAGTATGCCTTTTAATCAGTAGGTGAAGGAGGAATGTGTGACTTTATACTACTCACATTATTTAAAATGTACAACAGTAAAATTTTTGTAATTATAATTTTAAATGTAGTATTACAGATTATTCTGCATATAATCTATAGGCTACAGGTACCGTATTGGTTTTACTATGCTGCGAGAAAGTGTTATTTATGTTCAGTTTGGTTTAGTTTTTATATCTTAACATCCTTGTCTAGTCATGTATTTTAGTCATACAATGCAACCAGCAGTAAATGAGGTCCAGCTAGTTACCCTTTCAAGTGTGAGTATGGTGTAGCGTGGAGCTACAACTCATACACGCATACTTGACAACTTCTGCCAGCAGTTACTGTTTCTTTGTTTTCCTATGTGGTTCTGGGGATCAAACTCAGGGCTTTCTATGTGCTAGGCAAGTGCTCTACCAGTGAGCCACACCTCCAGCCCCAGAATTTTTGATTTAGGATGTGTCTTGTAAGTATAAATGTCAACCATTTAAAAGACAGACATTATGTTTTCAATTGATTGGCTTGGTTTTTTTTTTTAACCATTCACCACAAATTGTAGAGTTATTTGTGTAATTTTATCAATGCTCTTATTCTTTGTTCTTAGAAGCTACCACTAAAAATTATTCTGATCATAAGACACTAGAACTACTTGTTTTGATTGGTTTTGAGACAAGGTCTCATTTAACCCAACTACCCTTGAACTCACTATGTGGCTGAGGTTGACCTTGAGCACCTAACCTGCCTCTACCTCCCCAGTGCTTGGGTTATAGGTAGACCTCCTATGTCCAACTTCTAGAACCTTATTTTCATGAGAAAAAAAAGTTAAAAATTTTAAGTGCCAGCTTTTTGTTTATATAAACAATATAAAAATGTTCAACTTGAATGAACATAGTAGGCATAAGAAGGGCTTTTATTTAGAAAACGTAGTTATAAAAGCATAATAGCTGATATTAAAGATTATTTGAGTTAACTTCAAATTTTATTTGTGCCGGAGCGTGGTAGTACATACCTTAAACCTCAGCACTGTGGAGGCAGACTCAGGAGGATCAGTGTATATGTGAGGCCAACCTGGTATTAGCGGGTTCAGAGCAGCCAGAGACACATATGCAGACCTTGTCTCAAACAGAAACAAGGGCTGGTGAGACAGCTCGATGAGTGAAGTGCTTACCTCACAAACATGAGGGCCTACGTTTTGATCCCCAGTACTGACATGAAAACTAGGTGTGGTGGTGTGCACCTGTAACCCCAGCACTCAGGGTCGAAAGCAGGTGGATCCCAGGGACTCCCTAGCCAGCCAGGGTATGTAACACGATGGGCCGGCTTGTTGGGGTTTCTGCCCTGCCCAGTTCCCTAGCCATTTAGTCCCAGAGAAAATCACACAGAGGACTCCATAAGATTATAAGCTGATTGGCCCATTAGCTCAGGCTACATATTAGCTCTTGTAGTTTGTATTAACCCATTATTCTTATCTATGTTAGCCACATGGCTCAGTATCTTTCTCAGTGGGGCAGGTCACATCTTGCTTCTTTGGTGCTCTGGGCTAGACTGGTGAGGAATGGGTTTCCTCCTTCCTAGAATTCTCCTGTTCTTATCACCCCGCCTCTACTTCCTGTCTGGTTCACCCACCTATATTTCCTGCCTGGCCAATCAGCATTTATTTAAAACATGATTGACAGAATACCGACAATTCTCCTGCACCAAGGGTAGCCAAAAAGGTGAGCTGCAGGTCCAATGAGAGGCTCACTTGACTCAAAAGAGAATTTGGAGAGAGTCATGGAAGATTCTTAGCATCCTCTATACACCCTTGTACCACATTGGTACATGTGTGTTCATACACACACACACACACACACACACACACACACACGTCTCTGCCTCCTCTTCTCCTTCCCCTCTTCCACCCTCTCCCTTTCTCTCTCATAAGAAAAGAAAACTTGTGTGTGTGTGTTTATGGCTTTTCTTTCATCCTTTCAAATCTATGGTTTTTAATGACTGAGTCCTCAGAATGCCCAGAATAATATCTTCAGTCTCCTTTTGTTTTTACATCTCCATGGCTCACATTCTGTAGACTCCGACAAGAGGTGTGTACTTGTTTTGTATTTTCTAATCTCTGCCTAGTTAAGGAGCTTAACTGTTGTCTTTTGATATAGCTTATGCACACACACACACATCATTTTCTTTTGACAAGTGCTTTTAACCACTGAGCCAGCTCTCTAGCCTTTGTACAGAGGTCAGAGGACAACTGTTAGGTTTTGTTTGTTTTGTTTTATTTGTTTGTTTTTTCTTACTCGTACTCTTTACTCTTTGGGGGCTGCCACCCAGCTCCCAGATAAATCTCACATAGGCTTATTCTTAATTATAAATGCCCAGTGTCAGTTTGGCTTGTTTCTAGCCAGCTTTTAACTTAAATTATTCTAGCTACCTTTTGCCTCTGGACTTTTATCTTTCTCTATTCTATTATACCTTTCTTTACTTTTGACTCTAGCTGGCTGTGTAGCTGGATGGATGGTCCCTGCTGTCATCCTCCTCCTTTTCTGGCTCCTTGATCTTTCCTCCCAGATTTCTCCTCTTGTTTGTTCTCTCTGCCTGCCAGCCTAGTCTATCCCTCTCCTGCCTAGCTATTTGCAGTTCAGCTCTTTTTTAGACAGGCCAAGTAACACAGCTTCACAGAGTTAAACAAATCCAACACAAAAGAATACATACAACACATGGGCTGGAGAGATGGCTTAGGGGTTAAGAGCACTAACTGCTCTTTCAGAGGACCTGGGTTCAATTCCCAACCCCTACATGGTGGTTCACAACTGTCTGTAACTTCGGTTTCAGGGGACATACGACAAAATACCAATGCACATAAAATTAATTTTTTTAAAAAAAATAATACAACACATCTTTGCATCATAATTAAATGTTTCACAAGAACAAATGTCACACATCTTCAATTAATATTCCACAACAGACAACTTTCGGGAATGATTCTTTCTACCATAAGTTGTCAGGCTTGGCAGTATGCACTACTTCCTACTGAACCATCTTGCTAGCCCCCACTGGGGTTTTTCTAGGCAGCTATCTAGCTGATCCAATATTTTAGTCTATCTAGGACACACTGATGGCTGTATAATACTTTTACCACACACAAATTCTCATTTGTACAAGTCCATTTCTGGACTTTGGTTCTGTTCATTTTTCTACATGACCTAGTATCACCTCATACTACCTTTCATAGTATCCTTAATTATTTCCACTAGTTTATTTTTCCATATGATGTTAAAAATCAAATTATTTAGTTCTACGAAAGTAAAGTTCTTCAGGGACCTAAGGTATAGATCAGTATTAGAGCCCATCCTTTGCATGGATAAGGGCCTGAGGTCACTCTCCAGCACTAAAAGGAGGAAAAAAAGGAAGAAATCTGTCTTTTGGTATTTTTGTGTGAGTTATTCTTCTCTATATGCAGTATAGATGAATCTGTTGTCAACACAATAACTACTATATGGAATTATAATCAAGGAGCTAGGCAAAACAGCGATGTGCTCAATTGAGAAAGATGCTCTAAGCTGGCCAATTTCTGTGAATAACAGGAAGCTACAGCGTGAACATAAGGAAAAATAGCACATCATGTAAAAGCTAAATTTTTTAAAATATTTATTTATTATGTATACAGTATTCTGTCTACTTGTATGCCTTCAGGCCAGAAGAGGGCACCAGACCTCATTACAGATGGTTGTGAGCCACCATGTGGTTGCTGGGAATTGAACTCAGGACCTTTGGAAGAACAGGCAATGCTCTTAACCACTGAGCCATCTCTCCAGCCCTAAAAACTAAATTTATGCTTGCCAATGTGGTGTACACATTTAATCCCGGTGTTCAGGAGGCAGAGACAGGCAGATCTCTGTGAGTTTGAGGCCAGCTGGTTTACAGAGAGAGTTCCAGGGCAGGTTCCAAAAATACAGAGAAACCCTGTCTCAAAAACCAAAATCCATTTTGATACCTCCTTGGAAGATCATTTAAAGTAGTTTGAAATTAATCAATATTAAAAAACACCTGAAAATAGATTATAAATAAACCAAGACCTCAAGGATTATGAAATTAGAATAATCTGGGTGGATTTGAAGAGGGGCTAGAGAGATAGCTCAGAGGATGTAAGCCCTTGCTGCAAAGCCTGAAGATCTGAGTTCAGTCGCTGGGACCCACATGATGGAAGAGACGCAAACTGTCCTCTGACCTACACACACACACACACACACACACACACACACACACACACACACACAGACATGTGTTCCACATACATATAAATAAGTAATGTGGTTTGCTTTGGTTTGGTTTGGTTTGGTTTGGTTTGGTTTTGGCTTTTTCAAAACAGGGTTTCTCTATGTAGCTTTGGAGCCTGTCCTGGAACTAGCTCTATAGACCAGGCTGGCCTCAAACTCACAAAGATCCACCTTCCAAGTGCTGGGATTAAAGGCGTGTGCCACCACAGCCCAACGTAAATCTGGTTTAAAAAAAAATTTTTTTTTTGAAAAGCATAGTGATAGTTAATTTAAGTTTATTTCTTGCCTCATTTCTTTGAATAATTATAATTTGTATATTTCTGAAAATTCTCCCAAATGAATCATTATTATTCTGACTTTGATTATTTTATTTCAGATTTTGTTCTTTAAAAAGAAAAATAGGCTATAAATAACATTGTATGTGGAGATTTATGTATGTTGTATTAAAATTTCAAAAATCGTGTTCTTGTTGGACACCTGATCTTGGCAGCAGTACAGTCAGTATGTTCAAGACGTTCTTGGTGCTAGCGAGCGCACCCCCTTAGTTCTGTCTGAGATGTCTCTTCTAGGCTTGCAGTGTGGGCTTTCATTTTTTTTTTTATTGAGAATAATACGTTCTTTTAGAATTTGACTAAATGGCTTTTTTGTGCCTTTTTATCTTTTTTTTTTTTGAGAAGGAAGAATTTATTTTTCTTTAATCAGAATTTGCTTTTAAAATTCTGACTGAGGTTCTCTTGCAGTAGATCTGCCTACCTTGCACTTATACTTCTCAATAAAATCTCTTCTATTTTGCTAATTTAAAAAAGATTAAAATATTAATTTGGAGCATTTATTTTTTGTTTCATTTTGCAATAAAAATTTTTTCATCCAGTATGTTTTGATCATGTTTTCCTTCCCCTGGCTTCCCCCAGATCCTTCCCACCTCTTTGCCTACTCAGCTGTGTGTGAAACATTTATTTTTGATCGTTTGTCTTGGGATTGGTGTTTTAAAGCTCCCACATTATAATTTTGTTCGTAGTATAACATCTTTTGCTACTACGATTTATTTATTTATACAGATCCTCAGATAACTCAGGCTGTCCTTGAACTCACTGTGCAGTTCTGGGTGACTTTGAGCTTGTGATTCTCCTGTCTTTGTCTCCCAAGTGCTAAGATTACAGGCATGCACCACCATACCTGGGTTTGCTCAATGCTGAGGATGGAACCAGGGCTTTGTACATGTTAGACAAGCACCGTACCAACTGAACAATATTCCCAGCCCAGCCACCACTGCTATTTTAAATAACCACTTGTATTGGTGCATATAAATTAATTCTAATGTCTGCACTGTGTTTAATTGGGGAAGTGCTGCTTGTGGTAGACACAAAAATGTATTCTTTCATTCAGTTTTTAAGTCTGACTCCCTTACACATCTCACAATGCTTCAGTTCTTTTTTCACAAAAGGGAAGGGATCTTAAGCCGACTGTGAGTTTGATAAAATAATAAATACAAAGTGGTTTCTGCCAATTTATTTTGCAGGGAAGCAAAATACAGACAAGAGTTGGGTTATTAATGTTGCTTTGTACCTGGCTGAGCAGCTGTCCCATTGCAGTAACACACTTTCTTCACAATTCAGCCAATGTTCCATTCGTATCCTTTATGTTTTGGTGTCGTACATGTAAGTAACTTACATCTTCAACTCCTGTTGAAACTTGAAAATGTTATGGGTATATAATGATGCATGCTTAAGTTCTCGCTCTCTGTTGCTCTCTTTCTTCTGTCTCTCTCTGTATGTATGTGTAGTTCTTTATAGTATGCTAGATTGGAGATATATATTATATAATTTCTTGTAGAGAATCTTAAGATTATGTATTAAATTCAGATTACTATAAATCATTAACTCCTTAACAAAGATGTCAGCTTACAGGACAAATTGCAGAAAATCTCGGAGAGGAAGAACAGTTGGTCCAAGGCTTATGTGCCCTTCTTTTGGGCATTTCTATTTATTTCAATGATAATTCGCTAGAAAACTACATGAAGTAAGTAAGAGCATAATGGCCCTCTAATCATCCAGAGATACTTTTTTCTGCTAAAGTGTAAATAAACCAAGCTTATGACTTTGCAGTTTTTTAAGCATCTCATATATTTATTTATGTAGAGAGAAACTAAAGCAACTAATAGAGAAGAGGATTGGCAAAGAGAATTTCATAGAGAAACTAGGATTTATTAGCAAACACGAGTTATACTCCAGAGCATCCCAGAAACCCCAGCCAAACTTCCCGAGTCCAGAATACATGATATTTGATCATGAGTTTACAAAGCTGGTGAAAGAACTTGAAGGTAAGCTGTGAGGGTTGCACTGCCCCAAAGCCATTGTGGGTGCATCCACGTGTGTGTGTGTGTGTGTGTGTGTGTGTGTGTGTGTGTGTGTGTGTGTGTTTCTTTCTGGATGTGGACGAGTGATGAGCTGGGAAGTTCATCTGCAGCACATGGAAAGACTGGATGGATTCTGTAAGATTAGAAAGTATTGCATGACCGTCATGAGCTGGACTAGTTTTACTCATTAGATCCTTAAAATTAAGTTGTGTTTACAATGCTTAAAATTTAGCTAGAAAAAGTTACCTAACTCCTCTGGGGCCCTGAATTCAGTCTGTAGAACCACAGAAAGCATTCAGTACAGAGTTAAAATACGTTTTCTTTTACAGGTGTTATTACTAAGGCTATTTATAAGTCCAGTGAAGAAGATAAGAAGGAGGAGGAGGTGAAGAAAACACTAGAACAGCATGACAACATTGTGACTCACTATAAGAATATGATTCGTGAGCAAGTGAGTACCAGGATTTCAAGTGGGGGAGGGATGCAGAAAGTAAACATTATTTCTGAAAGCACCTGTTCATTAAATTGATCACTTACTACGTGCTAGGCACTGTGCAGGATGTTATGGATTCAAACGTGGATCAAATGGATTCTCTTGTCATTTCCAGGTGAAAAACAGACCTGTATTATTGTGGCATATATGCTACAGCAGATTAAACCTAGTGCTGAAGTTAAAGGGTCAGGATGAGCAGAACCTGGGTGTAGATAGTTCTCTAGAAGAGAGGCAGGAGATGGCGTACAGCTCAGTAAGTCTGCTGTGGCTCCTGGCTGTGTGAAGGAGAAGTTTGAGGGTAAAAGCTAGAGGGAGGGAGTTCAGGAAGGAGGCTGTTGTGGTGGTTGGCTAGGGAAGGAGGTTAGGACACTGGTGATGTTGATGTTTGCTGCGTTCTGTGAACTTGGCATCTATTTTAAATACTGTTTCATTTCGTCTTCACAACATCCCTGTAAGTAGTGACTAACTATATTCGCTTTAGGATAAATGGGGAATCTGTGACTTAGTGAATTCTCCCAGCAATTCTTAGTAATTGTAGAACGGAATGTGACAGTGGAAAGCTCATACTCTCTGGCGTGGCAGGGACAGACTTGAGAAGTGTGGAAACTGAAGTTAAAACCTAGCAGGACTTGGTCATGTTTCTCTGCAGGTGTTAAATTGCAGAAGTGGTAAAGTGTAATCCCCAGGTTTCTGTGGTGGGCAGCGAGTGTGGTCCTGTTAAACAGGCAGCTCCACAGCGTAGGTGATGGTCAGAATGCCAGTTGGTGTCCTTACTCACGTTCCATTGCTCACTTTAAGCCTCTGTTATGTTCTTTAAAATGTTGTTTCGTTTCTTACCATGATATGTAGTAAATGATTATAGTATTATCTGGAAAATTAGATTATGATGTCGTTACAATTCCAATGACATTAAAAGAAGCGTGGCAGCACATGTGGGGTAGGTTTATCTTCTTATCTCTATGTTGTTGTTTTTTCTTCCTCACAATATATATGGAGATTGAAAATATATATTGAGAGTGATAATAGAGTTGTATGCTTGGTGTTTGCTCTCAGCCTTTCAGTGTTCAACCAAATCAATAAACCAGAATCAATCTTTGCTTGAAATTTGAGTCATCAAACTATCCCAGTTACATACAGATTTTAATCTATGTCTTAGTTCAAATATAGTCATTTTTAGTTTATGAATATAATATTTTTAGAAGAATACAAGATAAATATTTGGAATGTGGTGCATAGCTTACATTTGGAACTGATACAGTTGATTTAGAAAGAGAAGAGTTTTTTGACATAATTACTTATTTATAAAATTAACATTTTATACATTCTCACCACTTAAATACTGCTAGACTTAATGAACATCTAAAACTATAAAAATATTTATATTCTTTGAATGACATTTAAAAATTCATCCTAAGGAAATTCTCAAAAAAACTGTCAAATGAGCAAATATACTTACATAATAAAATTTATCATTTTGAAAAGTGGAAATTAACTTCAGGGTTAAAAACATTTGATATGATAATCTACACAGGAAGTATAAAGTATAAAAAGACAAGATCTCCTGAGTAAATTGGGAGCACGGGGACCTTGGGGGAGGGTTGAAGGGAGGAGGGGAGAGGCAGGGAGGGGAGCAGAGAAAAATGTAGAATTCAATAAATATCATGGACTAAATAAATAAATATTTAATATGATTTATATAACATCTGCTTGATTAAGTGAGCATTAAGATTATAGCTGTACAGCTGGAAAGATGAGTCAAGAAGACCAGGGCTGGGATGTCAGCACCCACATAACAGACAAGGTGCCTAGTGCTCCTGTAACCCCAGCTTTGAGCAGAACAAAGAAGGATTACTGGGACTTGCTTGTTTTTCAGCCTAGTCAATAAACATGAGCCCTAAGTTCAGGAAGAGACTGTGTTACTGGAATAAGTGTAGTATGATAGAGGGCAATGCCCAGTCCTTCTTGTGGCCTACACGTGCGCACATGCACGCACACACAGGCACACGTGCATGCACAGGCACATAGATGCACACACAAATTGTTTTTTAAATTATGATTGTGAAAATTGTATAGTAGTAAGAAATTAGTAACAAAATAAGTATAAGTATAGAAAATTAGTTATCTAAGTGTTCTACAAATATATGTGAACTGACTGTGGCAAGTTTAGAAAACATGAGCTCAAACCTGCTTGTGCCCCATTTCTTTTCTTTTTATTATTTTAAATTATGAGTGTGTGTGGTGGGGTGGGGGTTATGTGCATTTGAGTGCAGATGTCCAAAGAGACCAGAAGTGTGGGATCCTTCTCTGACTTCCACACATGTGCCCATGTACATACTCACACATACATTATCAAGTAAATAACATAGATGTGTATGTATATCTTCATTTGCTAAGTTTCTTAAGTAGTTTGGTATACATTTCTTACCTAGTTCATGACCTCAAAATGAGTTTTTGTTTTTTTGTTTTTGGGTTTTTTTTTTTTAATTAAAAAAGGACTAAACTTTATTGACAAACTGCTACAGACATTTTGACATAAGTTTAAGCTGCTATTTAGGCAGACTTAACACATGTAGCGTTTAATCTTCTGAGAACAAAATGGGAGGATGGTACAAATCCATTAGGACTTTAACTTATGTACAAAGTGGATTTCTAATCCATTTTCATTCAGCTGCAGTGTGCCTTTTTATATCATGCTAGTGTTGAGACATATTTGACTTCCTTAAGAACAACTCAAAATTGACAATGGTCAGTTTAATGCACATCATCAGCTTTTGGCCCCAGTGTCCAAGTGAGTTTTTCATGGAGTGCAGAATCTCAGATGGACAAAATCCTCTTGACATTTTAAATACTGAAAATTTGATTATCAGTGCTACTGATAATCTGAAAAGATTGAGGCTATAAAGTACTACATCAAATTTCATTTAGGTGGCTAACTCCTCTCCCCCATCATTCTTAGTCAAACTCTACATCTCCCCACACCCCCACTAAGTATCTCTAAACCCTGTATGTCTGGGGCTAGGTTTCAAAACCCATATAATGAAAAGATCAGTTTTACAAACCTAATTTTGTTGTTGTTTTAAGTCAGTTAATGTTAAAAATTGCATCAACTATTTATTTCATGAGGATCTTTCATATTAAAATTTAACCTTAAGATTCAAGCACCATGTGCTTTTAAAGGAAACACTTTTAGAGCCGTCTGAGCTCACTTTTACATGGTGGTACCTACTGCCGTCAACACTGTGATTTTACATCGTAAGCAGCCCTGAATTTTGAAATATAGCCTAGTTTGGGATTCTGCAAATATGGCTTTATGGGGTGCCTCAAATCAAAACTAAGAAAAAGTTAACAGGCCTTTGCTTCAGAACCTTTAAGCAAGCAATGCCACTTCTGAAACTAACATGTTTGTGTGTGTGTGTGTGTGTTTTTACTCAACTTCTTTTTTTATTCTAAAAGGTACACTGTTTAAACAACAAAGAAAAAAAGCATCTACACACTTAAAATTTTGATATCCTAAAACTACTTTAACTCATTTTAAAATACTACATACAGAAGCCAGAACGTAGAGTTAAGAATGGGACCACGAAGAAAAACACTTAGACAGTTACTTGTCTGTAGTGGATAAAGCAACAGGAATCCTGGGATACAAGAAATCACTAGCAACTTTGCTCATAACTGATGCTTTCCCCTCCTATTTGTGTTCTCTGTATGATCCCTTCACTGGCCTACCTGGGGGGTCCTTCAGTGATGGCCTGGTCCCATTCCAATCATCATGTCCATAAGCTTCATAAGAATCTTGAAGCTCCCCATGTCCATAGTCATACTATTCTGACTCCCCGGCTTTGGCTGTAATAGCCTTCATATCCTCATCACTCTATTCTGTATATGTAGCATCATCTCCACAGTCTTCGTAGGTTTCTGCTGCAGGTGCTGAAGGTAAAGGTATTCTCTGGGTGCCTGCTGTCCGAGCTCATGGTGTTGGGCACCTCTCACTGGGGTCCCGCTAACCAAAGCCCCTCGAGGTGGTTCAACACCACGACCTCTGGGAACAGATGGAGGAGGCAGGGCAGCTCCTTGTTCTCTCACTGGTACCCCACAACCACGAGAGGGTTCAGGAACACCATTCAAGTAAGATAATTCTAGAAACTGCTCCTGGCAGATATCATCATTATATCTGGTACTAGAAATTACTTGACTTCCTCCATGGCATGGGCCATAAGAGCAATAAGCCTCACAGAGGGGCCCAGAGACTTCAGTGAAGACATGCAGATCCATATTTAAGTGGGCATATTTGGGGTCTCTGGCCTTGTGAAGCTCTTCTTGACTTTGTCTCTCACTTTGAACAGAGATCTTTGCACCAATCTCTTTCCGGAGTCTTTTGATTGTATTTCCTTGTGGTCCAAGAATGTTCCCCACAGCTCTTTGCTGCCAGACCTCCGCCATCATGGGTCGCATGCACGCTCCCGGGAAGGGCCTGTCCCAGTCGGCGCTGCCCTACCGCCGCAGCGTCCCCACGTGGCTGAAGCTGACGTCTGACGACGTGAAGGAACAGATTTACAAACTGGCCAAGAAAGGCCTCACTCCCTCCCAGATAGGTGTGATCCTGAGGGACTCGCACGGTGTGGCCCGTTTTGTGACTGGTAATAAAATCTTGAGAATCCTTAAATCCAAAGGCCTTGCCCCTGATCTCCCTGAGGATCTCTACCATTTGATTAAGAAGGCAGTCGCTGTCCGAAAGCATCTTGAGAGGAACAGAAAGGATAAGGATGCTAAATTCCGCCTGATTCTGATAGCAGAATTCACCGGCTGGCTCGTTACTATAAGACCAAGCGGGTCCTCCCACCCAACTGGAAATATGAGTCATCCACAGCTTCTGCTTTAGTGGCATAAATTCCCTTGTATACACGAGCAATAAAATCACTTTGAATAAAAAAAAAAAAAAAAAGAATGTTCCCCACAAAATTGAACTTTGGATCCTGCTTGATAGGTATCAGTACCCGTTCTTTCAGTTTCATGTTCTTAGGAGAAAACAAATCCAAATAATTCTCCTCATCGTCTCTTTTTGACTCTCCCTTCTGAATCTTCTCAATTTCTATGCAAAGAGCTGCATGGTGTGAGTGAAAGACAGGTTGAGGGAGCCCTCTCAGCCATGAGTTCGGGCAGGTACTTACTCTCCGGCCCCATCTTGGGACCCCATCGTGGCCATGGCTGTGGCTGATAGGTGCGGAACCCACGGGACAGTCGCTTCGGGACCCGTGGCTGAGGGAGGCAGCAGCAGCGTGGCAGGCAAGGCCCGTACGCCCCCTCTAGGGCCACCTCTGCCTCTCCGTACTGGTGACCGGTGTAGCAGTGGCGATGGCCAAGTTGAGGTCTGATGCACCGAGGGGTAGACACCTGAAGGGTCCATGGAGCCGTTGTGGCCCAAGGACCGAGTCAGGCGCGCGCGCACGCGGCTGGGTCGTTCCTGCGCTGCATGGGGAGAATGTGTGGCGCGAGGGAGGAAGCGATGCAATGCTGAAGCGGTTGGCTGGGATGGAAAAGCGGGAGCAACAGCGACTGAAGGTGACCCAGCGAGAGAGAGCTTTGGTTTTTTTCTTTGTTTTTTCCATTTGGTTTTCTTAGATAGTAGCGGTGAAATTGCAGGCTGTGCCATGGTCTCCCCAGTGGAGCTTTGCTTGAAACCTCTGGATGATGATTGGCTTTGCACTTATATCCAAGTCCTAATGCTTAATTATTGGTTGATTTTGGAAACATTAGGTGTTTTAACATACTGTTCTTTTTTAAATTTTATTTTATTTGTGTACATAGTGTTAATTAGTATGAAATGAGAATGTCTGACTATTTTGTTTCACAGGACCTACAGCTGGAAGAATTGAAGCAGCAAGTTTCTACATTGAAATGTCAAAATGAACAGCTTCAGACTGCAGTCACACAGCAGGCGTCTCAGATTCAGCAGCACAAGGATCAGTATAATCTCCTTAAAGTCCAGCTCGGTGAGTGAAGGTGTCCAGGTCACTCTGTCCTCAGCTGGACAGATAGAGTCTCTGTGGACCTCTTGTTCCTGAACCGTAGCCACGGTGACGAACTCTCAAGTTAGAACTTAAAGACAGAGAGACCCTGTCTCGAAAAAACAAAATGACAGCCGGGCGGTGGTGGCGCAC
>NW_026067949.1:43820105-43874937 GCF_014885135.2 Alexandromys fortis
AAAAAAAAAAAAAAAAAAAAAAAGAAAGAAAAGAAAAGAAAAAGTGACTAAGACCAGATCTTTCCGGTTTGAAGTCCAGTCTTTAGCTCCCTGCTTGATTGTCTGACCCAGTGACTGTTGACCCTGGTGACACAGTTTTGACTCATGATTACAAGCTCTCCAGGTGAGCCTAAGCCATAGGCTATTTGAGATTGATTGATAGAGTATTTCAGTTGCTTCTATTCCAAAGTTGAAATAATAGCATTCATATCATCTGAAAATTGAATGAAATATCCTCTCTTTATAAAGTTCTAGTTCAGTACCAGGCAGATAGGCAAGAAGTCACATCTCTCATTTTCAAAGGGTGGTTTTCGTATAAGATGCTATTGTCTGTGGCTGTACATGGGCATTTGGGTGCTGCTGGGGTCTGGACCTGACCTTGTAAACTCTCCTTTACTTGGCAAGAGGGAAGCACTCCTGTGATCGCCCTGCCGGTTTCCTGGGTTAAAAAGACATCCACTGGAGTCTTGAGTGATCTTATTTACAGTCTTCTAGTCCCAGTGACAGAAAGCTTGTTTGATAGCAGCTTTCCCAATGTTGTGCCTGTTTAACAGGAAAAGACAATCACCATCAAGGTTCCCATGGTGATGGGGCTCAGGTGAATGGCATACAGCCAGAAGAAATCAGTCGGCTGAGGGAAGAGGTGGAAGAGCTAAGAAGTCAGCAGGGGCTCTTACAAAGCCAGCTAGCCGAAAAGGACTCTTTGATAGAAAATTTGGTGAGTAGATGTTGAAAAAGAGGTGTAAATAAGATCAAGATCTCATCGTCTTGTTTGCTTTTGGGTTTATGTGTTTGTTTTGTTTTGAGACAGAGCTCACTGTGGAGCTCTGACTGGTCTGGAACTCATTATACAGGCCAGGCCGGCCTCGAACTCGCAGATATCCTGAGAGCTAGATTGAAAATTACATACCACCATTCCAAGCCCTGTTCTTATTTTTACAGTCTCAGCCATCGCAGGTGATCTTGAATTCCTGATCCTTCTGCCTTCACCTTCCAAGGGCTGGAATCACAGATGTGTGTCTCCAAGCCTGGCTTGATGCTTCTAAACTCACTGTGTAGGCCATGTTAGCCTTGAGTTCACAGAGCTCTTCCTGCCTCTGCCTCCTGGGTGCTGAGATTAAAATGAGGGCCACTGCACAAGCTCATTTACTTTGGAGCCCTGCCTTTCCTGGAACCCCTTCTTCTGCTAGGATTAAAGGCTTGCTTTTTTTTCTTTCTTAAGTGATGGGGATTATTTCTTTAAAAATGATGGTGTGGTTTAGAGACTGTGTGTGTGTGTGTGTGTGTTCAGGCAAGGGCACTCAAGCCTCGGGGTGGAGGTCAAAGGACAGTTTTCAGGCTTTGATTCTCTCCTTTGACTGTAGGTCTCAGGAGTCAAAGTCTTATCGTCAGGCTCGATGACAATACCTTTGCATGCTGAGCCATCTCACGGACTTCTCACACTTAAAACGAAATAGCTTTTTCTAATGAGGAAGGAGTTCAGGAAATATCTGTTTTTATGCTTTTACCCCTTACTACTTCGGGTACTTGTTTAGATGTAATGACTCACTTGTTGTAAGTGTAACCTCTGAAGCTGAGGGAAGCTATAGACAGTCAGTCAGCAAGCGCTGTGTTGAAATAGAATCTTACATAAAAGAATTAAAATCTTCATGTGAAATCTTTTGGTGAGCTTCTGTAAGACTTGGCTGTGTGTTTGTCTGCTTTGGCTTTCCTTTCTCTTCAGATCTAACTTATTTCACAGTTTGTTCCTCTGCTAATTGTAGAAATCTTCACAAGTGTCTGCTGGGAATGAACAGGCATCAGCAGCAGCTTCACCCAGAGATTCCGAGCAAGTCGTAGAATTAAAACAGGTAATTTTCTAGCTTGAGCCTAGTTCTGTTTTGTTTCAGTTCCAGTAGAGTAAAACCCTGCAGTTCTATTGTTCTAGAACTCTATTGCCAAGAGTAATAAAATTTGGTAATTAAGACAGCTTTGAAAATCCAGAAGGTGTGTTTACCTTGACAGTAATGTTGTTTCGTCTTTTATTGGTTGGTTTTAAATTTCTTACATTTATTTATTTTGTGCTATAAATGTGTGCACATGCACATCTGGAAGTCAGGACAGCTTGAAGGAGTTGGTTCTCTCCCTCTACCACGAGGATCCTAGGCTTGGTTTCAGGAAGTCAGCTGGCTAACCCAGCTTCTCGTCTGAGTTTCCTTCTTTGCTCCCGCTTTTCTGTTCTTTCTTTCTTTCTTTCTTTCTTTCTGTCTGTCTGTCTGTCTGTCTGTCTGTCTGTCTGTCTGTCTGTCTGTGTTATAAAGGAATGCATGCTTATTTGGAAAGAGAAATGACCAGAAGTCAGGCTGTGCTGCTGTGCTGCCCACTGTCTCTTCCACTGGTCAGCTGGCCTCGCTCGCAGATAGAGCTGCCTGAGAGGGGCAACCTGAGGTGCCTTATGTCACCAGCATCTCACACTTCTCAGTGCTTACATTATGTGTACCAATGTTTTGCCTGCATAAATGCATGAGCGTGAACGTATATGCGCCACATACATGCAGTGTTCACAGAGGCCCAAAGAAGGCATCCAATCCCCTGGAACTGGAGCTGCCATGTGGGTGCTGGGAGCCAATCTCAAATGCTCTGCAAGAACAGCAAGTGCTCTCAGCTATGAGCCACCTCTCCAATTACTCAGACCTTATCTAAAAGCTGACCTTCTCTTCAAATCAGTTGTCATTTATAGTCTTTAGGTCTCCAGCAGTTGTTCACAATATTGCTTGTGTAGGCAAGGTAAATGTACTATTTTGGTTTTACTGAGTTTGCCAATACTAAAATATTAAATTAGAACAAATTAAGTTATTACTATGTCACTTTACTTTGGAAATTCCAAATAAAAAGTTTAGTTATGCTTCCCAATGAAACTTTGATAGAATTTTTTTTTTTAATTGCCTTTTACAAAGCCACAGAGAAACCCTGTCTCAAAAAACCAAAAAAAAAAAAAAATTGCCTTTTAGTTTTTTTACTTTCCCCAGTTTTCTTTTGTAAGTGTGTGCGTGCCTGCATGCATAAGTATGTATGTGCAGTGGCTTTTGGGTTTAGTTGTTGTTTTAAGGCAGGGTCTCTCTATGTAGCCATGACTGTCCTATAGCTCACTATTTAGACCAGGCTGGCCTCAAGCTCACAGATCCTCCTGCCTTTTCCTCCCAAGTGCTGGAATTAAAGGTGTATACCATCATGCCCAGCAAATATACAATTTTTTTAAATGATAGCTGTGTAGGGTTTTATAGCAACATAGGGATTTTTGTTTTGTTTTTTGCTTGTTTGTTTTGTTTTTTGGGGGGTTCGAGACAGGGTTTTGATGTAGCCCTTGAACCTGTTCTAGAACGAGCTCTTGTGGACCAGACTGGCCTCGAATGCAGAGATCCACCCACCTCTGCCCCCCAAGTGCTGGGATTAAAGGCGTGTGCCACCACTGCCTGGCTTAGCAACATAGGGTTTTAATTATTATATTTTACAAAATGCTGCATAGGAGCAGGGGAGATGAGTCAGTAGGTAAAATGTTTGCTACACAAGCATGAGAGCTTGAGTTTGAATCCCCAGCACCCACTTAAGAGAAAAGCAGGCATGGTGACACGTGCCTGTAGGACGGGAATCCTAGCTAGGGGGATGGCCAGTCTAGCCAAAACACAAAACAGCATGACAGCATGCTCCAGGTTCAGTGAGAGACTGTCAGAAAATAAAGTGGAGAGCAATTACAGAAGAGGTGTGTGTGTGCATGATAGGCATAGGAGGCAGAACAGAAGATGATCACTAGTCACGTGCTGGAGCTCAGCAGCAGACACATCTCCAGACTCTGCCCCGTGGCCTGAGGAGCATGGAGCACCACTGTATGGGAGCTACCATTTTAATTGCTTCTCTAGCATTGTACTTGGGTGGAGGAGGGCAATAAACATTAGAAAGTTAAACATAAACTCTAATTTCTTGCCTCATTTTCATGGTAGCACTGCTGCTGTCATGTTTGGTGGCCCCTACCCTAGAGCTGTCCAGCTCTGCAGTTGCGAATGCTAAGTCTGTAGGCTTCCGCCAGGAGTAGTGGGACCCATGAGCACTGGCAGGGATCTGATGGCTCTCTCACGAATAGACTGTGAACCAGCCCTCAGTGTTTAAGCCCCACTTTCACTGTTCTTCTAAGGGCACCAGGAGACGACAGATTCCTTGTAAATCAGGGGCCAACTTTGCTTTCTCTGTGGTCAGCCTAGCTTTCTAGTTTCCCAGTGTATTTCCTTCTGAAATTCTCCAGGCTCATTTTCTGTCCTTATGCCTACCTGCCTGTCTGATTTCCTTTTTTCCCTTGTTCCTCCCTTTATGATTTTCTTTGAGGGGGTGGCATGGGGAGAACATACAGGGTCTCATAAAGCAACAGAGGTAAACGAATGTGTTTCATTTTCCATCTTTAACCTAACATAAAACTTGGACATCATCATTTTTTGAGGAGAGGGTCAAGGAAGGATTTTCCCTGTAAATGGGTGTTTTCTGTTTTGTCACAACTCTGCTCTTCTTATTCTCAGGAACTGACAGCGCTGAAGTCCCAGTTAAACTCACAGTCTCTGGAGATGACCAGACTCCAGGCAGAAAATCGTGAGCTGCTACAGAGAGCAGAAGCCTTGGTGAGTCATCTTTGTCTCTCTTCGGAAGGCAGGAAGATGAAGGCATTTGCTCTCTGACACAGCCTTTATGACCCAGTAGACAGAGACTTCAGGGTAGCCTCTCTCTCTCTCTCTCTCTCTCTCTCTCTCTCTCTCTCTCTCTCTCTCTCTCTCTCTCTCTCCCCCTCCCTCCCTCCTTCCCTCCCTCCCTCTTTTTCTTTTTGTTTTCTTTTTATTGCTGTACGGATTCATTAAGTTACTGAATGGTTTTACTGGTGTAGCAACCATTTCCATCACTTTTCATCCAAGCTGACAGCTTCCTTATTGCCATAAAATTATCAGAATTCCATGCACTTTACCAGAGTCAAACCACCACCCAACAAAGCCCCCACAAGTGCCTCATGTCTGTGGAGTACCCCCACAAGTATCTCCAGTGTCTGCCGAGTGGGTTGATTGCACCCACGTGTATAATCACTTATTTAAAGGACCCAACCCCCCCCTCCATCTTTTCTCCAGAACATACTTTCTCAATCTGGGTAGTCTGAAAATTCCAAGTCTTCATTTTTACATGATCATTTGTAATTTCTCTCTTCTCTTACATTCCATTCTTCTGTAAGCTGCAGAGACTGGACTGCACAGTGGTCCTTTGTTTAGGATGTCAGCTGTGTAAGGTTTCAGTTACTCACGTGTGCCCGGCATAATGATGGCTGAGCTAGATCCCAGCTGGGGCAGTGTTCAAGACACATTCCAACACAGGTGTGTGGACCAACAGACTGAACAGTCAGTTGATCTCCGTTCTCCCAGAATACTAGGTCACAATCCTGCCAAGTTCTTTGCTGCTCATAACAGGGATTTTTTTTTTTGGGGGGGGGGGTTCGAGACAGGGAGACAGGGTTTCTCTGTAGCTTTGGTGCCTGTCCTGGAACTAGCTCTTGTAGACCAGGCTGGCCTCGAACTCACAGAGATCCGCCTGCCTCTGCCTCCCGATTGCTGGGATTAAAGGCGTGCGCCACCACCGCCCTGCTTCAGGGATTATTTTTTATCTTTCCTCTAATTCTCAATAACTTACTTTCCATTTCTCTCTGTGACGTCACCAGAAGCATTTAGCTTTTATACTTCTACCAACAATCTCTAATGTATGTGCACAAAGCTAAAAATAATAAATCCTTTTCAGAATTGCCTTTACTGTTCATATTTCTATCAACAGTTCTTCGAAATGGCTTAGGCTTTGTCTGATGTGCATCCAAAACCCCATTCATTACCCTGTCCCAAAGCCACTTTCCCATTTCTAGGCATGTGTTTAATCAACACCCACTCTCTGGTATTTATGGAGAAAAGGTGGGCACTAAAATGTCTTGGTTCATACAACATTTAAAATGCTTGTATCTCACCAGCTAATGGCATTTGGGTGGGTTTAACACCTGGGGCGACAGTTGTGGACTCAGCCAGGATGTTACAGGTAAAGATTCAGGGCTGAGCCCTGATGCTAGTGCTTTGCTGGACTGACTGACCTTGACACTTGCCTTCCTTGTTCTCTGATCGGTTTAATGCCATCTGCGGTGGGACAGCTTGTCTGTCACAGACCACTTCATTGTTTTCGTATAAAAACACAAGGAGTTTTGTTTTCTGTCATTTGAAATAAAACTTCAAAACAGCAAGAAGATATACACACAGAATTTGTATCTTTTGTAGTTTAAAGAGACTTTTTTTTTTTTCAAACTTGTGTTTTCAGGCAAAGTCAGCCCCTGTTGAGGGAGAGAGTGAGAATGTGGCCACTGCTAAAACTACTGATGTAGAAGGAAGGCTGTCTGCCTTGCTGCAGGAGACAAAAGAATTAAAGGTTGGTTTTGGTAAACCTGCTACTTATCATACATAATATGAAATAAATTCTGGAAAACCTGGCTATCTCATTTCATGTCTGAGCCTCTTAGCCTTAGAAAGAAAACTGGAAACTAGGGTTTTGTCTTGTTTCCCAAGCTATGGTTTGTGTAGCCCCGACTGTCCTGGAACTCTCTCAGTGACAAGACTGCCCTTGAATGCAGAGATTCACCTGCCTCTGCCTCCCAAGTGCTGGGGTTAAAAGGTGTGTGCTGCCACCACGCAGCAGGTTTTCTTACCAACATCAATGTTTAGTCACACCAAAATGAAGGCAGCAAATTTGGGTAATACTAATACTGCAACATATAGCCAGACATGTTGGCGCACAGCCTTAATCCTACTTAGTACTGAGGCAGAGGACCGTGAGTTCCGGGCCAACCAGGCGTGCACGATGAGACTGTCTCAGAAAACAGAATGACATGCAGACTTCCGTAGGGCTGAGAAATGCTGGCAGACATGTCAGAATAGGTAACATGAAGAAAAGAATCGGGACATTCATAAATTTGAAAGAGAAAGATGAAATAGACTCTTTGGATTATGTTTAAGTTATTTATGTTGTGCTTTTATTTGAAACTATTCTTTCCATTTAATTCTCAGAATGAAATGGGACTTTTCTTTCCTTTGAGTTTTGGGTTCTAATTGTGGTGCCAGCCAGCTTCTATACAATGTTATCTCAGGGTTTGGGCGAGGATGGCTAAGGTTTGGACGTTCTACTTTGTTCATTGTGGCTTTCTTTGCTAAGTAGGCTGGCAGATTCCCTGGGTGTATGTTTTAAGACTTATGTACCTTCAGTTCCCACACCAAGCTTCAGGTTGATCAGTTGTCACATGCTAGTTACCCTCACCTTCCTGTGAGCAAACATCCTGAGAGAAGAACTCTGAGGGGCTGAGGTTCATCTTGGGTCGTGGTTCACATACCGCAGTCCATAACAGCTGGGAGTGCAGAGGCTCCTCACAGCGTGGTGACCAGAACGTGAGGTCGCCAAACATTAGCAGATCAGAGAATGACAGCTCCAGGCAGACCAGAAACAGATAGTCACCTTCAAGAGCCACCACTAGTGACCTGTATCTGCCACCTAAACCATCACCCACAATGATTTGTCATTGACAGAAACTATCGTGAGCTTTGGAAATGAGTACTGACTGTAGGTCACTGCTTGTCACTTTTCTTCTAGAATGAAATTAAAGCTCTGTCTGAGGAGAAAACTGCCATTAAAATGCAACTGGATTCATCTAACAGCACCATCGCCATCCTACAAATGGAGAAAGACAAGTTAGACATAGAAGTGACTGATTCTAAGAAAGAACAAGATGATCTCTTGGTACTGTTGGCTGATCAGGATCAGAAAATTCTGTCACTGAAGAGTAAACTCAAGATCCTCGGCCATCCAGTAAGCCTGAAATATTTCCACAAGGGTTCTGTGATTTGTAAAGTGTGTTTCTAAGTTTAATGCTTCATGGGAAAGTTGTGTCCTATGTTAGCCTTAGAAATGTGGGGTTGAGAACACAGTATTACCTGTTTTTTTCACTGTTCAGTGAGTTGGTCTGAGAAAAATCAAATTCTCTTTGCAGTATTTGAAGACCTTGAGCCTAGAAAATAGTTGATTTCATTGCTCCTCGGTGATAAGACCACCATCAGGGGTGGGTTCTATGATCATAATTTCACCACAGTGGGTTCAGACTCATAGATGGAAAAGTGTGGCCATTTATTGTTAAAGTTAACTGACCAGCATTACCCATTCATGTTAAAAATGACAGGGAGCCTGAGCATTATGAAGTCAAGGAAATCTGATCTACTATGACAGACTAGTAATATTAGTAATTAATATGTGTTAAACAGGCACATACTTATTTGTATGTATTATGTGTGTATATGAACAAATCTGTATTTTCCCCTTAGGTTGAAGAAGAAGATGAATCTGGAGACCAAGATGATGATGACGATGAAACTGATGATGGTGACAAGGACCAGGACATCTAGCTTAAACCCTAGGAGTGATAAAGATTATGTCATTAGTTTGAACAAGTCTTAAGACAGTGCTTTGGTTTGCCACCTCCACAAAAAAAAAAAAAAAAAAAAAAAAGAAAGAAAGAAAGATTTAAACCAGGCAGAAAGAATTCACTAATAAAAATTATTGTTTGTTTTTTAATATTGCTTCTCATGTGGGAAACTTTAAAACTCTAACCTCATGTGGAAGTTTTATTTATGTTCATCTGAACTCTCCCAAAATATAATTTGCAGAGAGCACCAGGCTCCAAAAATAGACCACTTGAAGGTGTATGGTGGGGTTCATTAGGCGTGGTGGCGATACAGTTGGCCTTTTGGTTCTCTGTTTGCTTTTCAGAACCTGTGGCTTCAGTCCTAACACATTTGATTTCATGTGTACTGAATGGGAACCAGTTATTTCTAAATCAGCATTCGAGTTCTCACCTTACTATTCCTTGTAAAGAAAGGACTCTACTTAAAGACAGTATGGCCTGGGCTCAGGGGTCGTGTGTGCTGCCCCCCCCCCCCCCCCAGTGTGCCTTTCAGAAGAGCAGGATGGGGCGGTTCAGAGGGAGTGTTTGCCATCAAAGGGCCACATCCTGCCTTCCGAGAGCATGGAGAGCTGTTCTGAGAAACTGCAACAGTGGATTAAAGCGGCTGCTTTTCTTTCTGTCTAAGCTCAAGATGGAAAACAGATTATAGTCAACAGTTCATACAGCTGGGATTTAGCATTGTTTGATTATCATAAAACATGTTCTTAGTTTTAAAAATACCCAAACTATGATTTATATAATTTATTGGCATTTTTGCTGAATAGGTGTAAGTCAGATAATAGATTTTTAAAAAGCAATGAAGCAATGTGTCAAAGTCTAATGTTTTCATAATAAAAATAGATATTATGTTCACTTAATCCCTGTCATGGTTCCCTTTGTTTCGGTGTAAATGAAGTATTTAGTTCCTCATAAGAAGTAAATGAAATGCTAAAGAGACGTCTTGGTCACTATCCTGTTGCTGTAAAGAGCCACCATAACCGAGGCCCCTCTTACAAAACAAAGTATTTAATTGGGAACTGGCTTAGAATTCGGGGAGCAGGGCAGCACACATGACACTAGAGCAGCAGATGGGGCTACGTCCTGATCCAGACCTCCTCCTAACCCTGTCTGTGGGGTCGCTCTCATTCACACCGCCACACTTCTCTCTGTCAGGAGCAGTCTTACCAGGGCTCTGTACAATTGAAAGGGACTAGTGGAGCAGTTGCTAGAGTGGAAGAGGCAATTTAGAGTGAAGTTAGGGTTTGTCTCCCAGCAGCACAGGGCTTTGATAGGAATTCATGGAGTCAACAAATGTAGAATTTTCTACCTGAGGGGGTAGGGGAAAAGGCACTCACAAACTCTCTTAATGATCTCCTTTTTCTCTAGTCTCTCTCTCTCTCTTTCCAGGCAGTATAAGAGTCAAAATGATTCTCAAGTGAATGATTATAGGTAAAAACAAGGTTTTCATCTCCCTCACTTGATAAACATTTTATGTATTACAGGTGAAAACAAACTATCCCAAGAATCCACATGCATTCATACCCAAGCAGCTCATTACAGATTAACTGTGTGAGCAAGCAAGGTGTTCTTGTCGGGTCCTTTATTGGCAGGCTGCATTTTGCAGTTACAAAGAAAGGACCAATTATTTTATTACGTATCTTAAGAAGGTAATCTTAGAAGGAATCTTAAAGAAATCACAAACCTAAACTTTTATATGTGAAAAAGAATCACTCAGCTCTACTTTAAGTCTTTAGGGTGCATATCCATTCATTAATAGTTTTTTATATCAGGAGATTGAGGACAGAAATGGGTATAAGGAATTGATTGTCACCTTTGGTCGTTAACCAAACCTAGCAAAGAGAGCACGTCAGCCAGTAATAATTGGGCTGCTTTGTTCTTGTTCCCTGACCTTAAAGAGTCCCGCATTCAACTATGTGCCTTTCTAAGACTTTAGGTTGTCTTCCTGGGTTTTCACTTCAGAGTTATTTAACAAAAACATCTGAGTCTAACTCTGTTATATTCAAAGCTTTGTTTCAGCTGTGATGAGCTCTGAGACCTGTGAGCACATCTGACATTAAGGTTAAAAGAATTGAAGTTAGCTGGACTCCTGGGACTCAATTGTTAGTCATTATCCATGCAATTCCTTAGGTGAGACTCGCAGGCCCTGGCTGTGAAATATACCCTTGTATTTATTTTTACTCATCAATACTCTATATAAGCTATCAGTATTGTTATCAAATTAAACAGTACAGCTCAGGGAGGGGTCATCTTGACAATCCACAGGTAAAAATGCCCATTAGAACAGGATGTTTCCGAGAGATAAACACACTATAATACAGGCAGTGGAGATCACCACCACATGTCCACCCACACCCTGCAACATACCAGAGAAACAGAGCTGCAGCAAACATGTAGAGGCACAGCAGAAGCAAAAGACATTCTGGGGTCTGCAGTCCCGTGGCCTTGCCTAAACAAGATTGGCTCATCACAGGATTCCCTTCTGCTGGCTGACACCTGGAACTTCAACTTGCTGCTCCTCTGGCATGGCCAACGGCAGGTTTTTCCCCCCCTCTTCTCATTTTTAATCGACCCTTGAGAATTCTATACAATGTGTTTCAGTCCTATTTACCTACCTCCCCTAACTCCATCAAGATCCACAGCTCCTTCTCTACCTGGCCAACTTTTCCACCCACCAAGTCCAGGACTAGACCATCTTCCTGACTATTGGGGGGCTCTCACTAGGCCATCATCCTGCTTGCTCTCTGTCTTCTGGCATCTCCCCCTTCCCAGCATCCTCTCTGCCCAGAAATCCTGCCTAGTTATTCCTTTCAGCCTTATATTAAACCAATCAGAGTGATGCATCATGGCATACAGAAGATTATTCCACAAGAGTGGGACCCTACCGAGCCCTTCACAACAACTGACCCTTCAGAGGGATGTTGACACTTTTTGGAAAGTTGGCAGTCTGATTGCTGAAACTGCCTTTATTCTCAAAGAGGTGCTGTCCTGTCGCGTCCACCCTTGTCCTGCAAAGAAAAATGCAACACCCTGAGCTCTCGCAGCAGTTTTCAGAACTTTATTCACAGTAATCTTTCTTCCCCTCTCTCTTTTACCTCTCCCCGGGCAAACCTCTCCCAGCCCTTAAGTAGGCATGGGCTGCCAACCCCGAACTGCCAGGTGGGCACTGCCCATAGGTTCACGCATATGCAGGCAGCTGATAATCATTGTGTGATCATAGCATAGGTCAGGCCGTAGCCATCTCAGGAGTTGATTATACATCTCCATCAGGTGTGACACCACGCAGCTCGCTACACTGTCCAGAGTCCCAGCTCACAGGTTAATGGGTTGTTGCTTATCTGGAATTATGCTGAGAGGAGAACAGATATGCATCATTTTGTTGCAACTAGATTAGAGCCTTGTGGTATTTTGAATAGAAATGACGACCATACGCTCATATATTTGAATGCTTGGTCGTCAGGCAGCGGCACTACTTGAGAGGTATGTGGAGGTGTGACCTTGTTAGAGGAAGTGTGTCACTGAGATGGGCTTTGGTTTGCCAGTGCCTTTGGATCCGGTTGTAGAACTTACAGCTACCACGACTGCCTGGGTGCTGCCATGCTCCCTGCCCATGAGGGAAACGGACTAAACCTCTGAACTGTAAACCAGCCCTAACTACATGCTTTCCTTATTAAGAGCTACCATGGTTGTGGTGACACTGACTGAGACAGGCCTTGTAATGCTCCTCGGAACTAATCTTCACGAGTAAAGCAAAACCTACTGGTTTATTCAGCTCTAAGCACCGAGGATGTGGCGCAGGAAAAGACAAAGTCCCATGTTTAACTTACATTTTAGAGTAAGCTTTCATAAATATACAGTCAGTGCTTTGTAGCTTTTGGAAAGAAGACTGCATGTTATTCAGAGTTGCATGGAAAGCCGCAAGAGTGATTAGATATTTTGCTGCCCACAGATTACATCTCTTCTCTGAAGGCGTAAGTCACGAACAATGCCACACCAGTTTGGAGTTATGATTAATAGGGTGTTATTTATTTAAAGGGGAAAGAACTTACAGATCACCGTCCCAGACAACAGCCATCTGCACAACCAGGAAGGGAGTCTAGTCTCCAGCGGAGCAGTAAGTGAAGAGAGCGAGCAGAGGAAGTAGCCGCTTTTTTAAAGGGAGAGAGACCACGCCCCAATGGGCTGGTATCACAGCAGCTATTGGTTGGAGGGGCGGAAGGACCTCCCGCAACACTTCTCTGCTGAGAATTGTCTGGGGCAGAGTCGTGAAGGAAGTCAAGAGACCATGTAAGAAGTTATTGTCATGGTCCACACTATATTGAAGGGGTAAAGGTGTCTACAGCGGTACGAATGGAGATGCATTCTGAGGGCAGGGCTAATAGGACTCAAACTGTAAATACCCAGGGAATAGAGGAGGAAGGGGGAAAAAATCAAGAACAGTTTCTAGAAAGGGCAATATGGATTGCAGAGTTCAAGATGAGAGGAACAAGTGGTCAAGGGTGATGTTTCCTGTGGACTTACTGAACCCGAGATCCACGTGCATACTGTCATACATAAGTGTGTTCATCGGGGAAATAGATGTGGAAGTTTGGGGTTCCTGGAGCCAGAAAAATAGTGGAATTTAAATCCACATGGCAGCATTAGCTCTTTTAGGGAGTGTGGAGACACAGCAGCCAAGAACCGAGCCAGAGAAGTTCAGGTTTTGAGGATTAGCTGAGCTTTGGAACATTGAATGAATAATACCCCAGAAGGAATCCGAGCATCGGAATGGAGAGGAAAACCAGAAGCCTGATATCTGAGTTGATTGCCCCCTGCAATTTTGGAAAGTGAAAATGTAACTCTTTCTGAAACATTTAATGACCACTTTATTTCTATGGATAAAGAGTTTCTATTTGGGGGTACTGGGGGTAGAATCTAGGAGCCGACTATTTTATCTAATCAAATGTGCTTTTAGTGAAATCTGCTCTGCCAACCAGTTAGAAGCTAAGTGTCCGATGTAGATGCTGCTTAAAGTTCCATTGTGTCATTTATAACGTGCGTTTTATAATGCAAATTATTTTAGCAAGCTGTCCCGTTTCTTATGGGTTAGTGCTGGCACTTCTGATGAGAAGTGATGCTTTCTCTTGATATAACAGGAACGTCACATTTCTGTATGGCTCCCACATGAAAACGACGTGACTTGTCACCTCTCGTGGATACGTTGTCTATCTTAAGAAGGGTTTTCCCTTCCTTCGTAGCAAATCAGGCATTTTCCCCCTATTTCCATCATAGGCATGTGTGAATAGTTTTAGTTTCAAACCTAAGTCCACACGGGGCCTTCGCTGTGATTAGACGCTGTCTACAAATACAGGTGAGGCACCCATGACGATGTGAGCACAGGCAGACCCTTGCTTTGCTGGCCTTTTCCAGCTCTGGGGTTTTATTTCTAGACTTACTTAATAAATGTATTACTCTGGCATGCAGTGGGTTTGGGAAAGCTTGCCATCTGGCACCCTCACTCGCAGTGAGGCTCTTTGGCCTGTCTGGCATTTCATGCAGCTGTTCCCGAGAGGCAAGGTAGTTGCTGTGGAGGGACAGGGGTGGGTCTTCTGTGTCTTTTACCTGAATGTTCTTGAGCCACAAAAGGGCTGCATAAAGCAAGTAAGAAGAAAGAAAGAAAGAGAGAGAGAGAGAGAGAGAGAGAGAGAGAGAGAGAGAGAGAGAGAGAGAAACCAGGAAAGGATTTTACAGCTAAAAGGATAGAGTATATAAAAGTAGTGAGGAGCAGAATGCCTGAGTGAAAGAGCACTGGCTGCTGTTTCAGGGGACCCAGGTTCAATCCCCAGCACCCACAAGGCAATTCAAAACATCTAACTCTAGTCCCAGGGGATCTGATACCATCCTCTGGCCTCTATGGGCACTGTGCACATGTCACAAGCACAGATACAACATCCATACACATAAAATTTTAATTAGGTGAGCTAAACAAAAGTTTATCGTATTAATTCTCTATACTGTGTTCGGATTTGCCATAAGTTGAATGAGTTAAATCAATACCTGTTTGTTACCTCACCATTGCTGAGGGGCAGAAGCCAGGGCACAGATGAACTGAACCTTCTGTCCTCATCCCAGGCTGCAGTCAGGGTGGTACCAGTCATAGGAGTAAATACAATTAAAAAACCTTTCACCAACTTAACATTTTAAAACAATAAATAAAAGGTATGAAATGAAAACGAGGGTGTTAAATTATCGATAACTAGAGTATATTTTAGAATTTATACATACCTACACCCACGTTCTACTTTGTAAGATTCTGAGATGAGGGCGGGACCACTATCTATTCACAAACACACACATACACACACACACACACACACACATGCACACACACACAAACCATGCATAGCCCACCAACCCACAAATAGGTGATTCTGGATTCCAATGCCTGGTGGTGGCAAATTCTCAGCATCCAAGTCTATGTGGAGCCCTAAGCTCTCATTGCCTCTAGGCACTGTAGGTGATAAGGGCCAGGCTAGCCTCAGCATGGACCTGGACGGCTTCAGGCCCTCTCTGCAGTGTCTGTGGACTGTAAGCAAGCAGAGGCATGGCCCTCAGAGCAGGACTGCTCCACAAGGCGGAAGGCCTCCAGGAACTCATTGATGTCGATGCGGCCATCCTTGTTGAAGTCGATGCTTCTGGCGAGGTCACAGATGTGGTCATCTGTGATGTCAATGTTCATGTGCGAGCTGAAGAGCTTCCACGTCTGCCTGAACTCATCCAGGGAGATGAATCCTTACAAGAGGGGAGAAGCCGGTGAGCCCATAGAGTTACGGTGCTAGTATCTGTCGTCTGACTTGCTCGTGGAGAAACCTCTTCCCCAACTAGTAGGCAGACGCAGACCTCAAGGCCAAGGGTGAAGTATAAACTCCCAAGGACACCACAGAAAAGCGCGGATCATGAGTGCTTTTCAGCAGGGAGCAGCTATGCTCTGGGGTGGGGGTGGGGGGGTGTCCAGCAATGTTAGAGACATTTTACAGTGAGAATAGTGTACTATGGGTGTCTAGTGGACAAAAGCCAGGGCTGCTGCTTAACACCACACAATGCACAAAATGAACCCCTCAAAATATATCATCCTGCCCCAAACGTCAGCCATGGGTGTCTTACACTAACTCATCCTAGTCTTACGCTTATTCATACTGTTTACAAAACGTGTGTAAGCGGGCACACTTGACATTGCTTCGTGGGATGTAGAGGTGTGAGGTTTGCTTGAGCCCAAGACTTAGACTCCAGCCTGGATAGTGTTCTGAGACCTCACCTCAAAAATCAAAACAGCTCATAACATAACAAGAGCCCTTGGACCCATGGGCAGTTCGTTGGAGTTTATTTTCGGTTTGGTTTCTGGCAGTTGTGGAAGCTGAACCCAGGCCAAGGCCTCTCAGATGGCTGACCAGGGCTCTACCGCCACGCTTCATCCCCAGCTCACGTCAGCTAAGCTTTTCTAGTTGTGGTTATTGGTGTAGTGTCTCTGCTCACAAGCATACACATGCTTATGTGTGCTCTTGGCCATGCGAGCCACAGTCTGTATGTGGAGGTCAGAGGGCAACTTTCAGGAGTCATTTCTCTCCTCGCCTTCTGCTGTGGGTTCTGGGGATTCTCAGGCAAGTCCCTCTGTACCCACTGAGTCATCTCACTGGCCTGTAATTGATTTTTTTCTTTTTAACAAAGATTCCAAGGTCACCCGGTGAAGCCAGGAGTGGAGGTGAGTGCTGTGATCTGGGACAGCTAAAGAGGGTGAGGCAGGGAGATGGCTTGAGCCCGGGAGTTTACAGGCTGGAGAACACGGGAGGAGTCCATCCCAAACAGATACTAATAAATCTCACCAAGACCACCTGGTGTAGAAAGTGTTTTTCCAGCATGGCTGGGGAGCACGGCTGGGGAGCACGGCTGGGGAGCACAGTCCAGCAGCAGCAGTGACAGGGCAATGCATCATTTTACCTGAATGATCACTGTCGATGACCCTAAAAATCGTCTCCAAGTTCGATCGGTTTCGATAGAGTTTTTCCAGAAGACTCGACTGGATGTTCTGTAGGAAAAATAAATAAATAAATAAATAAATAAATAAATAAATAAATAAATAAATAAAACCACCTTATCTTTTTTTGTCCTAACTTATAGTTAGGACACACAATGAACCCTGATAATTATACATTCTCAAAAAAGACCAAAGCTATTTATTATCTTTGGAGTGAAGTAGGAATGTCATTCATGGTAATATATATATGTATATATATTGACTGCGGCGGAGGGTTGCCCGTATTTGAGAATAGCCATCCTTTTACCTCCAGAGGTTCAGCATCCTTGGTTCAACCATGGATGAAAATCGTGTCAGTGTTGAACATGTACAGACTTTTCCATCATTATTCCCTCTACAACCCAGAGTCACAGATTTTTACATACCATTTGCATTGCATGTGGTATTATAAGTAACCTAGAGATTGAAGCCTGCTGGAGGATGTGCACAACCATGCTTTTCACACAGGGATTTGAGCATCCACAACCCCCAGCCTCCTCCTCATGCCAGATAACAAGGGATGAGCATATGCTACACATTACTGAATTGTGTTCTTTCAGGTGGGTGAATTCACAGATGTGTGAATTATGTTGCAGCAAGGATATTCTTTCAAAAGCACATAACAGAAAGTCTCACTTAATGGCATTATCAGTAACTATTTGTTTACTAGTATTTTAATATAGAGGAAGAGTCATAGACAGTGTTAGGGAAACAAAATGAGATTTAAAGTCAGTAGACTTGAGTCTGTTTTGCTCTGGAGGTTGATCCAGGCCTTTGGACACGCTAATCACACGCTTTCCCACAAAGTACACCCTTAGCCCACACCTGAGTCACTGCTGAGGGATTCTCTAACCCCAGGCTAATGTCTTACGCTCTATGGGCAATGCATTCTAATAGCACAGGGTAACACCTACCTCTAGGGTGCTGGGGGGATTAATTGAGGCAGCTATGTAAACCCCCAGAACACACAGTCTGACACGTGGGAACATAACAAATAATTGCTTCTGTTTTCCCCAGCCTGCCTTTGGGGCCCTAAACTGATGTTTCAGAATTGAGAGGGTTCTGAGGCTACGGTGTGCTCCAGGTCACCCCTTACCTCTCGGCTCAGCTGTTCTTTGGCCAAGCTCTCCAACCAGGACTTGTACTCCAGCACATTATCCGCGGAACTGTTCACCAGCTGTGGCCGGAGCATCCGCCATGGCAGGCCCAGGTGCAGCACAGACTCGACGGCAACTGCCCAGTCATTCAGGGTGACCGTGCCTGCGGGAACGGCCGGGCCTGTTGAGCTGCTGCCTAGAACTGAGTTTCCTCCGGCAGGACGTGCGTGCCATGTGTAAGTTTTTATCCTGACATTCTTGAACTACAGGTGGGCAGCACCGCCCCTTCTCTTGGTAGAGCTGAGTGGAAACGAGGCTTACCAGATGCTATGCAAGGTGGCCGATTTGAAGTTCAGATAGGCAACGAAGCATAAGTGTGTGTCAAATATGATATAAAATTCTCTGTCTGCCTATAATTAAAACTTAATGATGCATTCTTTTGTTTATTAAATTTGGGTACATGAAGATGATTGTAAATAATATTATAAAATGTATGTGTATATGTATGTATGTATACATGTAAGTATTTGTTTTTTTTTTTTGTTTTTTTGGTTTTTTTTTTTTTTTTTTTCGAGACAGGGTTTCTCTGTGGCTTTGGAGCCTATCCTGGAACTAGCTCTTGTAGACCAGGCTGGTCTCGAACTCACAGAGATCCACCTGCCTCTGCCTCCCGAGTGCTGGGATTAAAGAAAGGCATGCGCCACCACCGCCCGGCTAAGTATTTGTTTATGTACGTGTATATATGTGTTTATGTATGTATGTGTGTGTATTGAAGGGCTCTCCAACAGGTCCAAGCATGGCAAACATGGCTTTGCCAGGCCTTGCCCTCCTCCGCCCTCCCTGCCCCACCCTTCCCTCTTCCTTCCTTGCTAGACTGTGGATACCACCAAGGTCTATTCCCTTATTTGGCTACTTCCTCCTCCTGAGACTGACTACCAAGGTCCAGCTATCAAAGTATTGAAGTGCAACAACAAAGCCTCCATTTGGCTCACCTAATTAACATGCCCAATTTAAAATGAAACACCTCATCCTAACTAGGGCTTTCCTCTTTCCCCCTTCATTAACTGCATTTTGCCTTTGGGCCACGTCTGTCTCCCTCTACCCAGAGGCGGTCCTCTGTCCCTCCAGGACAAACATCCCGTCCCCTTCTTCCTTGTGCTTTTTCCCTTCTCCTTAGCAGCACGGTCACGCTCCAGCCTGACAAGACTCCCTAGGTGTGCTCCATCCTGCTGAGACTCCCTAGATGTGCTCCAGCCTGACAAGGCTCCCTAGGTGTGCTCCAGCCCGCTAGGTGCATTTCTCGTCCTCACCGCTCTCATCCACGTCCTGCTTCTGAAATTCGACGAGCAGGTCCGAGGAATGAGCAAATAATTTCTGCCGCAGGGCTCTCAGGGCTGACTCCTCCACCCTGCTGATCCTGGAACCCGGAGAGAAGGTGTTGTGAAAAGCTGAGCCTAAGATAAGTCCTGGATTCCAGCCCGTGCCTCCTCTCTTTCTCAGTATCTCGGGCTCCCAAGAGCTCACCTTTGGAGGGAAGTGTTCCATCTCTTATTTCTCACCTCTACTAGCCGGGTGGGTGATGGTGGCACACGCCTTTAATTCCAGCACTTGGGAGGCAGAGGCAGGCGGATCTCTGTGATCTGTGAGTTCGAGGCCAGCCTGGTGTACAAGGGCTAGTTCCAAAGCTACAGAGAAAGCCTGTCTTGAAAAACAAAAACAAAAAACCAGATTGTCCCTGCTGTCAGTATTCTAAGCAGACTATGCCTCCATCCATAAAAAGGTATAAAAGGCCATCGGCCTCACAGGGTGAAAGTGGACTTTAAATAAGAAAATTCATAGTGAGCAATTCTTAGAAAGCCTAGCATCATCCTAAATCATCATGTTTTCCTATTATTAAGCAGAAACTGAAAATGATATTTACATAAAAACAAAAAAATCACTAATTCAAGTTTCTTAAAATTATTTTTTGATAAAAAAAAGAGTGTTGAAATCAAGCTTTGTTCATGCTAAGCATGTATTGTAGTTACAAACTGTGGCCCTAACCCAATTTTCTCATTTTTGTTGGGTCAACAAAATAATTATGGGCAGAGCACTTGGCCTAAAATAGATACCTGATAAATATTTATAATTGTAGGGACAATTGTCATTTATAAATGTACTTAATTTGTGATATCAAAGAGTCAACCGTTCTATAAATTACAATCAGCTAACCTTTCTTTTCAAGTGATAACTATTTTTTAAAGCATTTTTGTTATGTTTGATAAAACTATTCATTGACCCGGAATAGTGATACATGCCTACAATCCCAGCACTCTGGAGGCAGACAGAAGGTTCAGGAGTTCAAGGTTAGTCTTGGCTACATAGCAAGTTCAAAGCTAGCCTGGAGTACATGAGGCATTCTTGCAAAAAAAAAAAAAAAAGAAAGAAAGAAAAGAAATAGAGTTTTGTTTTTATTAGGGAAATGTTCATTGCAATTTAAGCTATTTAACTAGCAACCCATATGCAGGTTCCATTAACCTTTAGGGGGAGCTATCTGGAACTTGGTCCAAATTGCCTGGGTATATGAGCCCACAAGATTTGTCTAAAATTTGTTATTACACCAGAAGCTAACAGATCTATAGACCCTAAAAAGAACAGGTTAGTGCAGTCGCTTGAATGATGTCCTTGCAAACAGTAGGCACTGACAGTTAGGCAGGGACCTGGGGCAGCAATGCCTAGACAGCCTTCTGTCTGGGTGAGGTTCTCTGTATCGCCTGGAACTCTGCATGTAGTGTGTGTATGCACGTGCGTGTGCGAGTGTGTGTGCCACAGCACGCGAATGTTGATCAGAGAATAACTTTCAAGAGTTGGTTCTCTTTTTATCACATGAATCCCAGGCACGGACATAGGTTGGCTGGCTTGGTTGTAGATGCCTTTACCAACCAAGCTGTCTGGTCAGCTTACTGCATAGCCTGTCTCGCCAGTCCTCCACACCCTTGGAAGTGGGTAGCACCATCACGATGCCATGGCCTTGCCAGCTGAAACCCAGGCTGGCTATGCTGTCCCGTAGGACATGAATTTAAACAGTAAATGAACTCTGAACCAGGCTCTTCTGAGAAAGGCAAGCAAAAGTTGACAGCCTTGAAACCTTGGGACAGTCCCCTTATTGAGTTCTAACTTAACCATTGTGTTCTAAGTGTCTGATGCTGTTGACAGTGACTTCTGGGGAAGTTAGGCTAAATGATTTAATAATTAATTAGTAACTTAATAAGTAATTTATAATAAGTAACTAGTAACTTAATTTAACGCACTCAGTGTTTACCATAAGAGGAATTCTATTTGCTCTTCTTATTAAAGCTCACTCGTCACAGAGTCCCCCACGGTGACTCTGTAGTGACAACAGCTAAGTCCTAGAAGATTGCAGTCTTCCGGTGCTGGGTCCATTCCCCGGGAGCGGCTGAGTAGCCAGCCCTGTGGGAAGCTCAGGTGGCTGGGTTTTTTGTTTTGTTTTGTTTTGTTTTTTAATCATCCAAGGGTGATTTGGATTAACGAGAAGGTTCATTCTCTGTGGGAAATTTACATTTTATGTCATGTTTCTTTCTGAAAAAGGTTGGACTCAAAGTGAATGTTAAATCTTTAATATTTTAAATCTCCACCCACTTGATTTATGCTAACTTTGTCCATTTTGATTTTTAATTTAGTTTGATTGAGTAATTAAAGAAGACTGTTCAGACTAAAGCTGGACCTCTCAGCAAGCTCTCGTTTACCCCGAAGCCCTCTTCCCCATGGGAGGCAATAATGAACTGTCATTAAACCCAGGGACGCTACAATCCGAGTGCCAGGGTACAGACTGCCAGCCCCACTGCTGGCTGGCTGAGCTAATTTCTGTTTCCTGGTGGATTCATCTAGCAACACGAAATGGATCAAATAAAATAGGTACATGTCACAAACTCAGTGTGAGATAATGCAAGTAAATTCTTATAACTCTCCACATACATTAAATTCTCCACTAGAGTCACAACTCCAAATCATCTCAACAGATACCAGACAGATCCTAGCCCAGGCTTCCTTCCCAGAAAGGCCCACAGTTGGCAGACCTGTGCTCTGAAATCTATTTGCCAAGTCCCACGAGTGTGTTACCCCTTGGGGTAACTCAAACCATTCCCCAGTAGCAGGAAATAAAATAACATTGACAGGACTTAGTGGCCTGACATCTGGAGGTCTGACACCTGGATCTTATCCAAAGGCGCCTGTATCAGTGATGGGAAGCTGAAGAGAAGAGGGTGTGGAGGAGAAGCAGGCTGCTCTAGTTTGCTAGGACACGTTCTCCAAAGGTTCATGTGTTGGGGACTTGAACCGCAGTGTGGTGATGGAACTTTTGTAGGGCGGGCGGGGCTGAGAACAAGGTCCTTAGGTCAACACACACACACACACACACACACACACATACACACACACACACACACACATTCACCCAAGAGATTAAGGCAGTTCTCGTGGGACTTTTGACTGAGTTCTGTGAGAAAACTACTAAAATGGATGAAACCTAAGCCCCTCCCTTGTCTGTTTCCCATCTCAAGTTGTGATCTTTCCCTGAGTCCTTCCTTACCCATGATGAGATGCCACCTGCACTTAGGTCCTCACCAAAGGACAGACCAAGGGGCTGCCCAATCTTACTCGTCCAGCCTTCAAAGCTATACGCTCAATAAGCTCATCTTATTTGTAAATACTGTGCATCAGACATTTCATTATATCAGAAAACAGAATTAGGCAGCTGTGGTAGTGCCTGCCTGTATTCTCAGCTCTTGGGAGGTGGAGGCAGAAGGAAGGGAAAGTGAAGGTCATCCTTGTCTACACGTGAGGTTGAGGCCAGCCTGGGCTACATGAGACCCTGTCTCAAAAGAAGGCAAAAAGAAATAAAAAGAAAGGAAGGAAGGAAGGAGAAAGAGAGAGAGAGAGAGAGAGAGAGAGAGAGAGAGAGAGAGAGAGAGAGAGAAGAAACCAGTGCTGAGCAAAAACCTTTAATCCCATCGCTCAGAAGACAGAGAGGCCAGTGAATCTCTATGAGTTCAAGCCCATGCTGGTACACATAGCAAGTTCCTGGCCAGTTAAGGCTACACAGTGAGACCCTGTCTCCAAAAGAAAAAGAAACTGAGCAGGAAAGTAAAAAAAAAAAAAAAACAGCAACAAAGAGAACAAGACAGGGACTCTGGTACAATGTCTATTCTAGACATTAATAGGAACGTAGCTAAATTCTGGAGAATATGAATAAAAATAATGACATCTAATGTTTCAAAACACTAACATTCCTTCCCCCCCTTCCTTTCTTTTGTTCTTTTTTTCCCTCCCGAGACAGGGTTTCCCTGTGTAATAGCCCTGGCTGTCCTGAAACTTACTCTGTAGCCCAGGCTGGCCTCGAACTCACAGAGATCCACCTGCCTCTGCCTCCCAAGTGCTGGGATTAAAGGTGTGCACCACCACCACTTGGAAAAATTCTTTCTGATAACCACTCATTGAAAATCTTGCCTTTGCCTCATGGTTAGCCTGTGTGTCGTCTTGTTAGCTTGATACTGCACGATATGTGGAGTCAGGGCTGGTCCCAGTTTGACATAGGCACCTCTGTTGCTGCCAACTTCATAATAATTGGAGGCAGAAAAGACGGTCAACACCTGAATCAAAACAGAAGTGTCATGGCATGTATGCACACTGAAGAACCTTCATCTTCAACCTCATTGACCAACCCACGTCGGGGCTGCTTCAAATCTAAAATGTTAAAAGCTGGGTGTGGTGATGCTTTTAATCCCAGGAAGACTCAGGAAGCAGAGGCAGGCAAATCTCTGCGAGTTCGAAGCCTGCCTCGTCTACGTAGTGAGTTCCGGGATAGCTAGGGCTATGTAGAGAGACCCTGTCTCAAAAACAAAACAAAACAAAGAAGTCGTAAAAGTCCAAGGTAAAATTGTAAAGCAGAGATGATGGCTCTGTTGGGAGAGTGCTTGCCGCATGGAACACGGGGACCTGAGTGTTACCCTCCGGCATCCACACAAAAAGCTGGGCTAGTGGTACGCATCTGTAATCTCAGTGCGGGGGAGAAAGAGATAGGCAGACCCCTGGTGTTTACTGGCCAGCCAGGCTAGATGAATTGGTAGGTTCTAGAATCAGTGAGTGACCTGCCTCAACAAATATGGTGGAGAGCACTGAAGAAGATACTCAGTGTTAACTTCATGTTTCCATGTGCACATATGCATGCACACATGTGCGCGCGCGCACACACACACACACACACAGTACCTAGCTCTCTTGGGCAAGTAAGTAACAAACCCTAGCTCAGCCCACCTTGCGGTTGTGGCAGAATTCATAGCCTTCAGGTTTGCACTCATGTGAGCGAATCAAGAACTGCAGCTTGTATTTCTCCAGCAACTTTTCTGTCACATCAGGCCCAAAGTAACAGCCTCCTCCTCGGATAGTGTTGGCCTTGCAGCCCTCCTGAGCCATGGGATCACTCCACAAAATATCCACCACCTACGAAGATCAAGGTCCACAACCACTCAGTCACTCACAGGAAAAACAGAAGGTGGAGGAAGCCGGTGGGGAGGAGGAAGCAGAAGGGGGAGGAAAGAAGGGAAAAATAAGATGAAAACAAATCCATTTCTATGCAATCGATATTGGACACATTTATTTTGAAGTTTTATTTGTCCAAGGAGACCAGAGAGGGTGTTGGGTTCCCTGGGACTGGAGTTACAGGTGGTTTTGAGATATCCTATGGATGCTGGGAATCAAACTCAGGGTCCTCTGGATGAGGGACCCACAGTGCTCTTACTCTTGGCCACTGAACCATCTCTCCAGCCCCATGTTTATATTTTGGATGCCAACGCTGCATTTAAAAAGATTTGTCTCGTCTTTTTCTTGTTTGCTTGGGTTGTTTATTTGCTTGTTTGTTTTGAGACAGGGTCTTGCTAAGCAGCCATGGCTGTCCTTGAACTCACCATGACCCTCTTACCTCAGCCTCCAAGTGTTTGAGATTTCTTCCTTGTTCATTTGTGTTTGTTTGTTTTGAGACGTGTGTAGCCCAGGCTGGCTGAGATCCTCCTGCCTCCACTTCCCGAGAATAGAGATCACAGGCATGCAGCTTAGAAATGTTCTATTTCATAAGTGGATGTACACTCATACATGGCTATTGGCTGGCAAGCACAGACCCATTTTCTTGGATATAAACCTTATATAAAAGGTCAGCATGCAGAAGGGGTTGCATTGGTCGGGGAGCAGCTGTGGATAAGGGCTATTACCCTCAGAGCCTGCATCCCAGGCCCATCCACCCTGGCTCCAAAGCGAAGGCAGAACTAGAAATGGCAGGACAGTCTTCCCTGTGGTGTTCAGGAGCCCCAGCCGTGGTCCTGGAGAAGCTTAACAAACATTTTGCTTTTTTGAAGCAACTTAAGGATTCCGACAGAAAGCTGCAGAAGACCTGAGACGTGTTTCCAGCAGTTCCACCATCTTGCTCATACTCAGGAGAGTATCCATTGCCGGCCTTACATAACACAGACACAGGGACCACAGATTTGGAGGGATGGTAGTAATACTGCCAGAATGTACTTTCCAGGAAAAATGCATTTGAATTATTTGCACACTATTGGGTCAGGTGTCACGAAAGGAGAGGCCTCCATTTTAAATTCAAGTGTACGCTGGTGTTGAAGCCCAGATCAAGAACTTTGGGGAGAGTGTGGCTTCTGTTCCTCACCCTCCTTTCTTCTCTTTGTTGGATGGACTCTATGAAACTGCCATTTTTGCAGATGACAAATGACACCACCATAAAGTTTTCATAGATCTGTAACTGCCCCAAACCACCAACATCGCCTCCAACCTGGTTACCGCGTGTGCTGACAGTTTGATGTCACTTAACACAAGCCAGAGTTATCTGAGACAAGGGGAACATAACTGAGAAAATGCCTCAGTAAGCCTGGCCTATAGGCCAGTCTGTGGGGTACTGTCTTGATTAATAATCCTTACACCAGGCCCATCCCACAGGGAGGTCATCACCCCTGGGCTGGTGGTCCTGGGGTACCTAAGGAAACCGTTGGAGCATTCCAGAGTCAGTAAGCAGCACTCCTCCGTGGCCCCTCCATCAGCTCCTGACGCCAAGTCCCTGTCCTGTTTGAGCTCTTTCCCTGAATTTCCTCCATGGTGGACCATGATGTGGAAGTAGAAGCAAAATCAACCCTTTCCTCCCAAGTTACTTTTGGTCATGGTGTTTAATTACAGCAATAGAAACCCTAACTAAATAGCAGCCAGGTATGGTCACATATGTCTTTAATTCCAGCACTTGGGAGGCAGAGGCAGGTGTGCCTGCCTGGCATGTGGTGAGTTCCAAAACAGCCAGGGCTCCACAGAGAAACCCACATCTCAAAATACAAAGCCAAACCAGAACAACAATACCTAACCAAGACAGCAAGCCAGCCATTTCAGGGCCTCCCTGACGTGGTCTTGCCCCTGCAAATGCCTCTTCCAGTTAGCCTGAGTCTCCTGTTTCGGCAAATGATGGGCCATACTGTGCAGGGCCATACTGTGCAGGGCCACCGCCATATCCGCCCCATTTGCTTTCCTCTGTCCTGACAGAATGGTTGTGTTTGGAATAGCAATGTGTCCAGCTATACACGCTTTCCCAGACTCCCTTGCAGGTAGGGAGTACCGGCCAAATGACAGAGTTCCAGAGAGCCAGGGAAGCCTATACTTTCCTGCCAACAGGGGCCAGAAGCTGCTGGCTAGTTCTCTAAGTTTTGCGCTGCAGTGGCCAGCTTCTTGCATAAAATCAGCATGGAAAAGAATCCACGGAGTTGACCTAACCTGCATCCCCAGTTGATGCCAAGTCCTGAAACAGATAATTGTGGGCGACAGTCCCTTGCAGCCTCTCCCCGCTCATTACAAACTTAACATGAGTTATTAGACAAAACTAATCCTCTTCCTGATACAAAGTGGGAGTTTGTTTCCTCGGAGGCAGCAGCCTGCTTCTGCCGCCAAAGTTCTTACGTCATCAGCGGTCGCCAGGAGCCTTTCCACCATCAGCTATGCGACGTGTGCACCCTTTAAAAGTGTCTGCCAGATACAACTCACTCTCTTACCTCTTTCCTCTCGTTTCTCTTGCTTTTCTTCCTCTTGTTTCTTCCTTCTTCCCCATCCCCCCACCTGCCTGCCTCTCTTGTCCCCACTCCGACGTGGCCTTTCACTCTTCCCCTCTCATAATAAACCTCCTGTGTTAACTTCGTTGTGTGTGGCGTGTTTGCTTAGTGGAATACCGTGGCAGCCCCCCTCCATCCCCCAAAGGTACCCACTTCGCCCCACTTCTTCGTATTTTTATTCTTTCAGAGGGCCCTTGGGCAACCTCTGCCTTTTTACAGGAGTTCAGATCTGTTGGTTCCTAGATGGCAGGCATATCCTCAGAAGCAGCAGCTAGCCACACTCACCTGCTTCCACTCCTCCAGAGTGGGCTCCAGTGTCTGTCGTACATCAGCATCACAGTCCGTGTCTGGGGCCAAGGGCGAGGGCTCCCCCTTCTCTCTGGTCCCTGGGAAGCCGGCTTGCTGCCGGCACCGCTCCAGCTCCAGGTCCACAGAGCGCCGCACTTGCCAGGATTGCTCCTTGCGGCTCAGCGAGCTGCAGGGAATGCTGCAGGAGCGGCAGGTTTTGCAGGCTTTAGAGCCAGAGCCCGGGTGAAAAGGCGACGAAGGCAGAGAGCGGCTTTGCGGAAGAAACCATGGAGTAGGTTTCTGTCCAGAGCTTGTCTGGTTGGCTTTTCTCTTCTGCTCCCCCCGATTCTCACTTTCCTTTCTCGTTTTGCACCTCATGGTAGAAACAATCTAAACGTGTCCATAAACAAACAAACAAATAAAGAAATACACAGAGAGTTGCAAGAATGAAACGCTGTCTTTTCGGACTATGGTTCCAGCATACAGGTCAGTCCTAAACCTTGGAGACCACCAACCATGCTTCTCTCTGCAGTTTTCCTGGGCCGAGACAAGCACAGATCTTGAGAGCGACTGTTAGAACTTTGGACAGCAATTCCATAGCGCCACCACATTCAAACACGTGGTTGGCACGCTTATATCTTTTTTGTTGTTGTTGTATTTCACGGTTAAAGAACTCATATTTAACATATTTTCACAAAAAAACATAGTAACATTTTGTATCTCCGAGGGAAAATTGTGTACAACGTGAATCACCCGTGTGTGTAAGCGCATCCACGCCGTGTACACCGTCCGCCCATCAGTCATGTAGCCTAGGTTTTCTGGCGGACAGTCGAAGCATTATCATGCCGTTTTTAAGGAATTATTTTTTGCTTAATGATACCCGCGAATGGAACAGTAGTGGGACCAGGGCATAAAACGTGAACGAGCAGATCATGCCTCTGACACAGGGTACACAGAGAAAAAACAAACCATCTATTCTGTGCGGGGTTTGGCGCCATCTGCTGGAAGTCCTGGATTGCCTCGATTGATAGGCTGATGTTAGAATCGAGAAAAGCGGACTCTTGCTAGACGGGCAACTGGAAATGCTGTGACCCTACGTGCTGCATAGGGGACAGGGGAGGGAAAGGGGAAACCCTTTTCAGCTTGAGCCGTCACCGACTCAGTCATCGTGATGCTGGGACCGAGTTGAAAATAAACAGAACACTGTTCTCGAGAAAGACAGAGGTCTGGCACGGGACTGCGGGTCAATGAATACAAAGACAACCATCACTGGGGCCGAGGGCCACCGGGAAGGCGGAGGAGGCTAAGAACTCTGAGCGCATGTGCACAGATTCACCTCCCTCCCTTCCCCGCGCAAATGGACGCAGGAACCGATGTAAAAACAAAACGAAACAAAACAAACAAACAAAAAACCTAGGGTGGGGGCTAGAGAGATGGCTCAGTGGTTAAGAGCATTGCCTGCTCTTCCAAAGGTCCTGAGTTCAATTCCCAGCAACCACATGGTGGCTCACAACCATCTGTAAAGAGGTCTGGCGCCCTCTTCTGGCCTTCAGGCATACACACAGACAGAATATTGTATACATAAATAAATAAATATTAAAAAAAAAAAAAACCTAGGGTGGACTGGTTTAGGACAAGAACAAATAAAGGTCCTGGAGAGGGCCAGCGAGACGACTGTGCTGGGAAGAGACCACACTGTGGAGGCAAGGAGGCTGTAAGGACTTTGGACAGGTGCTGCCTGACCCTTTCCTAACGGCTGGGAGAGAGACGGGTTGAGATCCCCCAGTTCCTAGTCAGCCTGCCCCACTGCAGACTCAAACAAAAGCTGTGACACCCCCCCCACACACACACACCCCACGTCACCTCGCAGGGAACTTTAAGGATTCCATTACCCGCTCCTAGTTAGAATGACTCTAACTTCGACTCTAAGGGAGACTTCGGGTTCCAGTGGTGTATTGAGGCTTCCTGGTGAGGTGTACTCTGCCAAATTCACGTAAGCCAACCCATGTTCTCACCAGCTCTGTCGGAGCATCCTTTACAGACGACAGCCAAGGAAACTGAGACGTAGAGATACCAAGACTCCTCCTGCTCTGGACCCAGTAGCCTGACTGGATCCGCCCCTCCCCCTCCCCCGCCACCCCCCTCCCCGCGGTACTCCCCACAAGCAGCTGTGCCAGCCCTGCCAAGAGCCTTGCCAGCTAAATGTTAGGAAGTTAGCATGTGCTGAGCCATGAAAATAAACTGCTCCTTCCACTCTTTCCAAAGTCCCTCCCACTTCAGTGCGTTCCGCGTTCCATAGGGTTCTCCCCAGGAGATAATTGGCTCTCCTGTGGCTTGCAGTCTCTGCCTCCAGATGGAAACATAGCTGAACAGAAGGTTTGAGCTCAAAGTTTGTGAAATATCAAGCTTACAAAAAAAAATCAGGTGCCAGGCAACATGTAGATTTAACAAGGAAAAAAAATGAAGAACTGGCTTTAGGTACTAGGGCCCTGCACTCTCAGGAATGTGAGGGTGGGGGCAGGAAGACGAGAAAGGAGGAGATGGGTGGGAGTCCCAGGTAAGATTAAATATGGGGGCTGGAGAGATGGAGCAACATTTGCTGTTCTTACAGGGGTCTCAGCTTCAATTCCCAGCACCCACATGGTGGTTCACTGACATCGGAAGCTCCTGTTTTAGGGGACCCGATGCCCTCACTGGACCCCTGCAGGCACACTCATGGTGCACATATATACATGCAGGCAAAGCACGCAAACAGATAAGAAATTTTGCTTAAACCTTATTTTAAAAATTAAGTGTGGGGGCTGGAGACGATTCAGATATGAATCATTTGGGAACTAGAGGCTCTTCAGGTGACGGCATCAAGGGACAGGTAATTAGAACTATCTAAATCAAGGATGACAAACACACAGCACTGGTCTCCCCTTTTGTGTGACCATGACAGACATTGCTAATGGATTATCACACACTTGCTCCCTGAGCCCAGCTGTGAACCCTCAGCCCTCTCTCCACATTCTCACATGTCTAATGTCACCATGCAAGGCGACATTTATTTTCCCTTAACAATGTGACCAGACAGAGGTGGGATTTCTATCAGCTCATGAATCAGTACCTTGTGCCTGTTTAGTTTAGCCAGAAGGTCCAAGTCTGTCCTGTCTGAGACGCCGCCATGAAGAACAAGGACTTTCTCATCAACCAGTGTGGCCAGTGGAAGCCAGCAGAAGACGTCTTGAAGCATCCTTAGGATTTTCTTCCCGTGGATCTGCGAAACCGACAAGACGTTCAGCTTCGCGGATCTCAGCCTGAGGTGGGGGAAGGGTGACTTGGGAAGGGGCACACCTTGTATTTCTGCATCACTTCCTTGGTGAAGCCGTATCTGTACACAAAGCACACATGAAGATGCATTTAGTGACAGAGGCCATGGCGTGATCACGTCTTACAAAAGTGCTTACTCTATTTTCGTGCCCTTAAAATATGTTAAAGAGAGAGAGACAACTAGGAGTCAGCATCAAGAAGTTTGCAATTTTGCCATTATTTCTGGGTAGAGAAATTATGAGATATTTAAATTCTATTCTTTTTGTTTGTCTAGATTTAATGGTTTCTCTGTGTGAATCCTTATTGTTTTCAAGCTAAAAATATTTATACATTAGAAATATATTCTTACTTCAATAGTAAAATAGCATGAAAGTTAAAGAAAAATCTTTTAAAATATTGTATGCTGTGTGTTCTTTCAGAAATTAGAAAACTTTTTTTTTCTGGTAATTGAACCCAGAGCCTTGGGCATGCTAGGCAAGAGCGCCATTGCTGGCTACAGCCATAGCCCTAGGAAAACCATGTTTAAAGGCATCTGTAGTAAGGGATTCTAGAGAAGTAACTTTTACAACTGAAAGCAAGCACACAACAGCCAGCGCGTCTGGGCCTGTACCGTAAGTTCACGAGGTGATCCTCATGGTTTCCTCGGTTAAGATGGAACTCTTTGGGATAAACCAACATGAAGGCAAACAGAACCATCAGGACCTCTACTGAGTCCTTGCCTCGGTCCACGAAGTCACCATTGAACACGTACGCCCTCTCTGGCGATGGTAGACCGTTCTTGCAATCCAAGAGGAGTCCGAGAAGAGGCCGTGGAGGAGGGGAAAAGAAGGAGGGGGAAGAGAATATTAGGTTAAAGGCAGCAGGCGTCTGACTGCTAGGTCAGAAATAGTCCTGTGATCTGCGGGTTCCTCCACAGGAAAACACCAGTGAAGAGGGAAGTGTTCCCCATTGTGCTGTATTTCCAAAGAGGCTGAGGACAGGATGCCCATCAGAACCGACACTTTATACAGAGACACAGTGTTGCCTTGCAGTGTGGACCAAAGGATGCTGGCTTGTGACATGGAAGTCACTTTTAAGCTCCAAGTACATAACAACAACAACAACAACGATAAAAGTCATAATGCCTGCCATGGACTCGTAAGGATTAAATAAAATAATGCCAGGCTGAGCATGCTAGTACACCCCTGTAATCCCAGAACTTGGAAGGGAGAGGCAAGAAGGATCAGGAGTTCAGGGCTAGTCTGGGCTACATAGTGAGTTGGAAGGAGGGCAGCCATTTTTTTTTAAAAGAGTCAGGCAGTGGTGGCAGCACGTGCCTTTAATCTCAGCCCTTGGAAGACAGAGGCAAGCGGATTTCTGTGAGTTCGAGGCCAGCCTGGTCTACAAAGTGAGTTCCAGGACAACCAGAACTGTTACACAGAGACACCTTATCTTGTAAAAAAAAATATATTTTTTTTCTTATGTTTTATTTTTATTATATATAATGATTTGGAAATACAATACATACAAAGTAATATTGTACTAATAAAATATTGAATATGCACTTTGTTATATATTCTACTTACAGCTAAAATGGATATAAAAACAAACTTTGGTTGCTTTCATAGTAATCTTCTTTATTTGGAAAAATAGGAAATCAATTGCTTAATAATAGTTCCAACTGCCTATCATTGGGTTTGCCTAAATTTTATAAAAATAAACCAGAACCGAAAGCGAAGCTGACTTTTAGGTCATGTGTTGTACAGACACATCAATCATTTAAAATAATATTTTAAAAATCCAAGCTATTGGAGCCAAAGAGATGGCTCAGCAGTTAAAAGCTCTGGCTGCTCTTCCAGACAGCCCAGGTTTGGTTCCGCACACCCACACGGAAGCTCCCAACCATCTGTAACTCCAGTTTCAAGAGGTCTAGCGCCCTCTTCTGGCGGCCATGAGCACTGCATGTATGTCGTATGCTGAAATAAGTGTGGACAAAATAAAAATACATATAAAATAAAAATAAATCTTTTTTAAAAACCAGACTATGACTAATTGTTTGTGTAATGGAAGGCATATTTGAACTTTTAATTTAAGCCTCAGAGCAAGAAATAACTAAATTTAAATGTTCATACCTTATGAAATATAAATATTAAGTCATCCAATTGGCCATGTAGATCTCCTAAAAGATAAAAGGAATATTAGTTCATGGTGACCCTTCTTTAGCGAGAAAACTACTGTGCCTGGAAAAACCCAAGCAAGTGAAGGAACCAACAGTTACTGATCTGAGGACAATGCTTCCCTTTCACCTTGATATGGAAAAGCTGAAAATGTTTTTTTTCTTTTTTTTTCACGATTCTCACGAACAGTAACTAATCCGTGCTGTTGCTGAAGCGAAGATGGGGAAGAATGATACAGGGTTGTAAGGGGTGAGAGACTTTCCTTAGAAGCTGCTGCTCACTCTGGGGCCAGCGTTGGGAGATTGTTCAAGAGAAGTTACCAAATCCAAACATCATAAGAAATCTCCTGTTCACATGTAGAAACAATGATTCTTAATGTTCAGATGCTTGCAGAGTGGGCAGGACACATCGGCTGGACCAGTTCGCAACCCCTTGTGTGTATCGCTCTCAGCTGGAGCGTGAGCTTCTTTCTGCATGGATGCTACCAGCAAATGGCGAAGATTGGCTGCTAGGGCTCCCCGTGGGAGAGACGTGTGTATGGATGGGAATCATAAGTCTCAATACTCCATAAGCCTTGAAACTGGCTCAAGTACAAAAACATAATACGTCTGCTCATACAAAAGGCCGGGTGGGGTTTCTTCGTTTGTTCTTTGCTGTTGGTTGGCTGGTTGTTGCCGTGATTTTGTTCTCAGGATGGAATGTGAGCTTGGGGTCACTACGAACGGCTTCTCCAAGCCACGTCTCCTTTAAGGAAGTATGGAACGTATGTGTAAATGGTGAGCTGACACGCTATTCACGTGCCATCCTGTTCCCGCTGGCTCAGCTCCTTCTCCAGACTCCTCGCTACGGCAGTGTTTTCTGGGTTGTGTCCAGCCAGGGAAGGCGGCTCCCACGGGCACTTACCGCACACTGTGATCTCCTCGCTGTAACAGGTTGAGACCCGGTTGATGTTCGGCAGCTGGGCCAGGTGCTTCCGGGTCTCGTACAGAAGATTGAGGACGTAGCGAGCATGGAGCTGCTACTGGGAGGAACAAAGGGACAGAACAGAACAACACCGGCGGTCCCACTTTTGCTGGAGAATGCCCGGCCAACCCTGGACCCCAAAAGGAACCCTGTAAACTGTGGATCCTCTTCACTCAACTGTTTTCATTTCTTCTCTCTCATTTCTCCCTTCTGTAAACATAGAACCACCCCCTCTTTCCGTCTAGTCTATAAAACTCTTCTTTGCCCATAGGGAGCAGTGCATGTCTGTAGTAGCAAAGAAGGAATTAGTGCACACACACTGGTAGCGTGGGCGGATCCTGCCATTGCTAAGAAGCAGTTTTCCGACCCCTACACTGCTTTCTTTCATCTTGGCAAAGAGTGGGAGGACTGTGAATTACGGGCCTCTCAGAACGGAGCCACTTCTCACTCCACTGGCCATGGGGGTTTCAAAGCAAGACAGTGTTTGGCTTGGACCACTTCAGCCCTCACCCTGCACGCCAGTCTCACACAGCGCTATGGTTTCATAATTACGTCAGAGAGGTTCTCACTATGAACTGTCTCCCTGACTGCTGGAACTCACTCTCTAGACCCAGCGAGGCTGGAACTCACAGAGATCGGCCTGCCTCGGCCTCCCAAATTCTGAGATTAAAGCTATGAGGCATGGGGCCCCGCTATTTTAAAGAGCAAGCTGGAAGGTCATTCTGGAAGGCTTCTGCCAACTGCGTCTCTTACTTAGTCCCTGCATTTGTCCTTGCTAACCACAGTGGCCTTCCCGAGGTCTCTGAACAGTCCGTGAAGGTCCCTGAACAGACCACAGGGCCTTGGTACTTGCTCCTCTGTCTAGAATACTCCATTCTCAGATAGCTCAGGTGTATCCCTCACCACCCTGGACCTTTGCAGGACATCTCGTCCCAGACTCTGTAAAACCGCCGCCTTTCCTGCCCCCTCTTCCTTAGCTCTCATTGCTCTCTGTACTGACTACATTGGTGTATTGCTTGTCTTCCTACACCACTAATGTGTCAGCTGCACGAGGGCCGCTGCATCCCCAGCGCTCAGCTCAGCGGGAGCATCCCAGCATCCCTCGCCCTTCTGCCCACGGGCCGGGCCGAATGAACAAGGCAAAGGTTTCGATATTAGAGACTGGCTCATGGACCACGGCAGCCTGACTACACTTCCAGCACTGGTTTGGTCTGTTTTTACTCAGGAATGCAAGTCAGCAGGCAGCCACATTCCCATTTAGGCTTACTTGTCTCAGTCTGAAAGCTTCCACCAAGGCGGTGGCGTGGTCAGGAAGAAGGGGGAAGGAGAGGCGTGGCCCCGTGTAGCTGTCGGGCACCTCTATGGATTCGTAGTCTGTCTCCACATCCTGGGCGAATCTCTCCTCAGTGAACATGCGGTTCAGGAAGTCCCCTAGTCCAGACAGAGGGCAAACGCAGGCCATCTTAGAACAGTCCTCATGGGATTGTTAATGCAGTGGGACCCTGCCAGGGCACTGGCTCGAGACCAGGATATGACAGGGAAAGAAACGGGAGACGAGGAACGGCCCAGGAGGGAGGTTCTATTTCTGAGACAGTACAATCATTAGTTAATATCTAGCTATGTTTACTTTTTAAAAATCAGAAACAGGTGATAGAGGTAGGATGGCTCAGCAGTTAGGACTGCTTGCTCCTAACTGTTGCTCTTCCAGAATTCCTGAGTTAGATTCCTAACATCTGGCTTCTCACAGCAACCTTTAACTCCAGATCCAGGGGGATCTGGTGCCCTCTGCTGGCCTCCTTTGGCGTCTGCACTCACATGTGCATTCACACATTTACACATGCTTTAAAATAAATCTTTTTTTTCCTTAACAATCAAAATATGGGTCATAGAAAATCCAGAAATGCAGAGGCCTGTGAAGTCAGAAGGAAGGTCAGAGCAAGCCAAGAAAGAAAAGCTTCTGGGCCATTCTCACAGCAGGGTCTAAGACCATTCCCAGCACTGAAGCTTCCTCCAGCTGCCAACCTCTGGAAGCCCAGGCCAAGGCTTTCCCTGCTGAACTGCAGGGACCATGAGTGGCAGACCAGAAAGGCTATGGAGTCAACTCTCCCTACGTCCTTCTCTCCAGGAGGTCTTCATCCAGGGACACCCAGGCTGACACGGCCCCAGGTTCCTGGTGTCTGGAGGCTCAGTTTTCATTATTTCCCAGGCCTCCTGAGTTGCTGGTGGTTCCCCCATTACTGCATCTCTCTCCACTCCCTCCATCCCAGTCCACCCCCCTCCACCCCCACTTAGTAAACCAGCTCCTGGCGCTTAAACTCTGGCCTCCAGGTGTGTTTACAGGAGAGCCCAGGCCAAAGGTTTACTTTGTCATTCATTTGCCAGCCAGCTCACTCAGTCCTGGACTCTCACCAGATTCCCCAGCCCACCTACCTTCTGTGTAACCCTGCCCACACTGACTGAAGACCAGTCACATGGCAGCTCCCGTACTCACTCTCGTGGTGGCTGCTGGGTGTGAAGTGATCCACAAGGTAGCTAAAGAAATCATGGAGCTGTGGAAAAACCAGACAAGGTTAGCTTTAAAAACTAGGGAAACAGGATCCAGGAGTGGTTCAGATCAGCTGAACCTTCCTTCAAGCACCAGGCCTGCTGCCCGGGCTGGCAGGCAGTCCCCCATCCCCACCGGCATACCTTGACCTGGTCTTGCTGTCCAGCATACTCTATAGACTGGAAGATGTTCCAGGTACAACGCCGCCTCATCTCCAAGCGGGCCATGTAGCGCCGGTACCACCTCTGGATCAGGGCCGCTGCCTTGAAGGCTATAACACAGACAAAGACACAGGCCCGTGAGCAGGAACTGCCAGAGATGGAGCAGGAAGCAGGGGAGGATGGTGTGCAGACCCTGTCCCACCGTAAAGGTGGGGAGAAGATGGTGGAGACACCTCTGCGTGGAATTGCCAGAAGGAAGCATCATCTTACTGTTGATCACAGAGGTTGGTTCTACGTGCCCATCCTGGCATCCCTCCAAATCCCTGCCATGACTGATGGTGCTAATACCACTGACAGTTTGTTGGATTTTCACTTCTTGAAAGTTTTACTTCACCTTGACCCCTTTCTGAATGGAGACATTTGCAGTTACCTGGTGGCCCAATAGAAAAAGGCTGCTACGCATATACCTTTACAATACATATGTGTAAGCAAAATGTGCATACACATAAGATATAAGTAAATAACTTACTAAAGAAGAAGAAGAAGAAGAAGAAGAAGAAGAAGAAGAAGAAGAAGAAGAAGAAGAAAAAAAAGAAGAGAGGGAGAGAGAGAGAGAGAGAGAGAGAGAGAGAGAGAGAGAGAGAGAGAGAGAGAGAGAGAATTGCTGTATATGCATAGAAGAGTTGGGGTCTGAAGATTTTGGGAAAGAAGGCAAGGATTTTACACACTTGAAGAGTGTGTGTGCGCACGTGTGTGTGTGTGTGTGTGTGTGTGTGTGTGTGTGTGTAATATTTCCACATTGTGGCAGTAGGCTGAATATCCAGAGACTGGCTTCCTCTAAACTGCCCTGCCAAGCTTTGTGGCCTCGGCAAACCATCTTACATCTCAGCATCTTCATCTAGACAAGTAATTAGACTCCGTGAAGAGTGGATACTCTCGATGTCACATAACAAGTTGTGAGTGTTTCCTCCATTCCAGTCCTTCACACGTTACTGTCCTGGCTAGTTTTACCTCAACTTGACACAAGGCAGAGTCATCAGAGAGGAGGGAGCCTCAGCTGAGAAAACGCCTCTACGAGATCAGGCTGCAGGCAAGCCTGTAGGACATTTTCTTAATTAGTGATTGATGGCAAGGATCTGGCCCATCGCGGATGGGGCCATCCCTGTGCTGGGGGTCCTGGGTTCTACAAGAAAGCAGGCTGAGCAAGCCAGTAAGCAGCATTCCTTCATGACTTCTGCATCGGCTCCTGCTCGAGGTTCCTGTCCTGCTTGAGTTCCTGTCCTGCCTTCCTTTGATGATAAATCGTGATGTGGAAGCATAAGTTGCAGAAACCCTTCCTCCCCAAGTTCTTTGAGCACTGTGTTTCATCACAGCAAAAGTAACCCTGACTAAGACAGTTAACATTCTCAGTTTAATAAATACTTTGTGGCGGGGCTGGAGAGATGGCTCAGAGGTTAAGAGCATTGATTGCTCTTCCAAAGGTCCTGAGTTCAATTCCCAGCAACCACATGGTGGCTCACAACCATCTGTGATGGGGTCTGGTGCCCTCTTCTGGCCTGCAGGCATACACACAGACAAAATGTTGTATACATAATAAATAAATATATAAATTAAAAAAAAAAGAAATACTTTGTGGGGGGTGTGGTAGCGTATGCTTTTAATCCCAGCACTTGGGAGGCAGAGGCAGGCAGATCTCTGTAAGTTCCAGGACAGCCTGGTGTACATAGTGAGTTCCAGGACAGCCAGCCAGAGCCACAACATAGTGAGACCCTGTCAATAATAATAATAATAATAATAATAATAATAATAATAATAACAATAGTAATAAGTTCTGTTAGGTATTTGGTCACATCTATGTGAAGGTACCTAATACAGATGACATTAGTCACTCTAAAAATTCATTTCTTGCTACCTTCTCTTCAAGCCTTTTTTCACAGAAGCCAGGTAAAAAATATTTTGAAGAGGTAAAAATATTGTTATAGAATTTCTTATTTTGAATTCTTTTGTCCTTTATGCCTTTGGGATAAAGTTTAGAGTCCTACAGAAGTCTGGACATGGTGGTACATCCCCCCCAATACCAGCCCTTGGGAGGCAGAGGCAGGAGAGTGGGAGCGAGTTTTTGACCAGCATGGTCCCTAGCAGGCAGCAGGCAGCCAGAGCTACACAGCAAGTCCTAATAAGCAGACTGAATCCTGCAGGGCTCAGGATGGCCTGGCTTCTGCAGACCTCTTCACCTTAGACGGTCCTGTTCCATGAATTGGCATCAGTTTTTCCTCCCCACTGACCCTGGTGCGGGGACCCTCTCTCTACACAAGCATTTTCACTGCCCTCTGTGCCCAACATCATTTCATTCGCTTGTGTACAGTCCGGATAAACTCGGGGACAGCTGGGGGCATTTTAATTCTATCAACTCAGATGGTCTGCTGAGCACTCTGGCGGTCACCACCAAGGATCAATCGATTTCTAAGAGGTGGCCTGAGGACAATCATTGGCTTTCTGCTTCCGTCCTGAGGAGTTCCGCCCCACACGGCACGGCGTTCGGGCACCGCAGCTAGCTCTGAAGGAGGGGAGCTCTTACCTTTCTCAGCATTCTGAAAAGCAAAGTGGTGTTGACTGGAGGAGCTGCTTCCCATGGCTGAGGTACAGAGCTCCTGCGGGACACAGACAGCCGATCTGGGGAAGGAACGAAGGGGCGTTGTCAGAGGGAGAGTCACACAAAGCCTCAGTCCACACGGAACAAACTGTCTGAGAACCCGTGAGAGCACCCCCTCCTCTCTAGGCTCTGCACACTGGTGTTTGTTTATCCCATGAGAATTCCCTGCTTTTGTCGTCCCTTGCCCTCTGATTTTACTCTCTACTGGCTTTTCCTCCGTGGTCCAGAAGCATGCTGGTAGCTTTTGAGGTTTCGAAGATATTTTTCATACTCTCCGCCATCCTTAAGTTCTTACAAACCCTTGCTCCCCTCTCACCCACAAGAACACGTTTTCTTCTTAGATTCTGTGTTGTTCTTTGAGACAGGTTTGCTCTGTGTAGCCCTGGAACTCACTATGTAGACCAGGCTGGCCTCAAACTCATAGAGATCCCCCTGCCTCTACCTCTGAGTGCTGGAATTAAAGGTTTGTGCCACCACTACCCGACGATACTATTATTTTATGGCATTGGGATTAAACTCGGGGCCTGGAATATGCTAGACACACGTTCTATCACTGAACTATATCCACAGCCTCCCCTTTTGTTCTTTCAAGACAGAGTTTCTCTGTAGCTTTGGGTCACAGCCCCTTTTTACTTGTCTTGTTTGTTTTGTTTTGAGACAGGATCTCATGTATTCCAGGCTAACCTCAAACCCACTGTGTAACTGAGGACAGCCTTGAACTTCTGTCTGCATTGTCTTTGTCATCTGAGAGCTGGGTAACAGGCATGCAGCATGCGCCAACAATGCCTGTTTATGTGATGCCGGGCCTCATGCATGTTGGTCTGGTTCTCTACCAGCTGAGCTACATCCTAACTCCCCTTTTTACATTCATTTTGAGATATTAAATATTCCAGGCTGGACTGAAATTTGTGCCTCTCTTGTTTCAGTCTCCCGAATCACTGGGATTACAGGTCTGACCTGACCTCTTAGATGTTCTTAACACTACCATTTTTATCCTCATTGATCAAAATATTTCCCAATGATTAAACCACAGAGTAGAAGAGGAGAGGTTTGGGATTCGAATTCATACGCAAGCGTGCAGAGCTCCAGGCGCACACACACATGCATACACACACCCAGGCACACACATACATGCACACACATGCCCAGGCATACCCAGGCATGCAACATGTTCCTAGGAACACACATATGCTTGTACACACCCAGGCACACACACATGCACACACATGGGAAACTTGAAGCATCTTTGGTGAAGTCACGGTTGCTTAGTGAGGCAGTCCGTGCTTCCCACAGACATCACACAGAGGTGTTGGAGGCAACAAACAAGTTATGCTGGAACGATGCATGAATTCCAATCCAGGCCAAGGGTAAGTGAATTGCGTGTGTAAGAACCAAGGGACATAGAAGACTGAATACACCCTGCTCTTTCCTAACCCTGAACGGTGCCTTTTACAGACCCGTCTTACAGCCTGTTCACTAAGGAAAACGTGCTACACTCTGGGCAGTGTGTGTGTGTGTGTGTGTGTGTGTGTGTGTGTGTGTGAGAGAGAGAGAGAGAGAGAGAGAGAGAGAGAGAGAGAGAGAGAGAGAGAGAGTTGGGGGTTGGAGAGACAGCTCAGTGGTTTAGAGCCCTTGTGGCTCTTCCAGTTCCCAGCACCTACATGGCAGCTGGCAACCATCCATAGCCAATGCCCTTTTTCTGACATTCATGCACATGTTGCACATACATGTTTCTAGGCATGCGCATATTGCACATACACACGTGTAGGCAAAACTATTATACATACAAAATAAATCTAAAGTATTTTTAAAAATAAGTGGTATGCATGTGTGTGTATGGGGGGGTATTCTTAGCAAGCCTTAGAGAAGACACTTGAAAACCACTAAGCTATATATACCACTATGTAAACCCACTGTAAAGGGACCCAAGTTGACTCACCCAGAAGGCCACAGGCATCCTTGGGTGTCTCACTGCTTCCCCGAATGCCTCTCTCCATGAACCTCTGTGCTTAATATCTGTCAGAAATGTCTTTACTTAGTCTCCAATCCTGCTTCATACTGGCTCCCTGAACATTCCTTCATGGGAGCCACACATCCTGGTTTTGCCTGGATGGAGGCTGTAGGGGACAGGAAACTCTTGAGGCTGCTGTAGATGCGAGCTGTGCTTCTGTTCCGATATTGTCCATGATGAAACCTTTCTCCTCCCACGTTACCTTCATTTGTTGGGCCCATGTCTTATCCATTTCTCTCCCACAGGCCAGGAAGCTCCCCCTTACCTTCTCGGTGCTTAGCTGCGAGATGCGTGGAGGCAGGCACCTAACCCATATGTCTGGCCATCGTCATCTTCAGAGCTGATGGGTGGAACTGACTGTAGATTTAGCAGATAGGACAGCACCTTTGTCTGGTGTTGTCTTCTTGGAGGGCAGGGTGACACTCACAAGCCTGGCAGTGCATTGCAAGCGCTGAGTGACATTCGCAATTAAGCTCTGGGCCAGCAACCTGGGTCAAGTGAGGCCTGGGGACAGGAGGCAAGACTGCAGGGTGTGACGTGTCACTCTGGGTGGGACATACACACACACTCATCCTAGATCCTCTTACTCTTGTGGATTAGGAGGTACGTTCCCCAAGCCAGCCCTGGATGCCTGAGCTCCTTAACCCAGAAACAGAGAACAGTGACCCCACAGCATGTGACTGCAGCATGCCAGCTGCTCCACACGAGCCGTGTGTGTGTGTGCACGTGGGCCTGTGTGTGTGCGCACGCATGCGTGTACGTGGGCGTGTGTGTGCACGCATGCGTGCACGTGGATCTGTGTGTGTTGTTCCTGCCTTTCCCAGGGACCAATCCCCTCAAGATGAGGCTGAGATGAGATGACCGTTAATCTACATTCCCAGATCATTCTTCAGCAAATCCAAGATGCCTGAGTATATTAAATAGGTATTAAGTCTCCCATGAATATTTACAGAGAAATCTATACTTAATTCCCTTTCCTACACCCACTAGGAAATACAAAATAATAAATCGTATTTAAAAACGGAAGTGAGAGATTTCAGGGAAAGAGGATAGAACACAACACTCGATGTCTACAAGCTTTTATTTTCCCTGACAGCATCTTTTGACATTTTATTAACAAACGACAAACAATGACAAGAAAGCACTTGGTTTTATATAATTTTCAAAAGTAGTAAGAAAGTAGTTTTTTTAAAAAATAAAGTTCGCATAAAAATACACTAGACCTGCCGGGCGGTGGTGGCGTACGCCTTTAATCCCAGCACTCGGAAGGCAGAGGCAGGCGGATCTCTGTGAGTTTGAGGCCAGCCTGGTCTACAAGAGCTAGTTCCAGGACAGGCTCCAAAGCTACAGAGAAACCCTGTCTCGAAAATCAAAAAAAAAAAAAAAAAAAAATACACTAGACCTATATAAGAAGTGTGTGTGTGGGGGGGTGCTATTTGGAAATATGAAATCAAAATGAACACACTTTTAAACAGACTCCACTCAAACTACACTTCTCCACTTTCCAGAGAAACTTATTTGTTCCTTTAGTCTGTGGCGCTATGGCTGGAACCCAGGGCTTCGCACTTGTTAGGCAAATTGTCAAGAGCTGCACCAGCCTCGGGAGAATCTTCCCCGGGCTTGTCCACCAGCCCTGCCATGACAGTCCTCATGCCCTGTCACACCTTCAGCAGAAAGGCAGGAACACAGAATCATGGGAAACTGAGGCCAGCCAGATACACCCTGACCCCAACACCAGGTATCTGAGTTGTTCCAGCCAGACACACGCTGACCTCTGACCCCGGTTATATGAGTTGCTGCAGTCAGCGTGGGCTGTTAAGGAATATTAAGGGGACCAGGACGGGGGGAGGATGCAAGACAATGGGCTGCTGTCCAGATGCGTGCCCAGAGATGCCCTCACATCCGCAAGGCAGAAAAGCTGAACGAGGGAGGAGGCCACGCTGCTCATGAAAGAGTACACCATTTCTCTCTGTCCTAGCCTTTGAGATGTGGCCTTTCGACAATAATCACCTGGCAGGAAGAAAAATTACATATATTTAATTCAAACAAAAATTTTTGAAAAATATGTAATTTTTAAGATTTGCATTCCCATGCCAAAAGGCTGACCAAACTATCGGGACAGGTTTAATAATCCAGAGACCTGAGCAGTAAGTAGCCCAGGGTCCCGACAGCAGGTGCTGTTCAGAAGGTCGAGTTCAGGGACAGCATGAAGGAACTCCTGTCCCTTTATGTCCCTTATGTCTGTCCTCTACCCTTGGGCTCACTGGAACCTTCTGGCCTGCAGAGCACTCATACATAAAATACAAATAGCTAAAAATATCCAATGATTGACCATCATATGCTAAATACTTACCCGAAAGTATTTGTACTTTTAAGTCTTAGGGAGGTCACCATCGTCTGTGAGAAGCACTGTCCCCCCCCACACACACACAAAGCAGTAACAGATGTAACGGATCATCAAATCCCTCCCAGCCCAGCATGGCACGCTCGCTCCTCTGTTCACCTTCAGCTTGGGTTCCGGATCCTAGTCATGTACTTGTCAGGCTGGGCAGCGCTCATCACCGTGGTGTAGATTGTGAAGCTGAAATAACAGGACCCATCCTTAGGCATGCATCAGCTTCCCCCTATGGTTCCCCGCCCCGTCTCTTGGTAAGAATGCAGAGGCAGAATGTTAAAAATGTAAGTAGAGAAGTCTAAGTGTTTTCTTCTGCCTATTTTGAAACATCCCCCAGAAGCCGAGATGGACTTTAAAATTCTGATTCCTCAGAGCTCAGGCTGTGGTGGTGACTTGGGCGGCTACCCCTGTTCTTTGCTGTCATGGTGAAAGGGACCCCCAACTTCTGTACAGCTACTCCTCAGAGCACACTAGGGGCATCCTGTGTCCTCCCCTTAGGAGAGCATGTGGGTAAAATCACAGGCTACAGGCCAGAGAAACCCTAGCTCAGGCTGGGGTTGTCAAGAGCACAGGTTAAAAGGGGAGGGGATAATAATAAAGCCAGCAATCAATCATAACGTAAAACTATATTTTTAAAAATCAAAATAACAAATACATAAAAAGAGAAATGCAATTGCCTGGCAGTGGTGGCACACACCTTTAATCCCAGCACTTGGGAGGCAGACAGAGGCAGGTAGACCTCTGAGTTCGAGGCCAGCCTGGTCTACAGAGCAAGTTCCAGGGGAGCCAGGGCTACACAGAGAAACTCTGTCTAGGAAAAAAATAAAGAAAGAAAGAAAAAGAAGCACGGACAGTGAATGTTCAGCAGAAGGAAGAGCGTGAGTGGGTAGCAGAAACTGGAATCTGGCAAAAGCCAGGTCTATCAGGGAGCTCATGAAGACTGTCCCCCTGCGGACTGAGAGACAGCCTCATCCAGGTCACCCCATCCTGCTGCTGGCTTTGTTTTTCTTGAATTTCTCACCTGGTTGTAACATGTGTACCCGCCCCTCCCCCTCAACAATAGTATGTGTCCCCTGAGACTTGGCTTGGCTCACTGCTGCCTCCGGGAGCAAGGATCCCTGGGAAATGAGGGTGTGCATGAGGCCGTAACAAACTCTTAGATGAGAGCTGACTCCTCGCTGGGCGCACACGGTAACTGAGAGAGGGCAAAAGCCGAGCACCCCGCCTTCATTTTATATCTGTCTCATTGGATCACTGCTCCCCTCTGCACACGGGCATGTGAGTCTGTCACTCTGAACACAGCATGTTAGTAGGGGTGCCCTATCTAGAGACTGGTGCAGCTAACTACACCAACCCGATTCCAGGCTTAAGATACATGGACGCATCTTATCGACTGTTTTTACACTCCCCTGTTCCAGTTCCCCCAAATGCACTTAAACGCCCCGGTCATTATCCTAAACCTGCGTCAACTGGGGTTCCAGGAACAGTGCAGCCTTACAGGACACCCCCACATCTTCTGAGAACCAGCCCATCCCCTCAAAAGGTGGGGACTTCTTCAGAGCTCCGGTGCAAAACCAGAATGGAACAGGGATCAGCTAGACCCTCACTAGGAGGAGCTACTCTTGACTCTTTCCCCAATCATCATCATCATCATCATCGTCGTCGTCGTCATCATCATCATCAGCCTCTTCTTTTTTGTTTTGTTTTTTCGAGACAGGGTTTCTTCGTGAAGCTTTGAAGCCTGTACTGGAACTCGCTTTGCAGACCAAGTGAACCTCAAACTCACAGAGATCCGCCTGCTTCTGCCTCCTGAGTGCTGGGATTAAAGGCGTTCGCCACCACCGCCTGGCTCCCCAATCCTTCTGTTTAAAACCTAAGCACCTGCCAGCCCCCTCAAGATGAGTTCGGACTCACTGACCCCTTTACTTGTTGTGCCTCCCAGCATGCCTTTCTTTGTTTTCTTCCTCATCTCTCTAACTGGCATATCAGGACAGGCAGCTGAGCTCGCTTTTAGAGGCAGTTAGTGCCGGAGCTTCTGCTCTGAAACACCTGGTCACAGGAACATTTTTTCCTGGGGGACAATGAGATGTGCTGAACATGCAACTTACTTGTTATAAACAGGAAACACAGATAAAACCTGCACAGGAAAAACATCATATTAGGAGGACCGTAAAAGGTAGAAGACACACGTGCAGAGTACGTACAAGGAGACTGTAACCACGTGCCTGGCGAGAGGGCTCAGCAGGTAAAGGAGCTGCCTGCCAAGCCCGATGACCAGAGTTCAGTCCCTGGAACCCACATGGTAGAAGGAGAAAATTAACTCCCAGAAGTTGTCCTGTGAGCACACACACTCATGTACACACACACTCTCACACACGCGCGCGCACACACACTCTCATACACACACACATACTAAATAAGTGTTTATAAAAAAGAATATAACCGCTTAACATTCCAGTGTATCTCAGGATGATTGTTGAATTTTTAAATCCTTGCTCGCTTGCTGTCTTTTTCAATCTGTTTATTTTCATTTCATGTGTTTCGGTGTTTTCCCTGCCTGCATGCCCGTGTGAGGGCTTTAGCGTCCTTAGAGTCCTTGGAGCTGTGAGCTGCCATGGGGGTGCTGGGACTTGAAACTGGGTCCTCTGGAAGAGCAGCCAGTGCTCTTAACCACTGAGCCATCTCTCTGGCTCCTGTTCTTTCTCTTTTAAACAGCAAGCATATAACTGTGCTCATTTCTTCTACTATGACGAGAAGCTTAGATGAAGACAGATACTCTAACCTATACAGACCCAAACTCAGAAAATATTAAGTGGCTTTTAAAATGTCTTCAACTTTTACTGCAACATTTTTCTTGAATTCAGAGACCTTTTTTTGCGCTCTTAGGACAGCAACACCCTAGAGAAGGTAAGCATGGAGACACAGTTACCTGGAAAAGGGTCTCCAGGTTGATGTGTGCTTGCCCTGTGGCATTTAGGGCTTTGATAGCTGGTGTTCTGTAAGGACAACAGGTCAAAGGTTACCAGGTGCCTCAGGGAAACCCTGACCCTCATCAGATGCCATTTAGAGAGGCCCAGAGCAAGGCCCAGTGTCCTTCAAACAGATTCTGGCTCCCAACCTTCTTTCCCACTTCATCTGATTTGTTCAGCTAAACCCCACTCATCCCATGTGCTCAGGGAACCTGGACCAATTGTTGCAGCAATCAATAACACCAAGCACGTGGGACAACAGAGATTAGTGAGATGTACTACTTTCTGTAACACAATGACTCACAGTGTTTCCACAGTGGAAAGAACAGGGCAATGACTGGTTTATGGAAAATGACTTCCTTGCGAAGAAAGCCTGTTAGCAGTGGCCATTATCCAGCCTTTCCTAGTCTCTTTCCCGGGCCTCATAGAGTCATTGGTAGGGTTCATGATGAGATCCAGGGCTCCTTGACCACTGCCCTCTTCCATACCCTCTACCCATCCAGGTCCTGGTGAGGATCAGGGTGTATTTTCTGGAAGAAGATGTAGGCAGGTCCCTGTTGTAGGAAGGGGACCATTCCCTAACCATGAGAGAATATTGGAAGTCTATCTTCAGGGCTGGGTATGGAGGTTCAAGCCTCTAATCTCAGTACCTGGGAGGCTGAGGCAAGAAGATTACTCTGAATTTGAGGCTAGTCCAGGCTTAAAGGCAGTTCCATGCTAGCCTGGGCTACAGAGTGAGACTCTGTCTCAATGACACGGAACAAGACAAGAACAAAAAGTCTACCTTCGGTCATCCCTCTTGGGTACAGGCTTCCAGTGATCATAATTTGTCTCAACTCGGAACCACCTGCAATAGAGCGTGTCAGTTCACCTTATCCAGGGACATTTAGAAGAATTATTAAAAATAACCCCCACTCCAGCAAATGAGATTTGATGATGAGACTGTAATTCTACTCACGCTCCACTCAAAGGGTCAAGAGGCCAAATGTCCGCTGGGCCACGTCTGTCCCGGGTGATGACTACCCCCTCCCGGGGTGAGGTACCCCCAACAATGTAGTACACATCAGCAATGAGGGGCGTCTTAGCCAGAGTCAAAACAGCTGCTTCGAAGTCTTCTGAGTCACTCAGGGTCTGAACAGAAGGACAAACCGGTATTGGCTACGGCATCCCAAGGAGAGAGGCCCACATGGCAGGGCACACATTCCAAAGTACAGCCTCCGGGGCTAAACCATGGCTGTAACCTGGAACTCCTGGCCATACCCTGTAGACCCCGGGGATCCTGAGAGGCAAACAAACAGCACCGACAAACCCCTCAGCTTCAGCAGAGAGCCCACAGCAGGACAGAGCTGTCATCTAGTTCTAGAGTTGGCTCTCTCAGACTTAGGGGGCGTGATTTTGACCATGTCTCCCTATTCCTTTGTTCTCCCCAGAGCCACTTCTTGGTCACCGCTCTGCAGTAGATGACGTGTTGGAGGGGGGCCAGGGCCTCGTACTTGCTCTCGACAAATTCTCCAAGAACACAAAGACGTGACCAGGCAAGGGTGACATGGTAAAATAACGGCAGAAGCCAGAACAAGGAACGCATTCTCACTTTGGGCACAAGAGTCAGGTACCGGGGGACGAATAGGACTCACACTGTGATGGAAGCTACAGGGTGTGGAGTGGGTGTGGGGCTGAGTTTCAGGTCAAAGGCTTGGGGCAGAGAGATGGCGTGTGGTATCAGGACGAGGAGCCAGACCAAGTCTGTGGAGTCAGGCGCAGGTCTGAGGCACACACAGTGAAGAGCATCAGTGCCCAGCTCCCCGCTTCCATCTGTGCTCCTTCGCTAAGTTCAGCTGCCGAGAACACCCTGCCCCAGGGACCCTCCATCCCCTGCCACCCTCACAATCACTCTTGTCCCCTTCTGAGAGAAAGACATTTCATAGCTACCATCCTACCATAGCACACAGAAGTACGGGGATAGGAAAGGAGTCACTGAAAGGACAATTCCAAAGTTGGGGTCCCCAAAGGTTCTATCACATGACACATTAGCCTCAAGGCCCCTGACAAGGCCTTGTTCATATTGCTGGAAAGATGAGATATTTTTACAGTGTTTTTTACATTTATTTCATGTGTGTCCTCTCTGACCCTTCTAAATCCCCATTCACCCTTTTCCTTACCCTCCTATTCTTCCTTTAAAGCAGCCAGGCCCCCCTGTACAAACCAGAGCTGAGCTCAGTTCACCCCCATTCTTGTCTCTGTTGCAATAGTACATTACTGATTAAAATCTGCCCATGTCACCGTTAGTCGTATCCAGCCTTATTGTTAATGTTTACATAGCTTATTCTTCTTGGGGAAGAACATCTGTCTTATTAAAGGACACAGAGCCCTGCAATATGGTCTCTCTGTTTAGACCAGCCTGGGGGAGGGGGACGCAACGTCAGTACTCACTTTGCGGATAAGCCAGCTGATCGGAGAGTGTCCCAGAGAAATCGCTGCGATCACATTCTCCCACCACCAGCCTTTATCTGCAGGTGTAGAGAAGCGCCAATCAGTGTAGGGTCCGAGCACCATTCACATTTTAAAAAATAATTTTTAGTTTCAAAAGTTCTTTATTATGTTTATTTCCATTTTTATTCTGATGGTGTGTTTAGGTGTGTGCGCCGCAGCACGTACGTGAGAATCACGGGACAGCTGCTGGAGCCGGTTCTCGCCTTCCACTATGTGGGCCCTGGGGAATCAAACTCAGATCCTAGGACATGACAGCCGGTGCCCTTCCCTGCTGAGTCATCTCACTGGCCCTAAGCCTGAGAGTCAGCCAATCACAAAACACCTATACCAAGTGCATGCACATATACATATAGTAGTCAACAAAAACATGCAGATGTTCACTGATCTCTCTTTTCCCTTTTTCTCTTTTATTTATCTTTTTACATTTTGAGGCAGGAGCTTCCTATGCAGCCCAACCTGCTATTCCTCTGCCTCAGCCTCCAGAGCGTTGGGATACAGGTGTATGCCACCATGCCCAGCTTCCCTCAGGTTTTGAAAACAGAATCTTTTGTACCAGATTCAATAGCAATTATGTTAGATAAGCTCATTCTACCAATAATTATCTCAGGCAAAATTAAATTCTGTTCCTTTCAAGGGAAGCTGCTCAACAAATTTTAGGAAGGAGTGGCAAACTTTGTCTTTCTGGCGTATCTTTAATAAGTTTAAATATGAGAGCATTCATCAGTTCTGTGTGTTACAGACTAACTCAGCTATTTTAAATTGCTGACATTCCAATAATCAGTTTAACAAACATCTTAATTCATAAGATGGAATCAAAGCTTGTTAAATAAATATATACATTTGTAGAAATTTGTAGATATCACACACACACACACACAAAAACCATTTAACATTGTCATGCTGTGGTTTGGATTTAAGATTCAGATTCATTCATGACTGGTATTTGAGAAAATGTTGAATAAATACACAGGTATAAAAAGCTGAATACTGGGCCAGGTGGTGGCAGTGCACGCCTTTAATCCCAGCACTTGGGAGGCAGAGGCAGGTGAATCTCTTTGTTTGAAGCCAGCCTGGTCTACAGAGTTGAGTTCCAGAACAGCCTGGCCTTCACAGGGAAACCCTGTCTCAAAAAAACAAAACAAACAGACAGACACACACACACACAACCAAACAAACAAACAAACAAACCCACATACACGTGAATAAACCTATCCAAATGAGGCAATAACAGCACGATGTCACCCAGGTCATCAGATGAGGAATGCCATGTGGATTCTCTGCTCTTCCTTAGCTTTGAGCCCCTGGGGACAGAGGCAAGAGGTCGCCTCTCCCTGGGTTTCCCACATATTATGGAAGCAAACAATGTCCCTGTGAGGTTTGGGCAATGACATGGAGCTGTCAGCAAACAGAACGACTGGCGCAGGTCCCAGGAGATCAGTCCGAGAAGCACCTCTTCCTCCCACAGCTACCATTTCATTTTGTAGCCTCAGTTTCCAACCCTGCCTCATGTATGGTCCCTGGGGTCAGCCCTGCCTGTGTCGGTGAGAAAATGTCTGAGCGTATGCATGTTAAATCCAAGAGCTTCACAAAGGTTGCCTGTGCACGGGGTCGTGGACCAGTGGATGAGTTCAATAGTCCCTTAGTGTTCCTCTGACTCTGTCTTAACCCAACACGGCTCAATCTCTACTGAGCAGCCAAAGAAGGTCAAAGCATAAATCAGAGCTACGATCATGGTACTTCTGCAAGCCCAGCATTCAGGATGCTTATAACAAAGATCCTACTGTTTCAAATGTGTGTGTGTGTGTGTGTGTGTGTGTGTGTGTGTGTGTGTGTGTGAGAGAGAGAGAGAGAGAGAGAGAGAGAGAGAGAGAGAGAGAGAGAGAGAGAAACCTGTTGACTCTTTGGTCTGAAACTCTCCTATGGCATTTATTCTGCTTAAAACCCAGCCCCTCCTCACAGCCCTGCACACAGGTACAGTTTCCTCTGCATCTCCAGTGTCCTTACCCCCTGCTGTGACTACACAGACTATGCCATTTCTGGACTACACCAATAGTAACAGCTATTGCCGTATCTACCCCGACTGTTCATTTCATGATACCCACCATCTTTGCCATTGCTGTCAGACCACAGAAATGATCTTCCCCTTGCCTCTGCAGACCCGGACTGGGGTCACATGGGTCAGGCCTTCCCTAGCCCTTGACCCTAGGGACAACCTACACCCTCACTCCTCAGCACCTTCCTGTAGTCCCAGCACCGCCTGTGGTCACTGCCCCGTCTCACAGGAAGTAGAAGTCCTTGGTTCTGGAAGTCTTCCTCCACATATTCTGTTGGTTGAGAGTGAAGGAAGCAGATAGAAGGCCTCAACAAGGGTTTGATTAAAAATGCTCCTGAGTTTGTTTTAATCACCTCGTTCATCACCAGACACCGTAAACTTGTGTGGACGTTGACCTGTCCACAATCCTACATAGCCAACAAATGTAGTCCCCGTGAACACGACCTGAAATCAAGAAAACAGAGCATCGTTTACCACCCAGCAGGAAGCAAGTCGAAATCACTTAAGTCCCCTACACTTTCCTGCACTTTTGTTTGTGTGTTTGTATAGAGAGTGCCTCACTGTGTAGTCCTGGCTGGCCTGGAACTTGCTATGTAGACCAGGATAGCCTCAGACTCACAGAGATCTGCTTGCCTCTGCCTCCTGAGTTCTGGGATTAAAAGTGTGTGCCACCACACCCAGCTTCCTAGATTTTTTTCCCTTAGAGATTTCAACATAACAGAATGAGACTCTGAAACAGCATTCTGGAACAGGTGCTCTTTACCTGGTTGGGAGAGGGGTCCACGAACAGCTAGTGAAACAGATGGGGGTGGGGTACAGCCTTCCTTTCCCTAGCTTCTAACTAGAACCACACCGCTTTTTTAAAAAAAAAAAAAAAAAAAAAAAGATTTATTTATTTATTATGTATAGTGTTTTGCTTGCATGTACACCTGCAGGCCAGAAGAGGGCACCAGATCTTATTACAGATGGTTGTGAGCCAATCTTGTGGTTGCCGGCAATTGAACTCAGGACCTTTAGAAGAGCAGCCAGTGCTGTTAACCATTGAACCATTTCTCCAGCGTCCACACTGCTTTTTTTGTTTTGTTTTTAGAGACAGGGTTTCTCTGTGTAGCCCTGGCTGTCCTGGAACTTGCTCTGAAGACCTGACTGGCCTTGAACTCAGAGATCCCTTGCCTCTGCCTCCCAAGTGCTGGGATTAAAGGCGTGCACCACCACACCCTGCTCTCCAAATTGCTTTTTAGAGAATGCTTGGTAAAGCAAGAAGTAATGGTGTTGCCTGCGGCTCTATCCAAGGACCTTGCTGATTCTTGGGCGTGAGTGACAGGTGGCAGACGATTTAGAACACCACCCGTGGTGTCAGTCTGCAGGAGTCAAGGTAGTTACCAGACAGACTGCTAAGTCAGACAACTACTAAGACACTTAAAGATCTGAGCCAGAACCGGCAGATGTCAGCATTACCGATCGTTTCTCGCCCTTTGCATTCTGTGTGTCTGCGAAATACAATTATTCACCCAGAAGACTTCCATTCTGAAAGAAGCAAGTGGGGTTTAACTGGAAGCGTGTTTGAAGTTCATGACAAGAGACGCTCTATGTTTATAAGGTCTGTGGAGTCAGGGGAACAACCGGAACGTATTGAGGTTCATGTTGGGGTTAAGCCCCACTAAAGCTCTCAGGATCCAGAAGGATTGCTATAGATAGAGGTAGAAACCTGACGAACAAGGTCTGAGAGTAAACAAACTAAATTAGCTCGCATAAGTTTTTTATCATTTTATTCTTTTTTAGATTCTTTCTAGGCTCTCTCTAGTGCTCTCCTGGTGTTCCCCTCGACGTTTCTCTTTGATGTTCCTCGCTGGACCGACATAGACATTGTTAATTTTCTGGTAAATAACAATGATACCAAACATGCATTTCTTAGGGTTAACAATTGGGGTGGAGCTTGTTCCTGGGCTAAGTATCAGGGTGCTGTATCCACTGGGTCCCAGGTAAGAAGGAATTTCTTTCTCTGGGGCTGGTTTAGCGTCCCAAGGGTTTCTTCCTGTATATTTTAGGGGTAAAGGTAAAAACGGGTAATTTCCTAGACTAAGACCTGTGTCAAATGAAAGATGAAGGTCAGAACAGAATATTAATAGCTTGTTAGGGTAGAGCAAAAGCTGGCTATACTCTTCTGAGTTGGCTGTTAGAGAATTCAAGGTCATCCTGACCTGTTTATCCGTAAGAGCAGACACACTGTCTCTCCTGCTTAGTGTTCCGCTCAGGGCTCCTTTCTTGTCAATAAGCCCTGTCAATAAGGAGACTTGTGGGGGACCAGCTTTATGTAGATTTGACTAGGAGAACAAAGGTTTGACTGAGTGAATGCTTTCACACCAGGGCCCCACAGTGTGGATAAAGTCATCCAGTGCCAGTACAGGAAAAGCCAGGTTTAAAGGATGATTTCTACACAGCTGGGATATTTCGGGATGAATCCCATTATGGAAGGGAGAAGAGCCACAACCTCACAAGGTTTCTACAGAATTGACAGTGACTATCCAAAGACTAGTGTTCCAGGAGGTCTGCAAATCGGGTTCTCCACCAGACCACACTCTGGTGGACTGTCTGTAGATCTGCCAGCTGTAATTTTACTGTACAATGCTTGTGGCTCACAGCAGCAACGACTCACCAAGAGCAACCAGACTAAAGCTCAAATGCTTGAAAAGCCACCCTACATCCAGCTTCCATTTAACACTGCACTCATCAGTGTAAACCAAGTCACAAGCTGCAGTGGTTGAAAGACACCACCAGCAAAGATCTTCAGGCTTTGTTTACTGGAAGCATCTAGAAGCATCTCAAAGAGCGCACAGTTTGTACTGTTTAGAATGGCTAGCCAATATTTTTATATTTTGAGAAATTAAATAGACCTAGAGTAGTATTTTTCTTTTTAAAACTTAATATTAAAGCTAGGTATGGTGGTGCATGCCTTTAATCCCAACACCAGCGCCTAGCACAAGGGAGTTCAAGGCCAGTCGGGTCTACTTCGTGAGTTTCAGGACAGCCAGGGTCACACAGAGAAAACTCTGTCTCGAAATAACAAAACCAAACCAAACTTAATTTTGTACTGATAACCTTGTTCACTGGGTTACTCAAATTTGCTCCATCTGAAAAATGTGCAAATAACTTGGGTGACTGAACTGTGAAAGACTTGAGATAACAGGCTTAACAGTTTGTAATTAATATAAAGGCTCAGAGTGGTTATTCAAGAACCGGCGGGAGGGAGAGAAACCTCCAGTTACACACCCGGCTAGTACACGCTTTATGTCCAACCAATCTTGATTAATCTGTAAGACTTTAAGACAATCCTGAAGCCATTTATGACAATTCTGAATCCTCTCAGCCTCTGTGCCATAGTGCTTCCCCTCCTCCCCTGGGAACCAAGGACCCAACAGCTACACTTGCTCGTACTCAGTTCCTGAACAATTACCCATATACGTATGCTTTGGTTCTGTCCCCTGGGAAACGAGGTCAAAATGACCTCTTACCTCATCTGATCTGGCAACAGCTCTCCAGTCAATTATTGGTAATAGCCCTTTCAAATAAGCCAATCAGAATAGTCAAAGAACAACCTCCCTTGCTTCTGTGGCCCCTTTAAAAGTAGACTGTACCCGCTATTCGAGGTCCCTCGGCTTCCCGAATGCTGGGGGCCCCTGTCATGACAGAATTAATAAAATCCTCATGCTTTTGCATCGGCTGTGGTGTGTGGTCTCTGGGGGCGACTCCTTCTCGGTGTTTGGACGCCAGAGTCCAACAAAGCCTATTTCTAGAGTTAGTACTTGATATGATCATTAATATGGCAGAAAGTTTAAACAAATATAATAATCTTATAAATTTTGAGGAAACCTTAAGGTAAATTTTAAAGAGTCAAAATAAAACCAAAGGATTATGAGATTAGTGGCAATAAAATAGTCCTTTAATTTTGATTTTTCCTCTGTCCT
>NW_026067949.1:43879196-44006654 GCF_014885135.2 Alexandromys fortis
TAGCCCTTTCAAATAAGCCAATCAGAATAGTCAAAGAACAACCCCCCTTGCTTCTGTGGCCCCTTTAAAAGTAGACTGTACCCGCTATTCGAGGTCCCTCGGCTTCCCGAATGCTGGGGGCCCCTGTCATGACAGAATTAATAAAATCCTCATGCTTTTGCATCGGCTGTAGTGTGTGAGATGGTCTCTGGGGGCGACTCCTTCTCGGTGTTTGGACGCTAGAGTCCAACAAATCTACTCTCTAGATGTTTCCACTAATGAGACAATAGTGAATATTAGGTTATATGCACCACATGAGTGTCTGGTGCCCCGAAGGTCAAAAGAGGGCAACAAGTCCCCTGGAGCGGGAATTGTGGATGGTTTTCAGGGGACACATAGGTGCTGGGAACTGAGGCCAGGTCCTGTGTAAGAGCAGAGGGTGCTCTTAACCACTAAGTCATTTCTGTAGCTCCGGGATTTAGCCGCTGTTTATCTAGACCTACAATCTGCTTTACCCTGAGGGCTTCATTTAGTCATAACAGCCAATTCAGAGAAGCAAATGCTAATGCCTCTGAGCTGGAGCCTGCAGAACAGGATTGAGCAATTCTCAGTGGCCATAAGTGACAGAGGCGCAAGGCAAAGTCAGCCCTCCCCGGTTCCAGAAGTCACCTGAACAGGGACAGCAGCAGAAGGTGCAGATAGTACACAACCTATACACGACTGATCAGTCCCCCAGGGCTGGAGAGTCTGACACAAGCTAAAGTCATCTGAAAGGAGGGAACCCAGCTGAGAAAATGCCTCCGTTAGGTCCAGCTGTAAGGCAGTTTATTCATTAGTGATTGCTGAGGGAGGGCTCAGTCCCCTGCGGGTGGTACCATCCCTGGCTGGTTGGCCTGGATTCTTTAAGAAAGCAGGCTGAACAAGCCAAGGGTGGGGAGCAAGCCAGTGAGCAGCATGCCTCCTTGGCCTCTGCATCAGTTCCTGCCTCCAGGTTCCTATCCTGCTTGTGTTCCTGTCCTGACTTTTTTTTTTTGGGTGATGAACAGCAATGTAGAAGTGTGAGCTAAATAAATCCTTTCCTCCCTAACTTTCTTTTTGGTCATAATATTTCATTGCAGCAATAGAAATCCTATCTATGGTACCCCCTAAAAAGTGCCTAAAGAAAACCGGCCTCTTTAAGCCCATTCCTACCACCCCCAACAACAACTGATCCTTCTTCATTGGCCAGAATTGTTATAACTCTCTCCTGGTTTTGTTTTCCCCAGGAAGTTGATGGTTTGGGGATTATTTTTAATAGGGGCGGGGCTTGCATGTGCCATGGTGCGTGTATGGAGGTCAGAGGAGAACTTCAATTTTGGGTGTCAATCCTTGCCTTCCACCTTCCCTGAAGTAGAGTCTCTTGCTCACCACAGTCTATGCCAGGCCAGCTGGCCTCTCTCTCATCCGCACTGGGAATCACAGACACCTGCTACTGAGTTCAGCTTTGCATGGCCTTGAGGATCCAGACCCTGCTCCTCCTGATCCTGGTGTCTGGCTCTTACAGGGAGAAGGCTCCTGCAAACGGCTCCTATCCTGGATCAGAAACTCTGCTGACCTCTGCATCTTGTGCGCATGACTGTACCTGCCCCGGATCTCTGCATGTTGCATGCATGGCTGTACCCGCCCCAGATCTCTGCATGTTGCATGCATGGCTGTACCTGCCCCAGATCTCTGCATGTTGCATGCATGGCTGTACCTGCCCCGGATCTCTGCATGTTGCATGCATGGCTGTACCCGCCCCTGATCTCTGCATGTTGCATGCATGGCTGTACCCGCCCCTGATCTCTGCATGCTGTGCGCATGGCTGTACCTGCCCGTTCTTTAGGAACTGCACATCCGCTGTCAGCTTCCGCAAGGCATTTCCAAAAGGGTAGTCCAGGTTCCGGCCGTGGTAAATGTGGCCTTGGGAGTCTTGGGCCACAATACTGGTGCAGAATCTGAAGCAAAGGGAAAATTCCAACATGAATGAAGGCAACAGGAACAGAGAGCAAGATTTCTGTTTTTAAAACGAATCCCCCAAAGCATCAGGCTTTCTTCCTTACTGTTGACAGGAACGCTATAATATGTTCTTGTACAAGGACACGGAACTACAGTTCCGGCTGGACACAACGCATCTAGACCCTGCTGTGGGCCGACGCAATGCTGCTACAGATGTACCAGATCAGAGTTTCATGTTCCCCCACGTCCTGTGTGTATGCAAGGCACAGCTAGGCCTCTGAGCTCCGCTTGCTGGTACGTTACCTATTAACATGGTATTCAAAGCTAGCCCAAGCTGCCCTCTTCTTATTATGCATTGTTAGAGCAAACACACACACATACACACACACACACACACACACACACACACTAATTAAATTACAAGGAACTCCAGGGAGGGCATAGTGACATAAATCTTTAATCCTAAAACTTGGGAAGCTGAGGCAGGTAGGTCTCTGTGAGTTTGAGGCCAGCCTGTTGTACCTAGACAGTTCCAGGTCAGACAGGGCAACCCCATCACAAAACAAACAAATAAATAAATGAGTGGATTTAAAAACCTTTTAAATAAACTTTTTGGCACTACTTATTTTTATAATGATTCAATGTTACTTTTATAATTAGGAGAAAACAAGTATTATCTCACTGCTTGGTTTGCTTAGAGAAAAAAGATTAGTGAAGTTTTTACTCCTAAGGTGTCTGACCTTGAGCCCAAAGGGCTGCGTAGAGTTGAGGACCCAGGTAACATGGTGAGTGCCTAAAGTCTGCAGAGGTGTTCTCAAAATTGATATTTTCTAAACGGCGGCAAGGTGACTGACTGCCAAGTCTTTTTTGGGCATGTTCTGAAACTCAGCAATCTAGACCAGACTGGCCTCAAATTCACAGGGATCTTCCTGCCCCTGCCTTCCAAATGCCGGGATTAAAGAAGTACAAGTCTTTCCAACGAGACCCCTTCTGCAGAAGCACAGGGGACAAGGACACGCCTCTGCTTCCGGAGAGGTTCTCTGGGTGGCCTTGGGACTCATCAGCCACCAGAGAGCCTGCTAGTGTTCCCTCTGAGGCTTGGTTTCCACGTCACAGACCAGAAAATGCCACCGCCCCCTCCCCAGGGCTGTGCTCCTAGGCAGCCTGAGGCCATGAAGATTCAGCAGCCTTACTTAGCGTGGTTACTATTCTCACATAGCCAGCCTTCAGAAGCAAGAGCAGCACACTTCCTACCTGAACCTGGGGGGGGGGGGACTTACAAAGAAAGTTAGGCAATTTAATAAACATCTTAATTTGAGACACAGGGCAAAATGAACATAGTTCGCTTTGAAAGGCACTTGAGTTTAGCAGGCTGGAGTCCACAGAAGTCTTCTCCTGGAAAGGGCGGGCAGTTAGAACACTGAGGGACCCTGCTCTTCTGAGGTTGGAACATTTCTGTAGATTAGTTTGTTACTCCACAAACTAACCTTCACTCATCTTATTTTTTTTAATCTTATTTTACTTATTTGTTTTTGAGAGAAACAGGGTTTTTCTGAGTCCCTGTCTGTCCTCAACTAGCTCTGTAAACCAGACAGTTCATGAACCCAGAGATCTTCCTGCCTCTGCCTCCTGAGTACCTACCTGGCTGTGCCTCCTTCATCTTAAGGCAGCCCCAAGCTATAAGCACCTAACAGGAAGTCCATGCTGGGTGGGAAATGTAAGTGGGGAGTGCCGGGATCTTCCTCTGATTCCATCTTATTTTTATCTGTGTAGGAGAGGGCAGAGTACCCGCCATGGCGCACTTCTGGAGGCCAGGGGACAGGCAACATTAGCCAGCTCTCTCCTTCTACCTGTCTCGGGGATCGCACTCAGGTGCTCACACGGAACCCTCCACTTGACTTTCCAGACAGGTTCTCCCATTGAACTCGAAGCAGCAAGTTCCCATGATCCTCTCCTCTTTCCCCACCCGGATGACTGGGTTCTGCGCACAGACGGACAGACCCTGCCAGAGGTCTGAATTCAGGTCTGCCCCAGCCTCTACAGGCACTCTTATCCACAGTTACAGCCCCAGACCCTGAGCAGTGTGGACAGTGGGATGCCCCCTAGAGGATGAAAATATAAAACTAAGTTTTGGGTAGAGCAGCTGCTTCCTCCCGGAGGTCCACCTGCCAGGCGCGTGCTGCTCAGATTTCCCCCAGGGACTCAGAGACCCAAGGTGGTTTCCAAACGGCAGGGACTGTCCTGTTTCATCTCACAGCAAACACACCTCCTCCCTCATCGTGGGTGACCGTCCCCGACAGGTGACAGTTGGTTGACTTTAATCCACCCTAGCATGGGGGCACTTACGCGGAAGCCTCATAGGCCAGGTTGACCAAGATGCCCTCGGCCAGGCTGAGGTTGAGGAAGTTGCACATGCCGCGGATCTCGTCGGTGAAGGGCTGGGGCAGGAAGCTCTCCACCTTCGACACCACCTCTCCGATCACCTCGAGTACCCACTGGGGAACCCTGTCGCTAGAGATGACAAAGCACGAAGCTCGTTTCTCCTGCTCAAAGCACGGAGGGTGCAAGTGTGCGTGGACTAGGAGGGGGGAACGCTAGAGTCTAGATTTTCCCAGAACCGAAACAATGCGCGCTGCGGCTGCGGCTCCAAACCAGAGTCCAAACCGAGGGGAATAAACACGAGCGTTAGCGCAGGGCCGAAATCCCAACTACTCAGGAGGCTGAGACAGAGGGATTACAAGTAAGGCCAGTTTATGCTACTGCAAGATTTAAATTTTTTCCTCTCAACATATTTTTATTAATTATTTGGGAATTTCATACAACGCATCCCGATCACACTTGCTTCCCATTCCTCCCGGGTCCATCCTCCCGCTCTTATGCCCTTCCTCTGCCCCCTCTCCCCCCCAAAAAAACCTCCACCAAGCCCTTATGCCCTCCCCCACAAAAAAAAAACTACACCAAGTTCACTTTGTGTTGTCCATATACTCATTGGAGCAGGGTCAAACTCCCAGCAAGACTTCCAAAATGAAAATTATAAGGGCTGAGAAAACACCCAATGGTAGAGAATTCGCTTTCATCTCCAGGGCCAGGCACCATGGAGAGGAAGGGCGGACAGGTTAATCAGGGATGGAGAGGCTCGTGGGCTGCATGCCGTACTCCGCAGCTTAGCCGGCTGGGTGACTGATACCTGGTGCGTCGCCCTAACCCGGAAAACGTCTGGAAGGCGGGAGCGCCACCGGAGACACCGAACTTGACAGCCTAACCCGCCTCTCAGTGTCAGCCACCCTCTGGGCGCTGCACGGCGCTACGGAGGGAGGACTGGGATGTAGCACCAAGGGGAAGGAGGAGCAGAGTCCGGCTGCAAGTTCGCCGGGCCTGTCCCGCGCTCACCCGATGACCTCCGCCACCGCGGCGCGCACGAAGTCCCGGTCGTAGTGTTGCAGCATGGGCAGCCAGCGCCGCTCCGGGGCCGTGTCCAGACTGACGTTGAAGAGTGGCGGAGCTCCGGGGACGCCAGCCGACAGCCAGGGCCCCGGCAGGAGCAGCAGAGCCAGCGCCAGGTGTGCCCCATAGCCCGCAGCCCCGGTGGCTCGGGCTCCTGAGGCCAGCACCCTACCGTGGAGCCTTTAACCGGTCCGGGAAGTGAAGGGGGTGGCATCGGGGCGGTGCTAGCACCGAAGGCGGGGCCTGCCCTAGGTCGCTCCACCCCTCGCCAGGAACCCAAGCAGTGACACCCGCCTTCTGCCCCAGTGGGATCAAATCTGCTTCTCACTCACAGCTTGACGCCGCATCCCACCTCTGTGGGCTAAGAGTGTGAGCTGTGCCGGTCCCGGGCGTTAATCCCCTCCCTACTGTGGAAAAAGGCGTCGTGTCTCCTTACTCTACAGTTGCTCATTTTAAAACTCTGAAGGGCAGAAGTCTATGCAAAACTCTCAAAAGGCTACAAATGTAACCATGTGTGTGTTGTTATTTTTGCTGACTCCCATTTACCAACACAAGTCAAATGACAACTATTAACTCACATTTTCCTAGTGGTGGAGCCTGGAAGGAAGTCACCTGCCAGGGGCCACAGTCTGAGGAGCCTCTGCCTTGCACTGTTAGGGTGTTTGAAGCCAAAGCCTGCCTACCTTAGCAAACTTCCAACCTGAAGCTCCCTAGATTCCTCTAATGTGTCCCCAATATCCAGGAGACTGAATTTGTAAAGTCATCTTGGTAAGACCAGAATATTTTTATCATATAGCAGAGTTGCCTATAATCAAAAAGTCAAACGTGCACAAGAAACTTAGTTTATTTGTTCAGGTGTTCCCATCCCTTTATCATTAAAAAATATGGTCTTTATTATTTTATGTATATGTAGTTTTGCTTGCATGTATTTCTGAGCACCTCATGTGTGCCTAGTGTCCAAGAAGGCCAGAAGGGTTAGGGTTAGGGTTCCCTTGGAACTGGAATTGTAGAGAGTTGTGAGCTGCCATGTGGGTACTGGGAATCAAACAGGTAACCTCTAAGCCATTTCTCGGCCGCCACTGCCATCCTTTCTTACCCCGTCCTCCAGTAGGGCCCATCACTACCTCTGATTTGTCTACGTTTATGGCCTGTATGCCACTAAGCTGAAATCCTTTGGTCTCTCTAGGTCGTGTTTCATTGTTCTGAAGCAAATGACCCACCTATAGCATAACAGCAAGCACCAGGAGCCATTCCTCAGCTTCATACAGAAGTCATGGCTCTTCTGCGTTAGATAAAGCCCAACTCAGATCGGACAAGCAACTGGAATCTAGTTTCTGGAGGGAAGCTGCCAGGCTCAGGGACCCACAACGATGTCAGGGCCCCTCGCCACCAATCACTGTGTAGGGTTCAAAAAAGCAGAAGTCTGTTCTTTTTTTAAAATATTTATTTATTTATTTATTTATTTATTTGTTTATTTGTTTATTTATTTATTATGTATACAGTATTCTGTCTGTGTATATGCCTGCAGGCCAGAAGAGGGCACCAGACCCCATTACAGATGGTTGTGAGCCACCATGTGGTTGCTGGGAATTGAACTCAGGACCTTTGGAAGAGCAGGCAATGTTCTTAACCTCTGAGCCATCTCTCCAGCCCCAGAAGTCTGTTCTTGAAGGAAAGATGAAGCAGCAACTTCCAAGAGAAGAGTCACATAGGACAGGATGCTGAACGGTACTGTTCTCTATAGCCCTGCAGAGAACACTGCTCCCAAGTGCCTTAGTCAGGTCACTATTGCTGTGACGAAACACCAAGTAAGCTGGGGAGAAAAAGGTTTATTCAACCTACACCTCAATATCATAGTCCATTACTGATGGAAGTCAAGACAGGAACTCAAACGGGGCAGGATCCTGGAGGCAGGACTGAGGCAGAGGCCATGGAGGAGTGCTGCTTACTGGCTTTTTCCTCATGGTTTGCTCAACCTGCTTTCTTATAGAAGCCAGGACCATCAGCCTAGGGAATGGCACCACCCACAAAGGGCTGGGCTATAGACAGACGTTCCCTGTCAGAGGCTTAATATTATTTATAAATGCTCAGCCAATAGCTCAAGCTTGTTACTAGCTAACTCTTACACTCAAATTAGCCCCTATTTCTTATTTATCCTCTGCCACATGGCTTGTGGCTTGTTAACTCATTTTCTACAGGTCCTGCTCCTTCTGACTCCACCTTCTTCTTCCCAGAGTTCTCAGTTTCCTCTATCTCCTGCCTGGCTACCAGCCTGCCAGCTTTTTATTAACCAATGAGAATACATATTCATAGTATACAGAACGATTATTCTACAGCACTGGCCCCTCCCACATCAATCACTAAGAAAATGACCTACAGGCTTGCCTAATGGAGGCAGTTTCTCACCTGAGGTTCCTTCCTCTCCAACGACTCTGACTAGTGTCACATTGACATAAACCCAGCCAGCACACTAACGAAGTAGGTTCTCTTGCTGAAGTTGCCACCTGGTTTCTTCTTGCTCATAGTAAAATGTTTGGTGAGAGAAAAGCTCCAGGAAGAACGGATTTGGGAATGGTTTTGAAAACCCCCAGGGCCAAACTTTATATAGGAATTTGGTTTGTATACCATGTCCTATCTGTGGAGATATTTGCACTGTAAATAAATGACAAAAAGTGTCAGGGGCTAAGGGTACTTGCTGCTGTATTATGAGGTCAGAGTTTGATATCAGCAACTGTGCTGGGGAGCTCATGAACGCCTCTAACTCCAGGGCCAAAGGGTCTGACACCTCTGGCCTCCTTAGACACATTCACACACATGTGATCATATATTCTCACACATACATAAATAAAAATACATCTTTAAAAAAGAGAATGTAAAGTAGTTAGAGATAGAAAATGGTTAAAAGTACTAAAAAGAAAACCAAGCCTGGTGGTGGTGGCACACCTTTAATCTCAGCACTCGGGAGACCGAGGCAGGCAGATCTCTTTGAGTCTGAAGCCAGCCTGGTCTACAAAGTGAGTTCCAGGACAGCCAAGGCTGTTACACAGAGAAACCCTGTCTCGAAAAAAATAATAACAATAACAACAAACCAATCAAACAAACAAAGAAAAAGAAAACCAAACTGAATGACAATCTATCTCCCTCTCCAGGACCCCCTGAACTGCACAGTAAAACAGCTCATCACTTCACAGGTAAAAGCCAACAGTTTTTAAGTCTAGTAACACTGAGTTGATATGGCTGTAGTAAAAGAGAACTCTTGTGGGCGGGGCTACTAAGCAAGGTAGCATTATCCAAGATCAAGGAACCACAGACCTTCCAGCCTAGCAATTCCATTTCTAGCAAAGACTTGTCCGTTATCTAGTTTGGATAAAGAAAAGGAAAGTCCTAAGAACATTTAAACATGTTTATCACTCATGGTTCTGCAGAGGCCATGAGGCCCCTTCGCTCACAGATAAACCCTAGGGAAACCAGGGATGTGAAGTATACGAACTTATCCTCAACAGAAAGGATGTATACAGTCTTCACCCAGACGTCTGGGAGCGTATGCAGTTAACAGCCCGGTGGTGACCTTTGCTATCTGTAGGGCCAAGCCACATCTGAATCCCTAAAGGATTATGTTTACCCCAGACTCTCCCTCCCTAGGCCTTTATTTTTAGCTTTGTTTCTCAGACAACAGAACCTATCGTTAAGGGAGATGTCACGTGCGCTTTGTAGCTTGGTGACCTCTACAAGATCTGTATGTCCAAGACTACACCCGCTCCTTCCCTAGACCCTCAAGGTGTCATAAGCTTTGCTGTGCCCATGGGGTTGAAATAACTGCCACCAGCAAACTTCTTCCCCAAAATTGTACTGCACTTAAATGCCTAAAGGAAAAGCTGCCCTGTGCCAGACTCTAGATGCTCAAAGCAGGAACCGGCCGCTGAGCCGGACTCTTCTCGCCGCACACAGATCATTTTCCTATGATCGTTTCTCTATGGCTGTAGTGTTTGCAGGGATGCCCAGAAGCACTAAAAAGAAACCAAGCCTGGTTTAGTGTTTAGTAAACAGAAACATCTAACCATTTTTAGGCAGGAAAATAATGAATTATAAACGGTTGAATAAAGAATGCAACATTTAACAAAATGAAAGATTTTTTTTTTTGAGACAGGGTTTCTGTGTAGTTTTGGAGCCTGTCCTGGAACTAGCTCTTATAGACCAAGCTGGTCTCGAACTCACAGAGATATGCCTGCCTCTGCCTCCCAGGTGCTGGGATTAAAGGCGTGTGCCACCACCACCCAGCTGAAAGATGTGTTTATGAAGACTCTAATGCTGGGCCTAGGGAAGATAACCCAGTTGGAAAAGCACTTGCTGTCTGAGCATGATGACCGGGCTCGGATCCCGGTGTCCATGTAAAAAGTCAGGCCTGTGATCCTGGTGCCGGGGAGGCAGAGGCCAAAGGATCCCAGGCCCAATTGCCCCTTGCTGAGAGGGAACGAAACTGCACCACACTCCCAGTTCATCCAAATCTGTGAACATCACGTTCAGAGAGAGAGAGAGAGAGCAGCTCCATCTCAGAAGACGCAGGATGTCGGTGGCACGCACCCCACATACAACACACACAGAAGCCAATGCTGAGTCACAGTCTGCAAGAGTATAAATTGATACTCTGTAAATTTTTCACAGCACCATGCTGAACACACGCTACAGGGATGGCAGGCATCAGCCCTGAGATCAGCAGCTCCCTGAGGGAGGAGTCGTGGTGAGAACTTCATTTCACTCTAAAGCTCTTCTCCCTATAGTTAATTTCTTCCCAGTATGTAGTACAGAGCCCGGGCTGGCCCCAGGCTGCTCCTCCCGCCCGCATTCCCTGTGTGCTGGGATTACAGATGTGCACCACGCCAGCCTCCCAAGCTCTCATTCTTTCAAACAATATAATATACTAATGCTGAGTTGGTGTTTCATTGTGCTCTATATTTAAAGTCACAGTTAGAGAATGTTTCTATCTTTTAAAAAGAGGAAGGTTCATGAGGCCTTGAAACAGGAAGTTGTGAGGCGTACCCTCTCCTCCTGACTTGCTTCCCAAGCGATTCCTTTACCTCCGGCTTTTGCAACCTTTCCCAGAAGGGCAGTGGGTTCCTATTTCATCCTATGGCTTTACTCCTTGGCCCAATTTCCTTTTAAGGCCCCTTTAATGCTGATTTAGGAACAGAAAGTCCGCCCCAGCAGCCTTTTGCTGAGATGAAACTAGAGCTGTTCCTGGTTTTGCCAAGGATGCTTTGTATAGATGTTTAACACACAAATTATCAGGATGCCTAAGACAGACAGAAAAGCTGTCAGAATATTCTTCTCACTCACAGCCAGCAGCCATTTTCACGTGGTTATTTTAATTTTAAATACCATTACTGTATGTGCCTCAAGGGAGAACTGTCATTTAAAGTGTGACATCCTTTTTTTTTTTTTTTAAGTGAGGACTCTTTGCATTTAAAGAACTCTCTTAAGTCTTTGTACAATTGGGGGGGAGGAAGTGCCTCTACTCTTGTATGTTAAAAAAACTGAAATTAAGATATTGCTAAGGCTTCTTTGCAAGTGGGGTTAATGTTTTCAAACTGCCATATGATTTGATGGAGATGTCAGTGTTTAAGGATGAGAACCTGAGTTCAATCTCCAGCAATCCCCTCTCCCCCACATATGGTGGCTCCAGCCTGTACCCACAGAGCTGCAGTGGCAGGTGAGGGAGAGACAGGCGGATTGCAGGGGCCCACTAAGCTGGTCAGCCTAGCCAGCCTGTGAGCTCCAATGAGAGACTTTCTCAAAGACTGGGTGTGCATCAGTGTACACTTACACAGAACCTTGGTGATTCTGCTTTGGAGGCAGGGCTGCTACCTGGAACTTGCTCCATAGACCAAGCAGGCTTTGGATTTGCAGCAGTATGCTCAGAGCCTCTCTGCCTTCCATCACTGGGATTGCAAGTGGCTGAGTGTGGACCCCTGTGTCCTGCAACCTACAGCATCTAAGAGTTCACTAAGATGCAGGCTTTAAGCTCTTGTATGTTTCCTGGCGAGGTGAATAATGAGATGTGGTTTGGAACACTCACCAAGCTTAAGTGTCCTTAGTGCTGGAGCACTTTGAGGTTGGGTCTTGCGTGTCCTGCGCAACTCTCAGGCTTGCTGGGAGGTGCTGGGATCACAGGCGTGCACAGCCATGCCTGGCCGTATGTAGTATGGGAATTGAAAGCAGAGGTCTACAAATGCTGCACACCACACACCCGCCCTCTGGCCCCTGAACTTTTCTCTGTTATGACAACAGCTTAATATAACTTACCTTTTATTTATTTATTTATTTTCTGTATTTTCTGACTAGCTACTAAGCCCCACTCCCCAAGGTTGGATGTTAGTGCCTGTGTGGTCTTAAAGGCGACAGCTGGAGATTTGAGACCAAGTCTCGATGTGCAAACAGGACAATACGCTAAGACTGACACAAGGATGCAAGAACTTAAACACATTCCAATTTCAGACATTAATACATAAAAGCCTTAATATCACTTCATATAGTCTCATATACTGCTTTAAAAACAGCTTAACCTCAGGCAAGTGCCGGGCAGGAGGCTCATGAGTTTAACCTAATCTACAAAGTAAGTTCCAGGGCAGGCAGGGCTACACCAAGAAATGCTGTCTTGAAAAACTAAATACTAAACAAACAAACAAAAAAACAGCTTAACTTTTTTTCACATTACCAGTGTGTATACCTCCCGTGTATGTTTTCAGAAAAGGTCCGTGTAGCCCAGGCTGGCCTTTAAATTCCTGAGTACTAGGATTACAGCTGGGTACACATCCAGCTTGTACCTTAGCTTAAAATGACGTCCAGTAGCAACTGTTGCTTTCTGGTCTGTGACGGTGTGGCCATGAAATGCTCTTCACAGACTCACCAGCCGCAGTGGTGGTTGTGGAGCTGAGAACATTTAGGGGCCAAGGGCGGCCGGAGGACGTGAGCTGATGTACGTGGAGGCTTCAGTCTTGTTTTTCTCCTGCCTTCTGGAATGAGACGTCTCGGCCACACACTAGCACCAGGGAGCGGCCTACTGCCACGCCTCTCCCTCCTCAGAGTTGTGGCCTTCAAACTGGGAATCTAAATAAATCTTTCCCAAGTCACTTCTGCTGGATGTTTGATTAGAGCGAGGAGAAAATGATCACTATTCTTCCTAACTATACTACATGATATTGCCTGTATTCTAGAGATGCTGTATTATTCTTGCCATTTACTGTTACATTGTCTGCAGCGAGATGACCACAATGCATGTTTTCAGATAAGAGTTCAAAGAAAAATCTGTGGCTCTTGCCATATTCTGATCATTTTCTTTGATGAAAATCTCAGCCGGGCGGTGGTGGCACACACTTTTAATCCCAGCACTTGGGAGGCAGAGGCAGGTGGATCTCTATGAGTTCGAGACCAGCCTGGGCTACAAGAGCTAGTTCCAGGACAGGCTCCAAAGCTACAGAGAAACCCTGTCTCAAAATAAATAAATAAATAAATAAATAAATAAATAAATAAATAAATAAATAAATAAAAAAAAGAAAATTTCAAAGTGGGTTTGAGCTAAAGCCTATGTTGTTTTAGACCTGTGCAAACTGTAAGCCATTCTTCTCCCAAGAACCATGTTAATGGTACTTTAAAAACCACATTAACTTTTTTCTTCCATGTATGGATGTTTTGTCTGCATGTATGTGTGCATACCACACGTGTGCCTGGTGCCCTCGTGTAGGGCATTGGATCCTCTGGAGTTATAATCAAAAGCCACTATGTGGGTGTTGGGAGTCAGACACAGGTCATTTGCAAAAACAGCCAGTGCTCTAAACCACTGAGCCACGTCTCCAGTCCCTGCTAATGGTAAACCACTGAGCCACGTCTCCAGTCCCTGCTAATGGTAAACCACTGAGCCACGTCTCCAGTCTCTGCTAATGGTAAACCACTGAGCCACGCCTCCAGCCCTACAAACAGCACCTTTGACAACACTGTGTATTGCTGGCAGAACTGAGAGAAGGCGATGGTCCTAGAGAATGTTTCTAGACCCCAGGAAGCCAGTGTGAAAATGAGGAAGGGGAGACAAACACCTCTGGATGCTTTTAAATCACACCGTCCTTGGGGTTTAAGGTGCACGTCCAGGCCTGAAGTGTAGCTCAGGGGAAGATCACTTGCTCCACATGCACGAGGTCCTTCATCTGATCCCAGCACATGCCCCCCCCCCCGGGGGGGGGACAGCCTCCTTCTTGTTACAGAGAAACTTCATAAGAATGATCCTCCCTCCATGTACCTTTATTCCCATGTCTCTCTTTGTTTTTTACACAATGCCATAAGTAAAAACATACACCATGCCAGACTCAGAAAAGACAACACTCTTACCCATGATCCCCCCCCCCCCCCCCCCCCCCCCCCCCCGCGAAGATTTGGCACATTTCCTGCATGTTTTTATAATACCCACATGCATACCAGATTATACAGCAAATACCTTCCATACTTTAACCTTAGCTAATAAAACAGACAAGCAGAATCTGTGAGAGAAAGTAACACATAGGGCTCTATGTGCATGCGATTCACCCGCAGCAGAAGCAGCAGTGGCCTCTGCTTCCCTCTGCACCTTTAAACAGAGGTGAAAACGACCAGGAAAGGGGACCTCCTGTTGCAGGTGCTGCCAGCTTCCTTCCTGTGGTCCAGATCTCTATTCTTCTTCGCTTCATGTCCCCTTCCCGAGACAGTTTTGTCATCTCGCTCAGTAGGCCAGACCGGCCTCAAACTCACAGCCACTCCCTGCCCTTCATCATTCTCCCAAGTACTGGGATTATAGGTTATGTCACCACGTCTGGTTAAACTTTCCTAAATCTCAGAAAACACACTCCAAAATCAGGGAAGGGATTAATGAGAGGATGCTATTTAGGATAGCACCACTGCCTATATACAGTTTAAAAATATGTTACTTAAAATGGATAAAAAAGAACACCCAAAACAAATGTTGTAGTTAAAATAGAGTTTCAATGTAATATTTATTTATTTATTATGTATACAATATTCTGTCTGTATGTATGTCTGCAGGCCAGAAGAGGGCACCAGACCTCATTACAGATGGTTGTGAGCCACCATGTGGTTGCCGAGAATTGAACTCAGGACCTTTGGAAGAGCAGGCAATGCTCTTAACCACTGAGCCATCTCTCCAGCCCTAGAATTTCAATGTAATACTCTATATACATTACAAATTTTCAATGATTAGAATATAAAAAAAACAAAATTTACATTAACTAGAACATTTAAAAATCACACCAAGACTATTACATCTTAAGCACAGGACTCAAGAACAAGTTTTCTACAGTGCTGCCCTGCCCACGGCGGGCACTGGGCACATGGATTATGGTGCAGCATCAAGGCTCAGTGTGTGCCTACTGCGAAGTGACTGGATCGTCACGAAGCACAGCTGTCTTCATGGAACACAAATGTGGTTTGTGCAGGCACAACCACCTAACAGTGCTTGTACACAGTGGACAGTTGACATGTACTTTAAACTAGCTGCCTAGACACTGGACTTGACGGTTAAAATAAACACAGCATCTTAACTATTATAAGAAAAAAGAAGGAAGCGGGGGAAACCACCAAAACACAATTTACTAAAAGAGAGGTAGGCGGTGTGACATTTACAGACAGCCTTGGCAGCAGGGTTAATCAGGCTCGAGCATGCGCTGTACCTGTACCCTCCACACTACAGGAGACACCTGGCTAGCACAGGGATGCGGCAGACAAGAGCTGAGACTGTCTTGTCCGGCACTTCTTTACCAGTGAAATCTGCTAATGCTATAGAGGTAATGAGCTGGTATTCTGGATTAAAATGCCAAGGCCTGAGTATGAGCGCTAGTAGCCCAGAAAGTGGACATGGTCGTGAGCAGCTGGGAGGTGGGGCAGGAGGAGTTGAGAGGCCACAGAGCACAGCTGCAGCCGATGCACAAGGAGACGCCCGGAGAACACGAGAAGAAAAGTGGAGAACTGTTTCAGGTCTGACACAAGTCTGTACTGGACACTTCCTCCACAGCTGTGCTGGGGTGAGGCTGCGGGGCAATCCCCTACCAGGGACCCGGGCCACCACGGGGGGGAAAGTGACAGGGGAAAAGAAAACCAAAGTTGAGCTCAGCAACCGAAGAGAACAATGAAAGGGGAAAGGGAAAGCTGCTACCAATCCCGAGGGTAGTTCTCCAACTGCCCTTCCTCCAGTCCAAGCACGGGCATTTTTCATTAGAGGACGACCTAAGGATGGCTGAGGCAAAAGGCACCAGACTATTTCTAAACCCAGCAGCCTGCACGCAGACTGTGTCCCACACGGGACTCAAGCGTGACTGTCCACTGCACACACCTATCCGACATTAAAAACGTGTAGCTTTGGTTGAGAACAAGGTAAACAATGAGAATGAAGGGAACTGATCAAACCAGTGCAGAGCAGGCACCCCGGGCTGGAATTCTCAGAGGCAGAGAATCCACTTAGTGGTAAACACCAGGAACCTGGGGTTGATCCCCAGCAGAGCAAAACAAAAACAAACCCCAACAGCAACAGACAGCAGAGAACAGAGAGAGCAGGCTGCACAGACAACCAAACCCCAGCAACAGACGGGAGAGAACAGGCAGCACAAACGAAAAGCTCAAAAAGGGTCTGTGTTTCTGCTTGGGGTTTCACTATGCAGCCCAGGCTGACCCTGAACTAACTCAGTATGTTCCAAGCTGGTTCTAAAACCATGAGCCTTCTGCTTTAGCTTCCTGAATGTTGGGATTATGGGCGTGTGCCTCCGCACCCTGCTAGGCATTTCAAAATCACTATTTAAACTTAAGGCAATTTTAAAAATGGGGTCTTAGCCAACTCTTAACATTGAAAAGAAGGAAGAAGACACGGTCTGTACAGCAGGAGCCTGTTCAGCAGGCAAGCCTATTTACAAGTAAGAACCTCTTACACTTGTAACATTGTCCTGTTTGCAGAGCATGTACGACTCCCATCCCGCAGTTCATCCAGGAGCCCAGCGACTCCAGGAATCCGAACCAACAGCCACAAGGAACTACTTACAAGCTCACTATAAACGCGGCTTACACACCTGCCCTCAGTGGGGCTCCGCTCACTCAGCTGTGCATGCAGCAATTAGTAGGCACTTGCTATTGCTCTGAGTTAGAAAGGAGATCTTAACACCACTACTATTTACATTCACAATCCCACCAGCCCCACCTCCAAATTAAAAATACCAAATTGCTACAACTGCTACTGCGGTTTCCAAAATATAGTCTCTTATCCTTTTAATGTAAGCAAATATTTACTAATCTTCGGCATGTCGACGCACACAGCGCTGGCAGGAAACGGTAACTTGCTGCTATGCTACTTCATTCTTTTCCTCTTTTTCAAAAGTGCATCTCGTAGTGCTAGCTGCAAGAGAAAAGGAAGAAAACGTCAACAGTAACACTTGCTACACCAACTAGGTCATAGTTACCAGACACTAGGTCAATAGCCATCCTAAAAATGTCACATAGTGAAGTATTTCACCAGATGGCTCGGTGGAGAAAGGCGACCGCTGCCAGCCAGTAACACAATCTTACCGTCATCACCACTGTAACTTCTTTTCAATGGCAAAGACTTGAAGACATTAGCAAGGGGTCAAAACTTTGGGTATTGGGCTCAAGACAAACAAGCATTTCTTCCTAGTTAACCCAGGCTCTCAGTCTTTCACTTCCTCAATCACTTTGTGTCAGAAACCTATCAGGTGAAGTGAAAGCAGCGTGTGTGCATTCCAGCTGGATGTGATCCTGTCTTCTAGCACAGGAATGGGGGCTCCTGGGACGATCATATATGAGGTAGAATTACAGAGTTTAAGACCAAAACCAATGTCTGCAGTGACCTTATGTTTCCTACAGAAACAGCATCACCTGACTTCAGGGAGGGCACGCGGCATTTCTCTGCTCTGCTCGGCACTTGGAGGTACAGATGTCCCCTCAAGATTCTTGACCCTCCCAGATAACAGAATACGAAAGGCCATTAACAACAAGTCCAAGTTTTAAGTAGTAACGGTAAGCAAGGCCCAGACACGCGTCTCCATTAATTCCCAACATAACCCTGGCTTTTACTTCACTAAGGTGAGTTAACTTGTTGTGCTGTGTTAGCAGACATGTTTGGAAGCCAGGTATCGTGACTCACGCCTTCAGCACCTGGCAGGCTGAGTCAGAAAGACGAACTTTAAGGCCAGTCTGGACTCATACTCATCTGAAACCCTGTCTCAAAAGTACCAAGCCCACTCTAGGTTAGCTGTCGCCGGCTCTACATCTCTATGCCTTCAGCTTCCTGCTAGAGTTTCCATCTCCATGAAGGCAGGTGGAATTGTTAGGTCAGCTGAGGCAGGTGTCCGGCACTCTCCAGGGTCTTGCTGCTTGCATTTGCACTTCACTCACAGGAGCCGCTCATGTGTCACTCGGGCGTCCAGGGGGCTAAGCTGCAGGCCAAGCACTGTCCCAGCGCACACTGGCCATTTCGGTCAGCACAACTATTAGCACAGCCCAGATCCTTCCCCGCAGACACCACCGTCTTTCCAGGCATGTCTGCAGTCCCTTCTCTTGGCTCTGCAGCAAGGCTTCGAGGTCCTGTCCAGCACAGTGAAATGCCCACAGGGTAATTCAAGCTGCTCTTTCTCAGAGGGTGCCAGGGTCCCCGGAGCTTCAGGGACTCTGGCTACTGAGCATTTGACATGAGCCACAGGCAAACTGCAGCAACAGAAACAATTAGGACAAAGTTCCTTGTTCAAACAGGACCCTGGATTTTAATTAGTTAACACAAATATAAAATATCTCAACAACTTCTATATTGATTAGGTGTTAGAATTACTTCGATGTTTTAGGCAAAACAAGGCATACTATTAAAATAAATTTCATCTTTTTTACTTAAAAATAATTTAATACTTGATGCTCTTTTTGTTTGTTTGTTTTTTAGTTTTGTTGTTTTTCGAGACAGGGTTTCTCTGTGTAGCCCTGGCTGTCCTGGGCCCCTCTCTGTAGACCAGGCCGGGCTCAAACTCAGAGACCCGCATGCCTCTGCCTCCCAAGTGCTGGGATTACAGGTGTGCGCTGCCACTGCCCAGCTGACTTAAGGAATCTTATGTTCAGTTTAAACAGTGGGGGGTCTAGGTGCAGCAGAGACAATATGGAAAATCAGTTGTTTTATAACAATAAACCCTGAAGAAACTGCAAGGCAAGGAAACAAACGCAGGAAGGCTGGCTCATCTGTCAGTTCACGCAGCAAGAGAACTGCAGAATGAAGAAGCCTTCTTAAAACAACAGCTTTGACGGGTACAGTGCAGTCATAATTTAGTCTTAGAATTTCTCCTATTCGGAGAGAAATGTTTACTAACGCACTGGTGAGGATCAAAGTCCAGCTTCTCTACCGCTAAGAAACGGCATCCTATAAAATAGGAAGTGGAGTAATGGCCTAAGCTCAATTAAATCTTGCAGAAGCAAGGCTACCAACAGGGTGTGGCTGCCACTTTCTCAACCCTAGTTAGGAAGGCTCTCAAGGACAGAACATAAGTCAATTCAACTCTGTGGCAAAATCCAGAGCCTTTATTTAGAAATGTCATTGCTTTATTTCCTACACATGGTAAGTAAAAGTAAAAGAATAAAAGCAGGTAGAGTTTAGGTGGAGCTGTCTAGAGGGCTGGCCACTACCCCCAGCCTTGACAGGCTGTCGGTGGCTAGCTACCAGGAAAGATGGCTGACACTGTGCAGCCTGGGGCTGATCCTCTACAGCTGCTTCAGAGGAGAGCACACCGTGTCAGTCTGTTCCTACAGTGCATCACTGAGCAGAGCAGGCCACCCGGGCAGCATGGCTGGGCCATGCACGGTAGCACATGCCTGCAATCAGAAGCAGCACTTAAATGGCTGGAGCAAGGGAATCTCCGAGGAAAGCCAGTCTGGCTGAGATCAAGCCACTATAAAGCACACAGTAAGACCCTGTCTTAAAACAAAATGGGCAGCAAAGCAGCTAAGCTACAGTGGATAGAAATCCCACAGGCTGTAAGCATGATGCTCTCTGAGACAGAATACATACATCACAACTCACCACAACTGTGTGCTGCCTTCCTGAGCTGGTCCACACCCAAGAGTGCTTCCTGACCAATCAATCTACTTCACAGGGCATGGGAATGCACCTCAGAGGGGACCCAGCTTGATTCTTTCACTTCAGAGACAACGATCCAGGTCACCCACAGGTCACATGGTGACCCCATCAATCCCACCCTGACTGCTCCCAGCCTCCCCAAGCACACTTGGCATGTGGTCCTCAGAGGCAGCCCTCTTGTAAAACATAGCTGTCTTTATGTTGCTGAACTCAGGCCCACGCGGAACCCACCTGCTTCTCCCGGAAGGAGCGCTTGGTCTTTGACCGGACATTCTGGCTGTACCGCATCATCATAAAGTTCTTCTGCTTCTTCTTCTCTTTATTTGTGGAACTGGAAAATGGATTTATTTTGGTTTTCTTCCTCACAAATTCCTTTCGATCTGTCCTTCCTGCCTATTAGTACAAAGAGATTACTGTTCAGCATTTCTTCAAGAACAACACACCTCAGGCATTACCTAATCCCTCTGTTTGATGCCAAGGGCAAGACAGAGACAAAGTGCAGCTCTTGCTCCCTGGGACTCAATCCTACAGAGACAAGGATGGAGCTCAGCGAAAGGAAACGTCCCGAGATTCAGTCTAATTCCAGAGGCCGAGCTGGGGTTGGCAGGTGGGAAAGAGGAAGAGGTCAGTGTGTGGAAAAGTGGGGGAGAAAGCACATGGCTCTAACTGCCCATGTGGGGCTCCATTCACAGACTGTGAGAGTGAGGAGGAGCTACTGCCGAGGCGCAGAAAGCAGCAGACACGTGGTCACTGCACGAACGTGAGCAGCAACAGCACGAGCCGCAGGCCGACTCTGCGACCACATTTCTCTATTGCTTTAATAAATGTGCTAAGCACCCTGACCCACGAGCACGTAAGACTGCATTTCTGTCCTCTACATCTTGTTTTGGGTGGTAGTCACAGGGTTAAATACAGCTGTCAAAACTCATCTCACAGTCAGGTACGGATGGGACATTTTTAATCCCAGCACATGAGGGCTGACCTGAGTCTATATGGAGAGTTCCAGGACAGCTACACAGAAAGACTCTGTCTCAAAACAACAAAAAGTACACCAAAAAACAAAATCACAAAAGCTCTCCTCTAATTGGGGTGACTCCATTGGTAGAATGCTTGCTTAGCAGGCACAGGCTCGGGTCCTTTTCCCAGAGCTGCATAAACCAAGCAAGGCACAGGTGTGTAAACCATCTGGGGAGCAGAGGCAGGAGGGTCAGGAATCCAAAGGTCATCCTCAATTAAAGCTTTAGGTCAGCCTGGGGTGTGGGTTATGTAAGATCCTGCCTGCCTTAAAACAAAACAAAAAACCACCTAATTCAACTGTTAATTATACCTTTAAAGGGTGGGTGTGAGGGAGGGAGGGAGGAAGGGCATGGACCAGGAAGCTCACAGCTGCACACACTGGGGATTAAGACTCCTTCTATCCACCTCCTGTTTAGAATGGGGAAGGGTATGCCCCCACTCACCATGGCGGTTGCTAGTCTTGTCTCCTTGTCAGACTTGGGCTTTTTATGAAGGCGTTCAATGTCCCGAAGAGACAGCAATTCACCCCTGTGGTGAGGGATAAAAAATACAAAATGATGGTGAGCCCTTCCCCTGATGCTTTCTTCCATTGCCAGCCACTGCAGATCTGGGCATGGGCCACTTTCACCTGGACTCCTCGTCGCTGTCGATGTCTATGAATTTCCTTTTCTGGGCTTTCCCGGGGGCAGCATCCATCTCCTTCTTCATCTGCGCCATGCGGATTTTCTGGAAGTCATCCTGTGTTAACACCCGACTTGTGCTGATGGCTGCAGCTTTGGCTTTCCGCTCCTCCATGGGCATGCTCTCCAGCTTCTTGGCCTGGAAAAGCATACAGCCAAAAGGAAAATGACTACCAGCTTCAGTGGCAGGTCAGTCATTTAAATTTTAACATGGTCCAGCAAACATGGCATCTTGGCAGTGACACCCTTGAGAGAGGTCACGTGGCTTACAATTTCCTGCTGCTCTTCGTCAGAAGAGTGGTGCACGTCGACCCACTCACCATCCTCCTCCTCCCCGCTGAGGCTGGCGCTCTCCCATCCATCTGTGTGAAAGAGAACGCATTGACACAGCTACCTCTTCAGGTCGGGCAGTCACAGCAAGGTGAGCAAAATCAGCAACTTTGTTGAAAAGCAAGGAAATGAACCTCGGCTACTCCACTGACCAGCAACTGGGCGACATCACTGCCACATGCCACATCAACTTAGTTAATTTAAGGAGTCAGGACCCAGCACTGACCAAGTGTCTATTAACAGCCCAAACCTAACAGTGACTTATCTAATTCTTACAGCTCAAAGAGGAACAGACAGAGGGACAGACTCTCAGTTAAGTCACGTGCCAGAAAACACAGCCTGCACGGAATCATGGAGAGCCCGCCAGCATCCCCTTGCTGTCCTTCAGAACTGTGCCTAGACATTAACTGGAGCCTGAAGCATGTATATGTCTAACTCACCCAATGTACTCAAGACGTAGGAGAAACAAGTCCAGTGACTTGGAGTACAGAAAAGGCCTCCGGATACGAAAGAACCTGAAGATACCTCAGTAAAGAGGCTGCCAGGATACAAGAGTATCACAGGGGCTGGAGAGATGGCTCAGAGGTTAAGAGCACTGGCTGCTCTTCCAGAGGTCCTGAGTTCAATTCCCAGCAACCACATGGTGGCTCACAACCATCTGTACTGAGATCTGGCGCCCTCCTCTGGCGTGTGGGCATACATCGAGGCAGAATGTTGTATACATAATAAATAAATCTTGGGCTGGAGAGATGGCTCAGTGGTTAAGAGCATTGCCTGCTCTTCCAAAGGTCCTGAGTTCAATTCCCGGCAACCACATGACATAATAAATAAATAAATTAATTAAAAAAAAAAAAAGAGTATCACAGCTCTTTGGTCCGGCTTTTACACAACCACTCACAGGCACCCTGATCTTGCCAGGTAGCTTCAGGGGCCAGATCTTCTGTGGCATGAGTGAGAACCTGGGTTCAATTCCCAGCAAAAGGCAAGGCAAGGGAAATGAACCTTCGTCATTTTCTGTATTCTCTTCTTTCTCAATCTCCAGAACCTCTGCTCCCGGAATGTAATCTTTAGCATCTAACTCTCCATATTCTTGTATTCTTGCTTCAATGGAGGCTTCAGTCGGTTTACCCTACAAGAGAAAATTATTTAAAAATAAAGATGCTTAGATTCAAAGGAATGTTCATAATGAAAGGCCCTCTAGGGTGAGAGGAACCTGCTTACACATCAGGCCAACAGCGTAACGCCAGGCAGAACGCAGGTCACTTCTCACTGCCGTCGGATCTAAACCGAGAAACTGGCTTTGTACAGAGTAACTGCCCTGGCTTTAAGTCTCAGCAGTGCCGCCTCTGTTTACAAAGCTTCCCTCTCTGCCAAGAGGCGGCGCCCGGCTGGGCTGTGCATCAGCTGCTGACGGGCACCGCCGACGCCAGCCCGCCGACAGCATCAACACTGTCAAGTACGAAAGCCAGCACGCCCCAAGACTCAGCCTCATCACAGAGCGCGTGCTGGTCACAAGGGTCGAGGACCAAGGAATTCAATCAATGGCGTCCTAAGCTTGAAGAACAGAACACACGCATCCCGCACACTCCCCATGGAAGATGCATCGCTCATCTATCATGTGACCAGCAGGCACTGCCTCACGCCTGACCACAATCTTTAGAATCTTTAGACCACCCCAAGTTAGCTTCACCTACCCGGAACTTCTTCTGCAGCATCTGAGGGTTCAGTGTCCGGAAAAGATGAATCAAAGTTCTGGCAGACATCATTACGTCTGTAAAACACCACCTTTGGTTAGAAATGTCGAAGCAAAGACCACTGAGAGGTAAAGGCAGGACGACTGTGCCGCTGGCCCACAGAGAACGACAGGCAACTCACTCTTATCTTTGTGTGTCTTGTACTGAGCCAGGTCCTGGAGAAGTTCTTCAGTCATGGCCAAAGGACATCGAGCTGTTATTTCCTTTATAGCATTGATTCTGGAAAAGGAAAAGTAAATTCAAAATAAAAGAGTAATTTTATGGTCAAAAATCAAAAGGACCACAGGTTGGATTTCACAGACTTAGGACCCTAAACCTGCAGTGTGGCCGAGAAAGACCGTGAATAGCCGTCCAGGCTGATATTCCCAACAGTCACACTTGCTCTGCCAGTGTAACAAGGACCAGTGTTGGGCACAACAAATCATGGCAGTGTTTGCTCACCCACTCTAAAGAGAGGCATAAAGTCAGCTCAAAAGGGTTAAAGGTCTTTAGGGCTGCTATCCCAGCATCAGTTTGCAAGGGAGATACAAAGTAACTGCTTAGTGTATCACACAGAGCCCTTTGAGTCACCCAGAGGGGTACAAAAGTTCTCCAGCCTCTCTTCAGAGTGACTCACTAACAATCACATGTCCCAGTGTAAGGGAACTTCATGGGAGGAGAAAAAGAAGCATTAGGTCGTTAAACAGTCCTTGACTACAAACCATCACATGCTGATCACAAGGACAAGTATTTTTGATTTGAGTCTCTCCTTAGAATTCTAATCAATAAAATGAAAACACCAAGCCTCCTGAGAAGACTGCTCTTCTAGAGGCTGAAGCTACAGCTCTAACAACTGCCCATGTTGGTCTATTAAACAACACCCACGGTCCCATGCTGACGTACCCTACAGTCATGACTTCCCCAGAGTTCTTGTCAGTAACAAAATTGTTGGCCACCGTCATGAGCAGCGATTGAATGATCTGAGTTGGAAACAAAAGAGGTAAGTCGGGTGAGAGGCCCTTGCTTCCGGAGCAGAGCAGTCGTCAGTGCGAAAGCAGCCTTCCAGCTCCAGGATGGGAGCTGAGAACCAAACCCAGGCAAGTGAGGGACTCAGTACTCCGGGTTATACTTCAGGCGAAGGTTACCAGCGTTGGACACGATGTCCTCTAACATTGTTTCCTTCTGTAAAATTCTGATACTTTAGTGTGTGGGTGTGCACACACCTCAGTGCACACCAGGGCACATGTGTGGAGGTCAAAGGAGAACTTGCAGGAGCCAATTCTCATCTTATCCCTCACTGAAACAGGTCTCTCGTTTCTACTGACCTCAACACTCTAGGCCTCCAACTCAGAGATCTGCCTGCCTCTGCCTCCCAAGTGCTGGTGCCCAGCTACTTTCGCTTTCTTACTGCACATATTCCATTACATTGTCTTTAAAAATGATACTATCAAAACAAAACTTTGCTTTGACACAGGATAATTCAATGTTAATCAAAGGATTATCAGCTTAAACAATAATCACCATGAAGTTATAAATACTCTTGGACCTTCCTAGACATATATAATTTGGTTGTTAAAATCAGACTCCTCAGCTTGTTCCCTTCTATGAACTGTATAGCTAACTTCTATCACATCTCCTTAGGAGTTAGGTCTCCTCTGTTCATGGAAAGAGAATAGGAGAGACAGCAACTCTGGGAAGAAACCCTAATATGCCCAGCAGCAGCACCGCGCTACACTTGATCTCTGTGCGCGCGCGCGCTCCATGTCCCTATTCTGGAGGTCATGGTGAGTTCTCACCTCTGGTGGCACCAGGTGATGAGAGGCTTGTGCAGCAAACAGAAGGATCTTCGTGACTTCTGAAAGCACAAGAGACAAGAAAGCATACACATTATCATCTGCCTCCACGGACTACAGCAACATGGCAAGCAAACTCAGCTATCGCATGGCCATCACTTAACTTACTTACTTCACCCGAAGACCAACCCCTACCTATGTCCTGGTCTCACCTCTGGGCTTCTTCAGGTCTTTTGTTCTGCCCTCCGTGATTGCACAGGCTAACAGAGCATCTGCCCCCATACCCACCACTGCCCTTACTCTGCTTTTCTCTTCCAAACCCTTGACCTGGATATTATACACTGTGTTGTCGAGGACTCTGCCTTATGGTCACCATGACCTCAGTGTCTAACAGGCGCACTGCTCCTGGGCTCTGTGCGGGCTGTGTGTGGCAGCTCACACCTACAGTCCTAACACTTAGGAGTGGCAGCAGAGACAGTAGGACCCCGCGACTGGGGCCAGCCAGGGCTACACACCAAATCTGGTCTCAAGCAGCAAACTAATCAAATAAGTTGGACAGACACAAACGCACATGTGTGAACACACTCTCTTCCAAGAGGCTGCATAGTCCATGGAAAGAACAGGCCTTTGGACCAGGCGCATGGCTCATGCCTCTAAGTGTAGCCCACGAGAGGCCCATGCAGGAAGCCCTCTGATGTTCCAGCCTGGGCTAGAGAACCCGCTTCAAAAACAAAAAAAACAAAGGAGGCCTTTGGGAAAGAGGCAAAGCTGACTTGTCACTCATTTCAATGACCGTGGTCACTTTCTGAACTTCAAAGAGGCCACTCATCAATTTCATCGAGTGATTACAGAAAGCACAGATGTTCAAATGTCCACTTCCTGTTTGGGCAAAACAAGCAACTGTCTTTCCCTGCTTTTGTGTCATTGCTAACAGAGAAGCACACAGGGCCATGGAGACCAGTAACCAAAGGCCCGTTACTACAACGCTACAGTTAAAGGGGAAAACTAGGTCTATTTTTTTTACAATTTATTTATTTTTTATGTGTATGGATGTTTTGCCTACACATGTGTGTGTGCGCACCACATGCGTGTGTGGTGCCTGTGGAGGGCAGAAGAGCTCCTACTGTGGTTACAGACAGTTGTGAGCCACCATGTGGGCGTGGGAGTGGACACAGGTCCTCTGCAAGAGTAGTGCAAGAGTAGTATAGTGCTCCTAACTTAGGCGCCGCCTCTCCAGCCCCCAAACTAGAATTTTTTTTAAATATTTATTTATTTATTATGAATACAATATTCTGTCTGTGTGTATGTCTGCAGGCCAGAAGAGGGCACCAGACCTCATTACAGATGGTTGTAAGCCACCATGTGGTTGCCGGGAATTGAACTCAGGACCTTTGGAAGAGNTTATTATGCATACAATATTCTGTCTGTGTGTATGTCTGCAGGCCAGAAGAGGGCACCAGACCTCATTACAGATGGTTGTGAGCCACCATGTGGTTGGTTGCCGGGAATTGAACTCAGGACCTTTGGAAGAACAGGCAATGCTCTTAACCACTGAGCCATCTCTCCAGCCCCAAACTAGAATTTTTGACAGAATTTATATTACAAAAAGACTTGCAATCAAGAATTCATCTTTACTATTTTTTAAAAATAGGGGCTATGTGTGTGTGTGGTTAGGGCTGACCTGAGGTCCTGATCCTCCAACACCAGCCTTCCACTTTTCCTTTCTCTATATAACACACACAACGCTCTCTGTCCTTAACGACGCTAAAACAGACTAGCCACTTATTAGGTCACAGCCAAGGATCAGACACACAGGCACGTTACCTCTCTGGTGGGGCTGCAGAAACCTTTGCACAAAAGGGTAGAAGTTGAAGAGGAAAAGCTGTGGAGAGAAGCATGTACTGACTTCAGTCTTTATGAAACTTAAGCATGACATTTCATCACCCAGGTAAATGCACTGGGAATCACTTTGACTCGTTTTAGTCTCGTGAGCAACCCCACCGCAGGTGAATTCAATGCGCTGCAGTAACCCAGGGAAAGAATTCTCTCCCCAGCACTGTCCTGCTACCTCGCCAGGTGAGAGAAAGAGCAGATAAAGCAGGGGAAGGCTAACAAAACCCAGCCCTCTTCTGTTTTGACCCTGGCCTGGCTGTAGAGCTGTCTTGGTGTTCACAGAAGGGAGCCAGACCAGGAGCAGCACTGGTCCTGAAGTCCCTGGGGTCAGAGCAGGGTAACACTGAGTGGCCTAGTGCTGTCAGACTGCCCTGAACTGACAGTCCGCCTCTACTCTAGTCCAACCACACTGGAGGAAGAACTATGAACTCTATCTGTAATCAAGGAAACCAACATGCTGAACAATCTCAGAACAGAACCAGTCATGACATCTGTGTCAGAAAACCGGGCTGGAGAGATGGCTCAAGCGTTAAGAGCACTGGCTGCTCTTCTGGAGGACCTCACGCTCCCAGCACCCACATGGGGACACACAACCATCTGAAACTCTGGTCCCAGAGGATCCAATGCTCTCTTCTGGTTTCCATGGGCACCGAATATACGTATTACACAAAAGTACATGCAGGCAAAACCCCCATACACATAAGAAAAAAAAAAAAACAAAGCAGTTAAGAGAACACTTTCAAGGGTCACTTTGTGATCCTTTTTAAAGGTAGCTACTCTGAAAGTATTCACACAAACACCACCAAGGAGCTCTTGCAATCTAACTCAATACCAAAAAATACCCAGGGATTCCAGCTTTGCAAACGTACAACCCCTACCAGAGACACCTGGAAGTTAATATCAGGAAGGGTTAAGCACACTGAAAAGCAGCAAGAATCAACAGAAGTATGTAGTTTATCCTGGTTCAGGAACACACACGTGAAAGTAACAAGAGAGAGCCCGTGATGGCTCCACGTGAACTGAATGTGCATAGGTTAGTACCACACACGCTGGAGAGGGAGCACGTGATGGCTCCATGTGAAATGAATGTGCATAGGTTAGTACCCACACACGCTGGAGAGGAATCAGTGGTAAATAAAAGCAGCTGTTTTCAGACAGGAAGGCTGGATTCCCTGCCGATTCTAACTGCGCAAATGGCTTCAGGATTAAAACTGAAACATTGTTCTATGTAACTGCTAACATCCCCAGAGCAGCAGCACAGTCCGCACCTCGTGAATCCCCACCAATCTGGAGATGAGGTTCATGAGCATCATCTTCACTTCAAACCTCTCCTTACAGCTCTCCAGCTGCTTCAGGAGCTTCTCCGCAAAGTCTGGAAGGAAACAATCAGAGAACTGTGGGTTCATGGCTGCAGACAGCACTTAACAGGCACAGGGGGAGGGCGTGGCACGAGGAGTTACATCAGTGAGAAGATCAAATACGGCACCCAAATTCATCTTAAGAATTCCTAAGATTTTTTTTTAGACAGGGTCTCACTACATAACCTTAGCTGCCCTGGAATTCACTGTGTAGAGCAGGCTGGCCCATAGAACTCAGGGATCTGTCTGCCTCTGCCTCCTGAGTGCTGTGCCAACACTCAAGGTGATTTTTAACACTTGTTAGAGACTAGTTACTTATTTTATTTATGTATATGCATGTATATGCACATGTGTGCACACAGTCAGAGGATCCCTTAAAGCCAGGCTGGCATTGTGTGCCACCCAACATGGGTGCCAGAAAGCAAACTTGGGTCCTCTGCAAGAGCAGCCAGTGCTCTTAGTCGTTAGGGCAACTCTTCAGAGCCCTGGATTCCTAAGATACATATTTAAAATAATTTCTTTTATCTTTTGAGGTTATAATCATATCATTTCCCCCTTTCTTCCCATATGCCTTTCCTGGCCTGTTTCCATTAATTGTTGTTTCGTGCATATTTGTGTATGTGTATACACACATATTCCTAAACACAGATTCCCGAGATGCTGTGCACCGACCTCTATAGTGGATAGTTTGCTTCTGAGAGTGTGCTCTGTAGGCCACCAGCAGCCAACCTACTAGGACTTTCTTGGAAGTGCAGACTCCAAAGCCACACCCACGCCCTAGTGAACCAGAATCTGTACTTTACCCAGTTTCCAAGGTAATTCAATTAAAAAAAAAAAACTGGTCTAAAGAGTAATAAGTTAACAGTAAGTGATAAGGCCAACAAGGAACTCAGAAGTAGTAATTATGGTACCTTGGGGATCATGAATCAAATGAATAGCTGAAAAGTTAAACACTTCTGGTTTCTTCTTCTTCTTTTGTTTCTGAAAGAGAACAGAAACCCACTCAAAACCCCCCGGTTATGAATTAGCCATCCTCAGACTGTGTCCCGAGCCATTAGCAGTCCAAGACTGACTGTGTCCTGAAGCCATTAGCAGTCCTAGACTGACTGTGTGCTATGTGCCCAGCAGGGGAATGTGTCGGTGTTCTTTGTCTTGCTGAGACTGGGTTTCTTACTGAACCTGGACTTGCTGTTTCTAGGAAGGCTGACCGGTCTCCTGTCCTACCAGACCTAGGCTTACAGATGTGCACAGCCACATCTGGCTTGTGCTGGATGTCTGAACTCAGGTGGTCATGCTTGCACAGTGGAGTTCTCATCCACTGAGCCATTTCCCTGCCCCCATTACACTAGCTCAAAAGAAAAAAAAAATTCTTGTTCTAAAAACCTCTTTTCATTTGGAAGAAGCCAGGTGTGGTGGCACACACCTTTGATCTCAGCACTTTGAAGGCAGAGACAGGTGGATCTCTGAGTTCAAGGCCAGCCTGGTCTACAGAGTGAGTTCCAGCACAGCCAGAGTTAGCTACATAGTGATACCCTGACTCAAAGAAACTAAACCAAACCAACCAACCAAACAATACCAATAACAAAAAAGCTTTGAAAACAGATCAGCTATGAAAATGTGTGAGACAGAAATTTAAAGATGCAAATACTAGCACCACACCATGCAAGCATGAGGACCAGAGTTTGCATCCTCAGCACCAAGAGGGATGTGGTGGTATATTTTATAACTCAAGCTCTGGGAAGGCAGAGATGGGTAGATTCCAGGAGCTCACTGACCAGTCAGAGCTGAACATAACCTATTTATCTAAAATGTCAGTGCTTACAACTCACCATCCATTTCTAAGGTTTGTTTGTTTTTAATGCTCTTTCTCTCTCTCAAAACCTTAGCAGACAAAAAAACAAAACAACAACAACAACAAAAACAAAAAACAAAAAAAACAACCCATGCATACTCCACACTCTGAGGATTCCAACTGCAGTTTCCAGGCACGGACCTTACCTTCAGCACTTTCATTGCCTTTTCCAATTTCTTCTTGTTTTTGGAGCCCTTCTTCCCCGTGGCATACTGCACCAGCAGGTCTCTTGCCGTGGGTCCTTCATCCTAAAGAACAAAGTACACTGGGAAACTGGGAACAAGGAAAATCTGCACAGGAGCGGGGTATAGGCCTCCTACATTCCGTTTTGTTCTAAAGGTTTATTTAATTTTTATTTATGTGTATATGTGTGTCTGTTGTGAGCATGTGCATGAGTGTAGGTGTCCACGTAGACTAGAGGCCTTCAGTGGCCAGGAGCTGGAGTTACAGGAGTCTGGTTGTTTAACATGGCTTCTACAGACTCAGCTCAGGTCAATGGAATTGCTCCACGAGTGCTTGTATCAGCTGAGCCATCTCTCTGGCCCCTAATTTTGGTTCTTAGACTTTTTTCACACACCCACTAATGAATACAACCTTTTAAAAACAGGAAATCAGCACACATGTGCAAAATCAGACCACACATTTTCCCTACAGCAATGATTTTTGCATCCTTCATTTCAGTATGATATACAGATACAATGTTGCTTTTATTTGTAGGAAACTGGAAATGTATTCATCAATAGAAGAACGCTTAAGTATAATACATTCATATTCTGAAATATTCTGGAATATTCACAGATCTAAACAAAATGCATCTGCACACACTGACACAAAGCACACTGTAGTGTGTACATGATACATACAGCTGCTAAATGCTTACACAGGACTTTCTGTACAAACATAAATGCACTGGAAACAAAACGGTTACCTGGAAGGAAGGAAATGTGACAGAAATAACCCAAAGTCAAGAAAACCCCTTACTTTGTCTAAATTACCTCAAAGTTTTTACAATGAAATATAGTAAGATGCTACAGGGAGATCCTGGTTTAGTTACCACAATGCTAAAATTATTAATTTGTATGTGTGTGTGTGCACCCGTCCCTGCAGATCCCTACAGAGAATAGAGGGGTGTTCAGTCCCTTGGAGCTGGAGTTACACACAGCTGTAGGTGTCCAACATGAAGGCTGGGAACCAAGCTCTGGTCCTCTACAGGAGCAGGAAGTGCCTGTTACCACTAGGGCACAGCTCTAGTCCTGCACGTATATGTTTTTAGAATATATCTTTTTACTTCTTCGATTTTAAAGACACCACAATAATTTTAAAGACTCCTCTGTCCTACGTTTGTATGTTGGGACCACCCCAAAACTGCCAGCATCTTCTCTTCCTCTAAGGTTATACACACGTACAGGTAGAAACAGCTCAGAGCGCAGACCAGGGGCGAGTGAACCTGAGCCACATTTTAGCCAGTCTTGCTAATAAATAAGAGGAATAAGGAGCAAACGTTTTTGAACTGAAGCCTCGGCACGGCAGAACTCTGAAAGGACAGACGTGACACTGCCCACAAACTCAGCATCTAAAGGTCTGACAGACTGAACTCAGCGGAGCAACACATGGGGAACTGACAACTCTAAGGCCCTGCATTCAACCCACCTCGGATTCCGAGTCACTGTCCTGTTTCTCTTCCTCATCTTTCCCAAGGAAGAAGGTCAAAGCAGCAACCAATATCTAAAGACCAACAAGAAACAAGTCAATGTACCCAGCCAAGAACAGACTTATGCCTACACTTCCACCCCACTGCTGTGTCTGAAGAAAAAGTCTCAAAGGGTGGGAAGGAGGGCCGCTTGTTTCACAGACACGCAATAACATCCGTCACTAGGATGAGGCGAGGGATACAGCTCAAGGGCAGCAAACACGCTTGAGAGTAAGCCCAATCCCGGGTTTCCATACCCAGGATCCCCCAAAACCAATCATTTATTTGATAAAGAACTGTCAGGCACAGATCACATGAAAGGAGAGGTCAGCCCTCTCCTGGACAAACAGAAGGGCCGCGGGCCTCCCAGCACACGCGTAGCTAAGGCACTGGTGCCACACCTGGGGCATCTAATCACGTCTTTAGACGCTCGTATCCACTGATAAACATGGACTTAAATCAACAAACAGAAGTGACCGTCAGGCTCTATACAATCACCCTTCCGCATCACAAGAAAGGAGCTGTCACAGCCCTTCTGACAAGCCACATGCTGTCTGAGTTTCTCTCAACCGGGCCAGAGCCCACAGAAAAAACGCCGACTATCACGGGGGAAATAATGCAGTTCAGTTGGCTGGTGATTCTTTTTACAGTCGCTTTCCTGGCTCACACTTTAGAGGAGTCAGCTACAACTCCAGGATAAAGCATGACGGAGTAAATGGCAGCCATCTCCTCCCAACACACCCAGCTCCACTTCACCCTCAGCAACAGATAGCCCTACAGCTCACCTTGGTGACTTTGGAGAAACAGGCAGTTGTGATAACGTTGACAGTTTTAGCATCATTCCTGGAAGAGAAAAAGGCACAGAACAGTGAGTCCTTCTGACATTAGGATGATCAATTCTAGGACTTAAAGTGACAAACCTCTAAATGAGCCCGCATAGGTACAAAACTTCATCACAAAGCTGAAGCCATCAATGTGAAGAATATTTGGTGCCACAGGATAAGTGTTAAAAAAAGAAAAAAACAAAAATGCCAACAACTCAGAGGAGAAAACAATACAGCAAATCCAGAGCTGGAGGAACGGCTGGTAGGAGAGTGCTCGTGCGCGTATGAGCACCGGAGTCCTGACCCAGGACTCCTGTCAGGGGGCATGGTGGCCTGTCTGCTGGCAGACACGGGATCCCCACAGCAAGCCGGCTTGCTCAGATTACCTGAACTAGCTCAACTGCGTCAACTAGGTTCCAATGAGAAACCTTGTATCAGGTATAAGGGAAGGAGCAATTGAGGAAGACAGCAATAGGACGTCAAGTTTGAAGGGGCACACACATGCATGTGCACGTACGTGCTCGTGCACACTTGTGCACTCTCGCACGCGCGCGCACACACACACTTTAAAACTCTGCAAAATCTCAACCACAGCTGAAAAGAAGTTGATTTTAGCTCACACTCCACCACGGAAAGATGAGAGGGCAGCAGCTGAAGCGGAGGCCCCCGAGGAGGGCTGCTTATCGGATTTCTTCCTCATATTACTCAACCCGCTTTCCTGAACAACTCAGGACCACCTGCCCACCGTGGGCTGTGCCCCCGCACACCCATCTCTAATTAAAGATGCACCTAAACTGCCTACAGACCATCTGATGGAGGCATCTTCTCAGCCGAGGCTCCTCTTCCCAAATAACGAGCTGACAAACCGACAAACCATATCAGATTGCCTCTGTATTTTATGTCAACATAATATTAAAAAGTGTAAGATTAAAACAAAGACAAAAAGTCACACTTAGCTGGGCAGTGGTGGCGCACGCCTTTAATCCCAGCACTTGGGAGGCAGAGGCAGGCGGATCTCTGTTAGTTCGAGACCAGCCTGGTCTACAAGAGCTAGTTCCAGGACAGGCTCCAAAACCACAGAGAAACCCTGTCTCGAAAAACCAAGAAAAAGAAAAAAAAGAAAGAAAAAAAAAAAAAGTCACACTTATCTATGAGCTCTGTGATCATTACAAATGAAAATAGCTGGGCGGTGGAGCACACCTTTAATCCCAGCACTTGGGAGGCAGAAGCTGGCAGATCTCTGAGTTTGAGGTCAGCCTGGTCTAGACAATGAGTTTTATTGTTCATTATAAGCCAGAGCTTATACAGAGAAATCCTGTCTCCAAAACAAACAATAGACAACACATGTGTATGTCTGTTTCTCATGGAAAAACTCCTGTGTGTTACCAGATGTTCCTTCTGTAGAGCTCGATCATGACGTCCAGCGACATCTTGGCTGCAGTCGCGTTGCTGTCTCTCAGCATGGTGTACATGAAGTTCTGCAGCACCTGGGGAACAAGGAGGATGAGGACTCAATGCACAGATGGCACAAAGCCTCGAGCACAAGAAGGAAGGGCACTTACCACATTCACTTTATTGTTCTTGTGCTTGGCGTTTATGTTCTTGACGTCGGTCACGATGTGTGTGTACAGCGTCTGAGGAGACAAAGCCCACACATGAAACAGATGAGCATTTCTCTTCTCGGAGAAACGCACCAACGCATAGGACAACTTTGCTTTTCCTATTTCATTCTATAACAGAAGAAAGCCAAAGGAGGCAAACATTCGGGCTAGAGAGATGGCTCAGCTCTTAAAAGCATTGGTTAATCTTCCAGAGGACCTGGGTTCAATTCCCAGCACCCACATGGCAAGGCAGCTCATAACTGTAACTCCAGTTCCTGGAGATTTGAGACCTTTCACCAATGCACATAAAATAAAGTTATATAAATTTTTTTTTTTAAAAAAAAAAGAAGCAACAAACAATTAACAGCTAAAGGTAAAGCTGCCCTCCAGGGAATATGAGTGGAATTATCAAATGAACGAGTCTACCCTGGAGAAAGGAAAACCCACCCACCCCCTACACGTTCTAAAAACAGTTACAATCCTTTGTTTACAACAGGCAAAAAGGAGAAGCAACCCAAACACCCATTGGATGAACAACGCTGACGAATGGGTAAACATGCGGCAGGGCCATGCAATGGAATATTTAGTAACGAAAAGGACACAACCATACACCACTATGCCATAACTCAATCAAGAAACAACCTACTGAGTATAAGAAGACAGCCACAAAATATATAACATATGATTCCACTTAAGTAAAACACCAGGAACGGGCAAAACTGAAATTTGTTTTATAAGCCTTCAGCTCTTAAGCAAATATACAGGCATAGAAAAATGCTATTGCAACAAAAAGTTTTTATTGTGCAGGTTGGTTCCAGCTAGTGTGTGTGCCCTCATGTCCAGCACAACAAGGTCACGAAGAGACTAGGTTTTGGTACCAAACTGCTTGGGTTCATGGTCTAGCCCTGGACGTATGCTGTAGGAAGTCTTACAGCTTATGGTTACCCACTTAATGGGGCATGACCTCCTATACTATATATGCAGATGCAGAGCCTGTGTCCGCCCCTTCTTCCCCGGCTGCTCTTTCAGATTGCTGGATTCGATCTCTGTTCAAGCAGAGAATTTTGATTTGTGAGTTTACCCCTAAATAAATAACCATCTATTTCTCAATTCTGAGCTAGTGTGGGATTTCTTTTAAGCGTCCTTAAGCGTCCGTTCCACACACGTGGAAGCTGTTTGACCCGAGACAAGTTACTTGCTGTGCTTCAACCTGTCTCTGTCTGTGAAGCATTAACAATGAAGATTTCTAGCTCAGGTTTTTGTGACTAAGCGTATACCTGAAGCCTGAGATGAAGGGCTAGTCCAGAGCGGCATTCAGCAAGTGCTGGTTATCAGTACTAAACTGCATGTATGACGTTTGCTCCTGCTGAAGGACCAGCTGTATCTGTCACCCTATCAAGTCAACAATTCCGCAACTCTGAACTCGGCTATGTCAGCTCAGGAAGAGAGGAACGCAGGGAACAAACCCGCTCCTTACCTTCCGCAGGAGCTTGTCGTGGCAGCGCAGAAGCTCGAAGAAGAGCTCCAGCAAACTTGATGGATTGATGAGATTTTTATTTCTCAGCAAGATCAACGCTTTGCAAAATGTCTAGGGGAGGAAAAGAAAACACTAAGCTGAGGGTGAAGTTAATCAAACGAGGGAACACAGCGTGCACGTCCCATCTGCTCTCCCCAGGTGCTGCAGAGTTCGCTGGAGGTGCTCTCACTTCGCCATCATCGCATGCACGGGACCTTTGAACTCTCCTACCATGCGGAGATCCGGGTCCAAGACGGTGTGGTTGTAGGAGAGCAGCTCCTTCAGCTCCTGTGGGAAGCTACTGAGATGTTCCGGGTAGCAGTGGGCAATCTGTAAGAAAGCGGGCTCTTGTCAGTGCGGCCTTTCTCCCCCACTTCAGCTGCACATTTAGATGCTCAGGGAGGCAGAAAACTCTCAATCAATGGCTTTCCCTGCATGCTAATTTTTCTACTACTTTCACTGTTCCAGTAGTTTTGGCAAAATGCATGGAGCACACTGAGAACCTGCCTGTGTGACGAATTAAAAAAATTTTTTGATCAATTTTTGTTCTGGTTAGTTCTGTGTTAAAAATTCATCAAAATTCTCTAAACTACCTTAGGAAAAGAGTTACAAAAGGGAAGGCTTTAGAAAAATTTAAGTTTCCACACAAAGGCTGGAAAACACGGATGGGGTGGGGTGGGGTGGGGTGGTGGTCTGTACCTCTCCGTCCATCTCACTGAGAAATCACCTTCTTACCTGCGCCATAAACATCACCAGCTCTGCCAGTTCTTTGCTGGGTTTATTTGGCTGTAACTTGAAAATCTCCATATTGGATTTATAGTGATTATACTGCTGGAGGAACTGTAGGGGGAAAGAGAACAGTTTGTCACAGTCTTTTATACAGAGTAACAAGCTGGCACACACCTTTACCAGTGGTACAGAGAAAAAGACCTAGGTATATGAGAGACAGTGTGAACAGGAGTCAGGAACTCAGATTCTGGCCTTGTTCTGCCATTGACATTACATGACCTGTGTATGAAGGGCACCTGGATCAGCAGGAAGATGCCAGGCCACTAAGTGTGGAGTACACCTGAAGGACATGACACCTTCTAGTCAGTCACCCTCTTAAATACCACGGAAGCTTCATGCTGGAGTCCTAGACAGAGAAGCTAAGAACTAAAGACAGAGCACAAGAGCGCTTATTCTTGCAGAGGGCCTGGTTCACTGCCCAGCACCTACACAATGGTTCACAACCATCACAATTCCAGTCCCATGGGATCAGACGCCCTCTTCAAAGCTCCGAGGGTAACAGGGATGCGTGCACATAGTACATGCAGCCGAGACACTCAACACAGTTTCTTAAAGCTAGAAAAGAAGAAGGGGGAGAGGAAGAAGAAGAATCATCATCGTCACCAAAGACAGGGCTGGAGAAATGGCTTAGTAGTTGGAGTGCAAGCCTGAGGGACCTGAATTCGGACGTCAGCACCCATGCACACCTGTGTGAGGGATGGAGACAGCAGGATCTCTGGGGCGTACCGAATACTAGCTTAGCTCAGAACCAGGGAAAGGATGACACTGGGCAGAATGAGAATCTAGGGAACCCAACATCCTCCCATGGCCCCCACACGAGGCCCATGTGTGCATACGCCAATCCCACCTGACCCCAACCCCAAGACAGAAGGAACAAGAATAAAGCCACAGCTTCCACTTACTAAGTACTTCGTTTGTGCCAGGCTCATGATATACACAGCCTCATCTGACTCAACTAACAAGCCAGTTTACTTACTGCTGGAACTCTTAACTGGAGTCAAGCCTTAGGTCCACACCCTATAGTTATTGTCCACATTTGCTGCTGGGGATGGAACTGAGGGCCCTCGAGTGTGCTAGAGAAGTGTTCCATGCTGAACTACACCCCAGCTTCCCACAGTCCCTATGCTTAACTGTGTGACAAGTACACACACACATTCACATACTGTCTTAGTTATGGTTTCTGCTGCTATGAAGAAACACCATGACCACAGCAACTCTTACAAAGAAAACATTTAACTGAGGTGGCTAGTTTCTGAGGAGCCTGGTGCCACACAGGCAGCTGTGCTGCTGGAGGAGCTAAGAGTCCTCCATCTTGCAGGCAACAAGAAGTTGATGGAGACACTGGCAAGTATCCCGAGCACAGGAAAACTCAAAGCCCACCTCCACAGTGACACAGTTCCTCTAACAAGGCCATACCCATTTCAACAAAGCAAATGGCCAATAACTATCTGAAAAAGCGCGCAACATCCTTAGCCATCAGGGGAATGCAAATTAATTAAAATCATCTGAGACTATCTCGCCTCAGTCAGGATGGCTATCAGCAGGGGAAAAAGAGGGACAAAGGCTGGAAGGACGTGGGAAAACAGAAATGTATATATATATATTTATGTGTTACGATATATATGTATGTATATATATAATGATATACATGTACATATAATTAATGGAAATAGAGCCACTATGGAAAAACTAAAAACTGACCTTCCATATTGCTTAGCTATAGCACTCCTGAGTATATAACAAAAGGAATCCAATCAAATACCGCAGATAAACTTGCACATTGGTGTTTACTGGTGTACTACCTACTTCGGCCAAGAAACAGAACTAGCCTAGGTGTTCACCAACAGAAGACTGCGGAATGAAAATTTGGTACACACACTTTTTTTTTCCCCACCCAGGAGCAACAACGAAACCATGACATTGGGAGGAAATCGTTAAGAAAATAAGCCAGACTCAGAGATAGCCCATGTTTCCTCTCATAATTAGAATTTGGATTTAAATTTTCATTTGTGACACATCAGAAAAGGGAATATGGGATGAGATTTTTTTTATGTGTATTGAATGTTTGCCTACATGTATGTATGTCTACACACGTGCCTGGTGTCCAGAGGCCAGAAGAGGATGTAGGATCCCCTTGAAACTGGAGTTACAGATGGTTATGCACCATCATGTAGATGCTGGACACCAAACCTGGGTCCTCTGGAAAAGCAATCAGTGCTCTTGACCACTGAGTCAACTCCCCAGAAGGAAGAGATCCTAAAGGGGTGCAGGGAACTGAGATATATTTGACATCAATACAAAAGCAAGGGTTGTTTGGGGAGAGGAAGGGGACCGGGAGGATTGGGAAGGGCAGCATAGAAGGAGGGATACATAAGAACAAAACACAGCACGTATGTATAAAGTGTTGAAATGAAACCCACCACTCTGCAAGCTCACAAAATTAATAAGGGAAAAAGAGCTGCAGGGACTCTTAATTCACTCGGCTGTGAATGACAGGACACGGGCCATTGGAAAGCCGTGCCTGTTGCCACTTTTGTTGTTCGGTACTCTGTTTTGGCAAAAACAATCGCATCAGTATTCACAGGGAAAGATACACATATTTGGAGAAGAACCACCAAAAGAAGAGCTGGGTTTATCTACTCAAAATAAAAGCGCAGTGTCGAAGGAACCTAATGGCAGCCGGCTGAGATGAGGGTTTAATGCTTCCGAGACAAATGCGTGTCTGAAGCGTCTACCAGGTTAACAGCACAAGGTTACCCCTTTCATTTCGTCTCTTCTCAGTTCACACACTTGAAGTGCTAAGTCCCTCACAGCGTGGGCCTAATGTCACTTCCGATCTCATCTTTTCCCAAAGCATCTTCTCAACTCTAGCTGGCTCCCTCCCAGTGAGTTTCAACCCTAGCTTAACTGCACCTTCTAAGTATCTGACGGCGGCCCAGGCATCTGAAACTCTCTGCTCTTCCTGGCAGAGCCTGGGGCACTCGGGAGCGGCCGTCTGTGGACAGCACCTTTAAATTAAACACGACTCATCAAATCTCAGGGACTAAGGCAGAGTGTCTGGGGCGCAGCCTCTTCGGCCCTCGGGACCTCGGCGGGGCGGCTACATAAACCCGGAGGCAACAGGTCTTAACGAGTATTTCAGTGGCAGTGGGGTCCGCAGGGCGGCAGGTTTGCAAGCGGTGGGAAACGAGTCCCCGGGAACGTTCCCTCCCCACACCCCGCTCTCCTCCCGAGGGCCCTGGAAACCTCCGGGAGGACCCTAGGGAGCCGGATCCCCGTCCCACCTCCTCGATGTAGGCCGGCGGGTCCCGCTTGATCAGGTTCTGTAACTGCGGCAGGTTGCTGGGCAGCTTGTTGTTGTTCCTGCCCGACATAGTGGCTGCAGACGGGCTCCAGGCAAGCAGCTGGTGGAAATCGCAGGCTCCGCCAGTCACTGCCGAGTCCCCGCGGCAGCTCAGACGCGTGTGTCCCGTGTAACCGGAAGTAGCACGTGGGACACCGGGCAAGCCGTACCGAGCTACGGGAGCCGCAGAGGCTCAAACTTATCCGCCCGGCTTGCAATGCTTTGTTGGGATCTGTACGTTATTGGCCCCTGCCATTGGGCCATCGCTACTACTTATCACCAAATATTTCTGACACAATCTGCAAGTTAAAACTGGGCCGTGGTGGCACACGCCTTTAATCCCAGCACTCGGGAGGCAGAGGCAGCCGGATCTCTGTGAGTTCGAGACCAGCGTGGTCTACAGAGCTAGTTCCAGGACAGGCTCCAATGCCACAGAGAAACCCTGTCTCGAAAAACCAAAAAAAAAAAAAAAAAAAAAAAAAAAACAAAACCCAAAACTGTGGGTTTTTCTTCCATATGCAAGAGCAGGTTTCATTATCTCAACATTCTTTTTCATTGAAAATAATTTTTATACAATATATTTGATCACGCTTTTCACTCCTCCAATCCCTCCCATCTTGCCCCGCATTTTTAGGATGGCACAAATGAATGAGAATTAATAATGTACCCAAGTATGGCGGCACATGGTTGTAATTCCTCAGGAGGCTGAGGCAGGAGAATTAAGTGTTTGGGGCAAACCTGGGCTGAGGTTCCCTGTCTCCAGGAAAACAACAGAAATTAAACAGGGTCTTGAGGACTGGCTCAGGTGGCCTCTCATAAGAGATCGTAGGTTTGTTTCCCCAGCTGGGTGTATTGGCTCATGCCTGCAATCCGCATATTTACAATCCGCATATTTACGAAGTGGAGACAGGAGAGTTGAGACTTCGCGGTCATCCTCAACTACATGTGGAATTTGAGGGAACCCTGGGATGCCTGAGACCCTGTATTTATTGCCAAATAGGATCGGGGCTAGAGAGATGACTTAGCAACTACAACCCAATACTGTTGTTACAGAGGACCCACGTTTCGGTTTGCTATAACTACTACTCCAGTGAAACATGAGACTCCAGCAGGCACCTGCACTGACCGTGTGCTTAGCCACACACAAATGCATCAACATAGTTAAAACAAACAAAATCTTTCTAGAAATGAGACTGAAGTCAGGTGTGGTGGCACCCTCCTTTTGTTGGACTCTAGCGTCCAAACACCAAGAAGGAGTTGCCCCCAGAGACCATCTCACACACCACAGCCGATGCAAAAGCATGAGGATTTTATTAATTCTGTCATGACAGGGTCCCCCAGCATTCGGGAAGCCGAGGGACCTCGAATAGCTGGTACAGTCTACTTTTAAAGGGGCCACAGAAGCAAGGGGGGTTGTTCTTTGACTATTCTGATTGGCTTATTCGAAAGGGCTATTACCAATAATTGACTGGAGAGCTGTTGCCAGATCAGATGAGGTAAGAGGTCATTTTGACCCCGTTTCCCAGGGGACCAAACCAAAGCATACGTATATGGGTAATTGTTCAGGAACTGAGTACGTGCGAGTGTAGCTGTTAGGTCCTTGGTTCCCAGGGGAGGAGGGGAAGCACTATGGCACAGAGGCTGAGAGGATTCAGAATTGTCAAAAATGGCTTCAAGATTGTCTTAAAGTCTTACACTTTAATCCCAGCACTCAGGAAGCAGGCAGGCAGATGTCTATGAGTTCGAGGCCAACCTGGTCTACAGAGCAAGTTCCAGGACAGCCAGGACTTTAACACAGAGAAATCCTGTCTTAAACTACCCATCCCCAAAAAGAAGAAGAAGAAAAAGAAATGAGGATTGATTTTTCTTTAGAATTTACTGTTGTGGAATATTTAAGTGGGCAAAGATGTGTTACATTTGTTTATCTGTGGAATATTACTTTAACTGTGTGAAGGTGTGTTACATTTGTTTATCTGTGGAATATTACTTTAACTGTGTGAAGGTGTGTTACATTTGTTTATCTGTGGAATATTACTTTAACTATGTAAAGATGTGTTACATTTGTTTATCTGTGGAGTATTACTTTAACTGTGGGAAGGTGTGTTACATTTGTTTATCTGTGGAATATTACTTTAACTGTGTGACGGTGTGTTATGTTTGTTTATGCTGCATTTATTTCACGATGTAAGGACGTGTGTTTAATTATGTAAAGATGTGTTGAATTTGTTTCACCTTGCCTGCCTAAAGCACCTGATCGGTCTAATAAAGAGCTGAACAGCCAATAGCTGGGCAGGAGAGAGGATAGGCAGGGCTGGCAGGCAGAGAGAATAAATAGGAGAACTCTAGACTAGGGAGAAGAACGAGAGAAGAGAGAACAAGGGAGATGCCCAGGGTCAGAAGCCAGGCAGCCGCCAACCATTCAGCAAGAAAGCCAAAAAAGGTAAAATGCCCCAAAGCAAAGCATAAATAAGAGAAACAAGTTAATTTAAGTTAAAAGAGCTAGCCAGAAATGTACCTAAGTTAGGCCAAGCATTCAAAACTAATAAGTGTCTCTATCATGAACTGAGAGCTGGTGGGTGGCTCTCACCAAAAGAAAAAGCCTGATACAGTGTACTAAAGTGAGAAGAAAATTCCATGAGGAATATGCCTAGAAAATATTTTTTTTGGCTGTTCTCCAACTTTATTTGAGATTCAGTAGGTTAGTTCTCATCCACATTGACTGTCTGTAGATTTTTGAATGTGGTAACAGGCACGTAAGTTACCAATGTGTAGAGTTTGTTTGGTGAGTCCTCATCCTCATTACGTTTTCTGGATAAACGTACCCGGATACGATATGGGACATTCCTTATTCCTTTGGCCCAGACGGCTTTATTGAGCCTGGTATCAATCTGCACATCTGGAGTCCCCATCTCCTTCATGGCAAATTTCCAGATTTCTTTGAGTGCCCTAGGAGCATGCTTCTTAAAGCCCACGCCATGGATGCGCTTGTGAATGTTGATGGTGTATTCTCGGGTCACCACCTCGTTGATGGCAGAACGGCCCTTCTTCTCGCCACCCTTCTTTGCGGGAGCCATTCTGTCGGGCCCAAGCTGGAAAGCAGAAAATACTGTTTTAGAGAATGGCTAGAGAGCCAGGGGTGGAGGTTAAATCGGTTTTTGCTTTGTTATTGCTGTTTTTTCAAGACCGGGTTTCTCTGTGTAGCCCTGGCTATCCTGTAACTTGCTCTGTAGACCAGGCTGGCCTTGAACTCAGAACTACCTGCTTTTGCCTCCTGAGTACTGGGACTAAGGGTGTGCACCACCATATATTTGTTTTCCTTTTGGGTTTGGCTGATTTAATTCATTGTGGTTTGGATGGAGTGCAAACTAGTATGTATTCAGAATTTGACCGCTGTAGCGCTTCTGTGGATGCCCCTAAGCTAGAGTTTTAAGTTCAGAGCTGGTGCTTGGCGACATTCCTGCAACCCCGCAATGTGCATCAGCGAACACAAGTTGGCTAGCTGGACGAACGAATGAAATAACGGTAGTGTTCGTACAGAAACACACGATCATCCACCCTGCGCCTGTACTGTTCAAGCGCTTCTCGTAAATGAATCCCTTCAATCCTCAGAGCATTCCTCTGGAAAGGTGAGAAACATCCTAAGAGGGTGACTGCCCAAGTTCACCAATGTCAAGGAAGCTGGGACTCAATCTAGGCGACTATTAATTCCAGCCACTGTGTGTGTGTGTGTGTGTGTGTGTGTGTGTGTGTGTGTGTGTGTGTGTGTAGGGGTAGCAGCTGCTGGATGGAACTGGTCTGACACTAACATAAGAATCACAGTGTTGTTATTCTGTTTAACCTAAGCATTTCCCCAGACCAGCTTCACCCAAGGACACCTGCCACTCTTTGAGTCCAAATCTAAACAAGTCTGTTATCCCACCTGACACAGTCCTGAGGCTAATTAGATGGAGAGCTCTCACGAAGGGGTTCATGCTCCAAGGAGAAATCGTCCTCCCTCATCTCTTCCATGGTGATGTCGGAGAGCAGGGTCTCCCAGCGCAGCATGGAAACTGACGGCAAAGCCATACAGTGTGAACGAGGCAGGAAGGCTCACTAGTACAGTGGGACCTCAGCCCTTGAGCAGAAGGAAGCGGACACTGATTAAAATGACTGCTGGCTTAGCAGAGGGCTTTATTTGACTGTGTGTGTGTGTGGGGGGGGGTGCTAAACCTTGGTAACTGTCCATTGTTCCTGGGCACAGTTTCAAAGGACTTTTCCTTTCGAGTGCAAGTATTCTAACCTAGATGTTTGCAGCCTGGTGGCTGATGATTTAGCCAGAAATGAAGTTACACGTTGTTATGTTTGTTTGTTTGTTTGTGTGTATTGGTGTTTTGTCTACCTGTTGGTCTGTGTACTATGTGCATGCTTGGTGCCCATGGAGGCCCGAAGACAGTTTCAGATCCCTTAGATGTTTTTGAGACAACATGGGGCGGGGGGTGCTAAGCCTCTAAAAGAGCAGCAAGTGCTCTTAACCACTGAACGATCTCTGCAACCCAGAGAATTATCATCTTTAACGAATGTCCCAGGCCTTGTCATGAGTCTGAGGAACTGCGGGTGCTCCAGCTCCCTGGAAACACGAAGGTAGGGTGGCGTCCAGCACGGCTCCAGGGCTGACCTGCCTGGGGCTGGGAAGGAAGGAAGAAAAGACAAACGTACAGATACATGGGAGAGCTGGGATTGCGTGGACTGGGCTCTCTGATGGAGAAGCTGCAGCAGCCCGGAAGCTCAGATGAACAGGGAAGGCAGCGCTGCTGCCGGCAGCAGGAGGGAAAGAGGTGTAGCTATTCTGTGAAGGCGTTTTCTCTATAGGAGAGCACTGTTGGGGCTGTAAGCCTAGGCCGTGGGGTGAAAGAAAGCGATGGTGGATTTTTTTTCTATACGCACTATCAACATTTGCATTCAGACCAGGAGGGAAGGCTCTGCTGTTTCCCTGAGACTGAGGAATTGGGGTCCTTGGCATGGCTGTGCTTAGGTCAACTGTACACAGTCAGGAAGGACTGCATCCGCTTAGGGCTTCCTCTGCTCCCCACAGAACCTGGTAGAGGAAACACATCAGCTCTAGCAGCTGATAGGCCTATGCGTAGTCTTGGACAAATATTTGAAAACGGGACAAGGGTTAAGACAGCAAAGGTGACAGACACGACAGGAAGACAGAAATACCAAGCTTTTGCAGCTGTCTACGAGGTACCCATGGCTTCACCAGAGAGTCTGTGTTTAAGGAAAAGTGGCCTTCAGGTTTCTGCAAGGCAACCAAGACAACAGTAACCCATGCCTGTCGGAGGTGTTTTCACAGCCGGTGAAACAGTGCCCAGCAAAGGAGGCTTGCTCAGCTAGTGACCTTGCTTTCCGGGTGAATTATGTAAAAATGCCGTGATTCTGTTCTGACAACTGTTGATTCTGGGGCCTTAGGCAGGGCATTTTATGGGAATTTCCCATGGAATCATTTCCTTCGTTTTTGTCATTGTGTAACCATCCCAGACCCCACTAGCTCTAGCTGGGCTCAGCCATAGAGATTTTCTAGTATGTAAACATTTTGCTTCGTGGCCTCCTTCCCTGTTTTATGGCAAAGCTGTTGCTTGAGCACAAGAACAGAGCACACTCTCAGTGGTGACAGGGTCAGGGCCATTTCCCTTGGCCATTTGTCCTCTTCCATGCTCCCTGCCCGTTTTACTGTAAGAATACAGAAAGACAGCTGCCTATAAATCAAGAGGAGGGCCCTCCCTGGACTCCAGGTCTGTGGGTGCATTGATTTGATGCTCTCCTCTCAAACTGCAAGACATGAATGTTGTAAGTCTCTGAGTCGAACTTGCTACAGTGCACCGAATGGACAAAGCCTTTCAGGCACTGATCACACATGATTTGCACATGCTAGTTCCTCTCATGGAAGCCAGTAAGTCTTGTTCTCCAGATTTCAAATCTCTGCTCAATGACGGCCCATTCGAGATGCCTTCCGTGGTCTTCCATGGTCCTCCATCCTCCCGGCCCAGCGCACTCTTCCTCTGTTTCGTGTCTCTGGGGCCTCCTCCAGTCCCTCAGATAGTCACTAGCTCCGTTGTTTGTTGCATATGGATCTGCGATAGATTGGAAGATTCATGGAGACTTTGGGGTTTGTTTATTACTGTACCCCCAATACTTAGATCAGGGAAGGGATATACCGCGTAGGGACCAGCCCAGTTAGTTAATATTTATGAGATGAACAGGAGGTTGGCTAAGTTTCTTCCAATTCTTCAATTGTAAGATTAAAGCAATATTTTAATTTTTGAGGCTTTCCTACAATGTGTTTGATAATATTTGCCCTTCCCAGACCCACTCCCCTTTCTCTATATATATCTTTCTTTCTCTCCTTCCCTTTTTCTTTCCCTCCCTCTCTTCTCCTCCTCTTTTCTCCCCCTCTCTCCTCCCTCCTCCCTCTCTCCCCCTCCCTCTTCTCCCTCCCTCTCTCCCACCACCAAGTCCAGCTTATGATGTTTATGCATTTCTGCACATGTGGCCTTGCACTGGAGCATGGTGAACTTCGTAAGGCACTACTTCCTTAAAGAAACTGACTCTTCATTCAGGAGCTGTCAAGTACCAGTAATTCCTCAGCCAGTATCTCAAGAACGGGGGCTGGAGAGATGTCGTGCCACAGCCGAAAGCACTTGCTACTCTCGCAGAGGAGAGGTTCAGCTCCCAACAACTTCATGGTGACTCACAACCACATGCAACTCCAGTTCCAGGGGATTTGCTGCTCTATTCTGACCTTGGGCATCAGGCATGAATATGGTACACATACATTTCTGCAGGGAAATGTTCATATGTATAAAATAAATACATCTAAAAAAGAGAAAAAACATTTAAAATCATCTCAGAGGGGTCAGCAGGAATTTTCATTACTCTCATTTGAAACCTACATTGAGGGGCCTGGAGAGAGAGCTCAAAAAAGCAGTGGCTACTCTGGAAGAGGACCCAGGTTCAATTCCTAGCAACCACAGGTCTGCTCACAATTCTAACTCTAGTGCCAGGATTTCTGACACCCCTTCTGCCTTTTGTGTGTGTGTGTGTGTGTGTTTAGATTTTATTTATTATGTATACAGTAGTCTCAGTATTCTGTCTGCATGTATGCCTGCATGCCACAAGAGGGCGCCAGATCTTATTACAGATGATTGTGAGCCACCATGCTGTTGCTGGGAATTGAACTCCGGACCTTTGGAAGAGCAGGCAGTGCTCTTAACCACTGAGCCATCTCTCCAGCCCCATGCGGGTATTCTGCATGTATGCAGTGTACAGGCACAGATGCGAGCAAAATGCCGCACTTTTAAAAGAACGTTCAGAAACGCCAGGTCTGCTTCAGACCTGTTTTAAGACACTGTTAAAGTAGCCACTAGGGGGCGCTCCTGCTCTGTCTTAACAAGAAAACCAGTAGACTTGACTCATTGAAACAGACCTCAGTCTTTTCTAAAGCTGACTTTAGGACCAAAATGGGGTTGCTCTGCTTGGCAGCCTGTACCTGCTCCTGCTGAGTCTACGCACTGGCCGATGGCTTCATTTTTCATTGTTCTTCCCTGTTCCCACTATTTTGCCTATTTATCGTGAATGCTGCCCCAAGGCCCATCTATTTTTTTTTTTCCCGTTCCTGGGAAAAGAGAACTATTGGAGTTGTCTGAGGAGGACAAACCTATAATCCTAGGCTTGTTGTGGACTTGTGTGAGTTTCATTCTTTGATTTTTTTTTCTAAATCACTGATAGTTCCTAAAAAAATAAAATGTTTCTCAAAAAAACAAACAAAAAAACCACTGAATAATTTTGCTTTCTCTGTCTTTTCACTTAAAAGCTCAGAGTAAAAACCTATTTTGTTTCCTCTGTACTTCGTTAATTGTTTCATACTTCATTAATTCATCAAACGCCGTGGCTGAGCCGATAGCTCAGTCCTTAAGCAGCTTGTCTATGAGCATAAGAACCCGAGTTCCTCCCCTAGAATCCACATTCATAGAAAAGAGCTAAAAAAATAAAAAAGAAAAAAGAGCTGCCATTGTGGTGCGTATGGGGGCATGGGAAGGGGGACATGGGAGATGGGACAGGAAGTAGACAGATGGATAGATAGATCTTTGCTGCTCACTGGCCAGACAGTCTGGCCTACTTGACGAGGTCCAGGCAATGAGATGCTCAGAAACAGGTGATCAGTGCTCAAGAAACTACTCCTGAGGCTGTGGTTGGGCCTCCATTTGTATTCATGCACCCAGGAACATGTTCAAACCTCTCTCTCTACACACACACACACACACACACACACACCACATTCAGGAACTAGGCTATGGTGCAGCTCTGTTGCTTGCCTAGCATGCACGAGGCCCTGAATGCCATCCCCAGCCCCACATAAACCAGACACGTGGCACACCTGTGATCTCAGCACTCAGGAGTTCTACGTCAGTCTGGGTTATAAGAGACCCTGTCACAAAAACCCAATAACAAATTGCGCATGTTTAATACACATAAACTGATTAATTCAAACATTCACAGGCCGATTATCCAGCCCCACAGTCAACATGATACACAGCTGTCACCACCAAACATTTCCTAGAACTGTGTGTGTAAGAACAATTAGTCTACCCATCCTCTAAACAAATTTTTAATCAAGTGCCTAGTATAACATTACTGAGGGAAGGCACATGTATACAGCAGATTTTTAGGGCGGTGACATTTTAGTTGACTTTGAAAGATCTTTTAATTCTGAGACTCTCAGTGGGGCCAAGTGTGGCAGTGCACACCTTTAATCCCAGCGATCAGGAGGTAGGGACAGGTGGATCTCTGAGTTCAGAACCAGCCTGGTCTGCACAGCGAGTTTCCAGAACAGTCAAGAGGTAATAGACCCTGTCCCCAAATACTACTACTGCATAAAAAATACAGTGGAGAAGCAATTGAGGAAGACCTCTGAATTAACCTCTGACCTCTCTACAAGCTGCATCACCCGGCCCTGCACAAACGTGCACACATCCTAACTCACCCGTACACATCTGCACAAAGTCTCAGTGAACCTGACAGCTTCCTTGCTCTTGGATGCCCTTCCTAACTACTAGAGACGTTTGGTTAGCTAGTTTTAACTGCCAGGGTATAAAAATGTCCAGACCAGCATGCCCCTCATCATAGGCCCCAGGCAAAGAGATGTCTACTCTGAGGCAAAGTCACCTACTTTCAATCTTGTATAAGTGATTGCTGCATTTAAAAACGACAAACACACACAACACAAACACACAATCCAGAGCTTTATTTCCCCTTTCTAATATGAGTTATTACGTCGATTCTCCTCTCACTTTATGGATTCTGATTCTCAGTTTCTTTCCTGAGGAAGTTCAAGTTGTCTACCTTAAAATTGAAAGGCAGACGAGAGTGAATTGCCAGGTCATCGTGGTCTCATCCATACACAGACAACCAAAGCCTGGTGCCCTGGAGAGGGTGATGCCAGCAATTTTTCTTATTTGGAAAAATCAAAATAAATTATTAAAATAGCCTTGAAGCACTATAGGACACTCAAAGGGTAAGAGTTCCTTATGTGTGCAGTACCGTGCAGTTTTTTTCTGAGAGGGGTCTGGTTGTGTAGCCCAGACTGGCTTTGAGTTTGAAGACTTTCCAACTCTGTCTCCTAGATGCGGGGATTATAGGTAGGGGCCACCATGCCTGGTTTATGGAAGACTTTTAAGGAAAGCGAAGAGTTGTGTATAATTTTTCCCTCTAATCTTTTTTCCCCTCTCTGGTGGTTTCATTAAGAATGGCTCCCATAGGCTCAAATGTTTGAATACTTAGTCATCAGGGAGTGGCTACTTGAAAGGATTAGGAGGCGTGGCCTTGTTGGAGTAGGTGCGACTTTGTTGGAGGAAGTGTCACTGGGGGTGGGCTAATCCCAGCACTCTGGGGGCAGAGGAAAGTGGATCTCTAAATTCAAGGCTAGCTTGGTCTACAGAATGAATTTTAGGACAGCCAGGGCTCCGCAGAGAAACACTGTCTCAAATTCCCCTCCCCCCCAACCAAAGAAAAGCCCAAGCACACAGTCCCAGTGTCTCTCAGTTCCTGCTGATCTGGATGTAGGACTCTGAGCTCCTTCCCCAGCACCGTTTCTGCCCACACGCTGCCCTGCTCCCCACCGTGATGACAAAGGACTAAACCTCTGAAATGGAAAACAAGCCCCAATTTTAAAAACTTTTTTTCGTAAGAGTTGCCATGGTCACAGTGTCTCCTCAGAGCAACAGAACACTAAGACACCTGCCCTCCGATCATTTATCAGTTTATTGCAGTTCATAATCTTATTCACGGATGAAGACTAGACGGGTTCAGTTGCCAAGAGCCCTGTTGCTGGGCCTGGATTGTAGCTGAGTGGAAAAGCACCAGCCCCGCATGCCTGAGGCCCTGAGTCCTAACGTCAGCAGCGAGCACAGAGCAGTTTCCATTTTCTCACACACATCTCTCTTAATTATTTGACTGAGAGTTTGCCAGTTTAAATATATAAAAAAAAAACACAAAACAAGTCTTTTATTGTTTAAAACTACAGTGCTTTTTGGCATAGGAAAACAGTTAAGAAAAATGAATGAGAGAATCGTTCTTCCTGCTTGAAGACAGAGGCTTCAGTGTGGCCAGGGGCAGTTTCGAAAGAGTGGGACTTGGATCATATGCGGCAGATGTCAGGGAGGGGTGTGAAGCTGAGCAGGCAAGTGCAAGGACCGGCAGGCTGGAGGGAGACGGGTGCATGGTGACCATGACCAGAGGAGTTGAAATGGCTTTGTAAAAGGCCTTTGAGGAAACTTAGGGTGAGGCATATAACCAATTGACTAAAAAATTCTTTTTGTTTTGTTTTTTGAGACAGGGTTTCTCTGTGTAACAGCTCTGGCTGTCTGGAACTCCCTCTGTAGACCAGGCTGGACTCGAACTCAGAGATCTGTCTGCCTTTGCCTCCCAAGTGCTGGGATTAAAGGCATGTGCCACCACTGCCCAGGCTAAAATATTCTTAAGGGATTCCTAAATGCCAGGACCTGCTCTATACCCTGGGCATACTGTGGTAAAGAAGACAGAATTTCTATAGCCAAGCAATATAACCTTGTGTATGTGGTGGAGAACAAGACACAATCAAGTAATTTTATTAATGATTTCCTAAGTCCATGTATGTGTCTGTGTGTGGGTGTGTGCACTGGAGTGCCAGTGCCCTCAGAGGCAAGAAGAGAATGAATATTTGCAAGGTGAAGTTAAGGTATATGTACACCTTAACTCTCTTGTTAGCCTAGCTGGGTTGCTTCATTAATATTACTTCACTGTGTAAAAATTTCTTTTTAAAATTTTTTTTAATTTTAAAATATAAGTACATCATTTGCTATGGTTTTCTTAGTGGGAATTCTTTAAAGCTCTGTCCCAGTTTTGTGAAGGAAACTATAGCACTATCTTACATAATAATATCTAGTGTTGTCATCACTGGTGGGGTCAACTACTAAGTGATCAACGTGCAGCAAGAAAAGTGGGAATGGGAGCTTGTGCCAGCCTGGTTGTTAGGCTCGCTTTTCCTTCAGAGAAACCAGCATGTGACATGTGACCCCTTGACAAGAGCACTAAGCAAAGTCGAACAGTATCAGGTGTGTGCGTGTGTGTGTGTGTGTGTGTGTGTGTGTGTGTGTTTTGCAAGCATGGGAACCAGTTGTTTTCAAACAATAGTGTAAAATCTAAGTGTTTCGTTTCATTCACCCTTAGGTATACACAGCCCACGTTAGAAGCAGTGTGAATAGTAAGAGAGTCTGGGAAAGGGGCAGCTATTTTCCAAAGTAACCTTCAAACTACAGTGGTCTGAACGAGAGTGGCCCCCGTAGGCTCAGATGTTTGAATGTTTGGTTCGCAGCTGGTGGTGCTGTTTAGGGGCTGGAAGAACTAAGTCACTGGGGGCAGGCTTTGAGGTTTCAAGGCCACTGGGCTCGAGATGTAAGCTCTCAGCAGTTTCTGCCATCCTGTCTGCTGTCTGCTGCCAGGATGGACTCTAGCCCTTCGGGAACCATACCCCCAAATAAACCCTTCCTTCTACACAGTGCCTTTGGTCCTAGTGTTTTATCGCAACACTAGAAAAGTAACTAACAGGTAAACTGAAGCCTAAATGATAGAGCACCTTACGCCATTGTACCTGTTAGGGAACAGAGTCTCTGTTAGCCCTTGTGGGGACAAAGGGTTTATTATGGGAATCAGGGGAGGATGCTGAGAAGCGAAAGTCCCAGTGGGAAAATCGGGGGACTGACGAAAGAATTATCGACTGATCCAGCAGAAGCTCTGGGCCAGCTGGATGTTTCAGCTCGTGAGAAAACTCAAGTCGCACCCTGGTTGCCAAATAAGAGTTGCTAAGGTTTGTGGGAAGCTGCTGCTTCTGGATGAGTATGGGCTCTGTATATCCATCCTTCTGCTACTCGTGGGGGACCTGGGAACACAGTGAGCACAAGGTCAGCAATGGAGAAGCTGAGCCAGCTGTGCAAGAAGAGACCTGACATGCTGGAAGCCAGCGCATTCCAGTCGGTCTAGTAGGTCGTCTGGAGATTATTATCACTCGTGCCCATTCCGACTCTCATCCAACTCTGCATAAGCTACTCTGAGGAGGACACAGGGAGCGAGATCCCAGTCCCATTAAGGTGACGGCGCGGTCCAGCCCAGCACAAGCAGAGTCTACAAAAGATCTTTAGAAGGAAACAAACTCAAGGCGCTCAAGAAACAAAAGGCTGAGGCTCACATATAGAGGAACGTGATTGGAGAGGCAGGTAGAGCCCAGCAGAGTGGATGTGACATCTTTGACCCAACTGTAGATCCCAAGATTTTAAGCAAAGTATTGTATTTTTAATTTTTTTTTTTTAGGATTTATTTATTATGCATAGTGTTCTGCCTGCATGTGTGCTTGCGGGCCAGAAGAGGGCACCAGAGCTCATCAGAGATGATTGTAAGTCACCATGTGGTTGCTGGGAATTGAACTCAGGACCTCTGGAAGAGCAGCCAGTGCTCTTAACCTCTGAGCCATCTCTCCAGCCCTTGAATTATTATTTTGAAACGATCATCCTAGTGGTAGGGATGCAAGATAAACATTGGAATATAGGAAACCACAGTGGTAACCCAGGAAAGAGGCCACGATTGTCTAGGTTAGAGCTATAGAAATGTCCCTAGAGAGTCCTGCTTCAGAGTCCCATTTCTCCACACACAGCTCTCTGTCCGGGAGGAGTGGGGGTAGCCTTTGGTGAGGGGCAGGTCTGGCAATGCTGAGCAGGCAAGGACCTAGACTCCCTACGCACCAGATCTGTATGCGTTCTGTCTCTCACGATGAGCCTGCGTGAGGAAATGAATGCAGAGAGAGGTTACAGGCTTGGGCCAAAGCCACAGAGCCCAACAGAGTGTTCAGTAATTCCTAATCTTCAAAGCTAAAAATTTTTGCTCTTCCCACAGCATCTGAAGGCCGTTGGGGGGAGGGGAGGCTCATATCTACCACTAGTGGCTGATGCCTGCCCAAACAACACACCAGTCTGGCTTCTCAGTACCCTCAGTTATACAGCCTGATGTTTTCTGTCTACCGTCAGCCTTCTGAGAGTTCCCACACTGCACAGCTCTTGTCCGAGTATCGTAACTATGGTGACTTTCCATCACTAGGATAAATATGCAATCCAACCAATGTAAAAGGAGGAAAGGTTAGCTGGGTAGCATAGTGCACACCTTTAATCCCAGCAATTGGGAGGCAGAAGCAGGCAGATCTCTGCATGAAAGAGCATGGCCAGAGAGGCCTTTGGAGGATAATTTTCTAAGCCCTAGCACCCGAGACTCACATATTGATCTGGCATTTGGTTCTCCACCATTCCTACTTGAGGCCAGCCTGGTCTACAAGAGCTAGTTCCAGTACAGGCTCCAAAGCTACAGAGAAACCCTGTCTTAAAAAGAAAAAAATAAAAGTAGGAGAAGTTATATTCTGGCCCATGGTTTCCATCTGTGGTTCCTTAGTCCAGCTGCTTGGAGCTCATGCGGCACAGTGTATCACGGAAGGCTTCTTGACCGAGAAGGACTGTTGACAACATGGTATCCAGGAAGACAAAGAGAAGTGGGGCGTGGTTGGAAGGGTTAGGATTTCAGCATCCTCTTCAAGTGAATGTCCTTAATTTCCTCCCAGGGCCCCCACCTCCTCAAGGTTTTTATCTCCTCCAAAGAGGTAACCACAGGCTGGCAATGAAGCCCGAGAAATACACAGGGAAAGAGATTACCGGAAGCGCAGCTCCCAGTACAGTGGCATCCACAGAGCCTGGTCCAGCCTCCAGAACAGAGTCGGTGACAGCATGGTCCAGATTAACCAGGATCCTGCCCGGGCCCTGAAAAGGGAATGAGCGTACTCCAGAGATGCGAAGAGAGGCTCACTGCATGAAGGAGCGTGGCCAGAGAGGCCTTTGGAGGATAATTTCCTAACCCCTAGTTCCCGAGACTCACATAATTGATCTGGTTTGGTTCCTACTTGAGGCTTTATGTTACTTTAACATACATGATTTTAGGGGAGAGAAAAAGAGACTTTATTTGGCTTGCTGGGCTTATAGCTCACTAGAATAGCGTTACTCTTGATAACTAGAGAATACATTAAATGCCACATAATGCTTTGTATTTTTATTCGCGTGTAGGGACCTTTTCCTTGCATGTATGTCTGTGTACCCTGTGCGTACTTGGCACTGGAGGAGGCCGGGCGAGGAAATCAAATCCCCCCAGGACTGAGTTATGTTGCAGGATATTTGATGATCACACTGTGAAACTCTGAGATTGGGTCAGGGTGCAAGGCCCGCAGCTAGTTGACAGGAATTAACCATAGAGAGGTCGGAGGACCTGGGAAGGATAGAGAGACACACAGGAAGAGGAGGAGTAGGGAGTGGTTTAGAGATTCACAGTCTTTTTTGGTTTGGAACAAGTGGAGAGATGCTTCTCTCGCTGGGTCTCCAGCCAAAAAGAAAGGTCAGCTGGTTGCTTCTCGGCTTATGGTGTAGCAGGTTTTCACTCCAACACCTGGTTCCCGAGTCTTTAGTGGTAATTAGGATGATAGAGACTTAGTTAATATCTGCATTTGGTGGTCCCAGCCAAGCTGGTGCTGGAGGAACCAGAAATCCCATCAGGCCGTGGTCTGAGTGGTGGGTTGCTGAATGCAGTGTCTTGGGGCAGTAGCTTCAGATATGGCCAATAAGCTAACAGAAAATCAAGACAGTTGTAAGCTGCCATGAGGATGCTGGGAATTGAATTCTGGAAGAGCAGCCAGTGCTCCTAACCCCCAGCCATCTCTCCAGCCCCTGCATGACTTTGTTGTTGTTTTTTGAGGCAGGGTTTGTCTGTAGCCTTGGCTGTCCTGAAGCTTGTTCTGTAGACCAGACTGGCCTCAGAGATCCGCCTGCCTCTGCCTCCCAGGTGTTGGGATTAAAGGCGAGTACCACCACCATCACAGCCCAGCCCTATTTAACTCTTGTAAATCTATGTTATTGTAAGGTAGGGTGTTGGCTTGTTATACGTCAACTTGACACAGGTTAGGGTCATCTGAAAGGAGGGAGCCTCAATTGGGAAAATGACTTTATAAGACCAGGCTATAGGCAAGCCTGTAGGATGTTTTCTTGGTGATTCATATGGGAGAGCCTAGGTCATTGTGGATGATGCTATCACAGGGGTGGTGGTCTTGGGGGCCACAGGAAAGAAAACTTAGCAAGCCATGGTGAGCCAGGGAGTAAGCAGCACCCCATAGCCTCTTTTGTATCAGTTCCTGCTTCTAGGTTCTGCCCTGATTGTGTTCAGTGATGTATGAGATACTGAAGTTTACGTGAAATGAACCCTTTCCTTCCCAAGTTGCGTTTGGTCATGGCGGGTCATCACAGCGATGGAAACACTAACTAGCAGGAGGTGCTGTATTATTCCCCAAAGAAGTTTTGTTTTCTTGTGCCTAAGGAACCCCTTCAAGTGCTGTCGTGTCTATATCTCAATTGACATCACTAACATTGTTGGGAATTAGGTCAGTACGATAAATAGCCAGGCTAGCTCAAGAATAACAGTTATACTTTAAATAAAGAGGGGAAACTCACACTATAACAGTGGGAGGTCCGACTTAGAATCAGTCCGGCGGGCACAGCGCAGAGAGAGCGCGCACCTGGATCTCCCAGTTTTTCTTCCCGGGGTCCAGGTCGTCATGGCCCAATTAGCTGTGACTGGTTAACAGAGTTTCCCCATTAAGCATGAGATGAAAGCCAAAAAGCAAATGGATAAAGGATTTATGGGAATTATTCTGAAGCCCATAGCAGCGAAAGGGCAGATACAGACATTTAAAAAAAAAAGTTTATTTTGGTATTAGTGACCTTTGATGTCACCGTCCTTTCACAAAATAGCTTCAAAGCATATATGCCAATATTGTTTTGGATTAAAAATTAGAGTATATATACGAAGCCATGCTGTAGGCATACGCTATACACCCACCAGAGTTACTGAATGAAAACACACAGTCTTTGGCTAGTTGGTATGGATACTACCCAACGGTCACATGCAAGGGCCACAGGCTAACTAGTTAAAAAACATTTTTAGATTTTTTTCCCCCCAGAATAAGTTTCTTGGAGGGAGCTGAACAAGTTCATGACTATGTCATGGTGTTTGGCTGGGAACAGCACTCAAAACCACCTGCAGCACGAGGAATGACAATATTTGGGGGAGTTCGCTAGTGGAGGCTGAATTTCCAGCCGGAGACATTCTCCTCTGCTTAGCTCACTGGGCCTCCTCTCTAAGGCAGTTTCCAACCCGCACCCCCGTGTCCGCCCCCGCAGAGGCTAGCTCGGCCCCAGCCGTGCCTCCGCCAACAGAATTTACTATTTCCTGTAGCTCTTGCTTCTTTTAAAAATATTTCTGCAAAGATTTCGTTTTGATTTTAAATTATGTCTGTGTGTCACGTCTGCGTGTGGACTTGTGCCCTTGGATCCCCTGGAGCTGGAGTTGCAGAGGGTTGTGAGTCCCCCGGTGTGGTTGCTGGGAAAGGAACTCTGGTCCTCTACAAGGGCAGACCACCTCTCCAGCCCACTCCCTTTCTGATGCGGAGATCGATCTGATACTACTCTGGGAATTCTGAAACGAGGGAAGGTGATAAGGAGGCTCATACTCGCTTAAAATGAGCTTATTAAAGGAGCTGACAGCTGTCGACTCGTGGAAGCTGGAACCAATCGGCAATGATTTCAGAGGAATTTTCCACTGGGGAAAGGTCTGGCACTTGCCAATCAGTAAAGCCTCTCTTCGTTGTGAGCTTTTGTGCTTCGAGATGTCCTGTATGTTTTGTGGACAGTTTGGGGATATCCACAAATGTCTGTCTTACACATGTGATTCCTATTTGTTAGAGACGTTAGCATCCTGTCACAAGGTTAGGCTACGCTTTTATCCAGCCTTGTGTACTGAAGAAGATAATGAGAAAGCTAGGCAGAGAAAGAGGAAGGAAAGGAAGAACGAAAAGGAGGTACACAGCAGCAGACACCTTTAATCCCAGCGTTTAGAAGGCAGACCTATGTGAGTTTAAGGCCAGCCTGGTCTACATAGTGAGTTCTAGGATAAACAGATGAGAAACCGTCTAACAAAAACAAACAAGGAGGGGAAAAAGGGTTAGAGTTGTGCGATGTGGAGGAGCCTGAATTGGCCATGGCCTTTCTACCTCTAACACACATGGGAAATCATTCAAAACCAAATTTTAGGCACCGTGGAAGTTTTAGGAGAATAACCCATGGCCCCTGCCCTCAAAAGACCATCACATTGGAAAGAGAAAAACACAAACACAAAAAGTAATTAGATAACAATGAAGTTTACTCATGAGACACTGAGCAGCAAGTGAAATAAAACCAAAGAGAATTTGAGTAGCCAGAATTATTTTTTTAACTGCTTAAGTTTTTGCACTGTTAGTGATCAACCCCGGGGCCTTGTCCGTGCAAGGCAAGTGCTCTACCACTAAGCTACCCCGCAGCCGTCTAAGAGGGTTTTATTTAAGAAGCAAAGTTTGAAATGAGCCTTGAAGATGGGATCAAGTCAATGATGAGATCGCATGGTCTCAAAAGGTACATGGAAGGCTCTGAAAGCAAAGTCTGGCGATCTCTACTGTGGAACCCAAATACCATTAGCGCGGATCTCTGCGACAGACTGCGTGCCAGGCCTGTAGGGTAGCCCAAGTGCAGCTGCTGAAGGCCAGATTAGCGAGGTCTTACTCACCAGCATACAGACAGACCTAGGCTTGGTGACGACCTCAGAACCATCTGGATGCTGCGGTCTAGAAGCCCAGAGACAGCTGTTCGGCATGGGATAAACACGCATGGATACTTGCCCAGATTTGAGATTATCAAGACTGTGCTCAGGAGCTTGACGGAATTTTGTTGGCTGCGTGTAACAAAGACAGTTTTTGCCTCTAGCAATCTTTACTATTTGGATTTTATAATTAACTTTCTAGCGTTAGTTCTACTTTCAAAATCATGCTTTGTATTTTCTAGCCAAGTTAAAGAGTTTACGTATTAAAGCCCGCTCCCCACCGAAGGCATTTTAGTATGATCTAGAAGCCATTTACGGGCAGAGCGCTTGCTGGGAAAGTGGTCTCTCACGGAGCCTTTGAGCGAGGACCTTGGGGTTTTCTAGCTTTTCTGGCTTTCTTGTTCTTTTGATGTTTTTTCCCCCTCTTTTGATTTTTCTTAAGGCTGATCTGCAAAAAGTGAGAAAAAAAAAAGGCAATGCTTTCACACGTTGTAATTTTCTCTCCTGATGGTCGAACTCCTCCCAACCTCCATTGTTCCTTATCCTCAGCACCACCTTCAGTGGCTGCTCATGTGTTTCCCATATCAAAGAAGCAAATCCAGCTCTCTCTTTGCTCGTGTTTGTCTGTTTTCCTGGCATCTTGCTGTCTTTCTCTCATCCTCCTCCTCCACCCACCTGTGACAAACACAGCCCTCTGGGAACTGGTACTCCTATGAGTCAGGGATTCTCAACCTGTGGGTTGAGACCCCTCTGGGGCTGCATACCGGATATTCTGCTTATCAGAAATTAGGAGGTAGCAGCGAAATAATTTTATGGTTGGGAGTCACCGCAACATGAGGAACTGTATTGAAGGGCCGCAGGATTAGGCCAGTTGGGCACCACTGAATGCGGATGAGGCTGTGGGGGAGAGTGTTGGCTAAGGCTTCACAGTGGGTCTGTGGCAGACCCGAGAGTCAGACTCGGGGGCTCGAACTCCCCACTGCGTACTCCACGGCCCCTCTCAGACTCGGCTCCTTAATGCTTCACACAGGGTTCTTCCTGCTCTGTCCTGGCTTCTTCCCCCATCTCAGTCCCTTTGTTCTCTAGACTTAAATTCCAGCTACCTTACTTCAGACTCAATGAAGGAATGAACGCAGCCAGCTTCCTCGTGAAGCCACTAACGCCCACACTGTACTTAATTGACTTCCTGGTAAACACCTCTGTCGAGATCCAAAACTGAGGTCACTCGACACAATGATATCTACTTTGATACTTTCCATTCTGCCCTCCTGGCCAAGCCAATTATCCTTTCCTTCATTAGTTTCAAGATTCTTGTGTATACACAATTCCATACATTTCCCACGAAGTCTAATGACTTTTATATATTGTTAATGATGAGTTGCTAGCGAAGGATGGGGTTATAGCTTGTTGTTTTTGGATCTTTAGCGTATTCCTATCTGATACAGTTCAAACAGATGGAAACTGTATCCTTAATGGCTATGCCCTATCCTCCGGCTTCCAGGGTGACTCTGAAAGAGAGAAATCATTCTTCCCGTCACCAACCTGTTTCTCCCAATAGTCCATCAGCTTCTTCACATTTGCTGCATCTGGGTTCAGACAGGTTTGAGTTCCAGTCTTCAGGGTAGCACTGCCGAAGAAACATCAGTGAGCTTTCTCCCTGAATAATTTAACAATTCTTAGTAGAAATAGTGTGTGTGGGGGGGAACATGGATTTTACTGAGTTTTCCAAAGAAACCACTTAAAATACAGTAAGATGTTTTCCTAATTTTATCAGGTGGATTTCAGAAATGATAGCAGACCTTTCAGGAGAAATCTTATTTTAATATTTTTTTTCTAGACAACTTGAGAATAAGAATAGCTTTTCCATACAGATGCCCTTGATTTAGGTGTCAAAGGTCTTACATCTTCATAGCTTTCGCATCACAATTCGAATTTCCAAGAGGCTGGGAATGGTGGCGTGTGCCTGGAATCCCAGCACTCGGGTAGCTGACGTAAGAGGATCATGAGGTTGAGGCCATCCTTGACTACATTAGAAGACTGTCTTGAAAAAAAATTCTAATCTCTAGAAAAGTACTATTAGAATTAAAGACACAGCAATAGTGTAACAATAGGGAAATTTTCGAAATAACCTACATTCCTAGCAATGGGAATTGGCTATACAAATTATGGCATATTGATATGATGTAAAACAATTTAGCCACTAAAAGTCATTATTAGGGTCAGTGAGTTGGCTCAGCAGATAAGCATGCTTGCCTCCCAGGCCTAGAGCACTGAGTTCAGCCCCCCAGAACCCCATATAAGGAGACAGGAAAGAACTGACTCTACTAAGTCGTCCTGACTGCCACATGCATGTACATTTGAACACACAGATTAATGAATTAAAATTTATTGTACTTTTGATTTACGTGTGTTTCTGTGTCCATATGTGTACTTGTATGCAGGTGCCCACTGTGTCCAGAAGGTGGTGTAGGATCTCCTGGGGATGGAGTTACAGATGCTTGGGACTTGCCTAATGTGGGTGATATAAACTGAACTCGGGTCCTCTGCAAGAGCAACAAGCGCAGCAAGGTGGTAGTGGCGCATGCCTTTAACCCTAGCGGGGAGGCAGAGGTAGGCAGATCACTGAGTTTGAGGTCAGTCTGGTTTACAGAGTGAATTCCAGGACAGCCAGGTCTACACAGAGAAACTCTGTCTCAAAAAAAAAAAAAAAAAAAAAAGACAAAGAGCAACAAGTGTGATTAACCTTTCAGCCCTCTCGCCAGTGACCCCTCAAACATTTTAAAAGCTATTCTTAGAACTCAGGAGTAGTGTCCAGTGGACAGTATATGCAAAGACTATGCAAAGTCCTGGGTTCAATCCCTAGGCCCCCATCCCCACCTGACAAGTATGGCATTATTAGAGAAAATTAACTGATGTGAGAAACTGTCCATTGTTGCTGTGCTAAGGAAAAAGCAAATTACAACTGGGAATTTCTCCTTATCCGTAGGGAAGAAAGAGGCCCAGGTTCCTACACTCTCCGGTGATGCCTGTGTACTTAAAACAAAGTCTAATGGGTAAATTAAAAGTAAGATAGTAACAACAATAAATAATATCAAAATAAAATAACTACGACAATGGACCATAATGAAATTCCTGAAAACTTATGAACCATTTGTTTGTAGAATATTCCATTCAATATTGTGGCACATAGTTGACTTGAGGAAACTGAAACCTAGGAACTTGAATTAACAGATAAGAGGGAACTACTGGGTATAGTGTATAACTTAATTGACTTTACTTTTATATGCATGTATCTATGTATGCATTTCATACGAATAGGAACACGCATGTAAAAGACATGAAGGTGCCTTTGAAAGACGACATGCTGAGGTTGTGAGAGCAGAACTTTTTTATTTCAGGGGAGAAAAAATGAGCTGACAGATTTATAGAGGAGCCAACTGCCTGTGCAAGCAAGTTGTCTTGAGGGTGAGATTGCCACTAAGTTCCACGTGGGATGCGTGTGTTGGAAGCTTTTACTTACATGATTTCAGTTTTGTTGCACTGAGGGCTTGGGGCAAATTGTTTGAGATCTCTTAAGGACCTGTAGGAGGGGATCGTGCCTTTCCTGGTCTCGATGCAGGAGCAACGTTGATTCCTTATGACTAGGTTTCCTATAGGAAAGAAAACACGCGTGTTTAGGTCAAGGTCTCGCTGGGCATGGTTGATGAGAACGATGATGAGAATTATTGCTGTCCCTGGGTGTGTGACAGAGTTTCCAGGCAGGCATTATTTCCATTCTGTAAACGAGGAAGCCAGGGTTAAAGACAAAGTCATTTAGCAAAAGGAAGCAGGAGAAGAATTTCAGTTTAGGTCACTCTGAGTCCACTACCTTACTCTACAATCTTAGAAGAAGAGAAAACTTCCCCAGTACTTAGTTAAACCCACACTGACGTTAGGCACACACATACACTCTGTACTGTGATGATGGAATCCTCAACCCAGTTATTACCTGACCTCAGGGACATGGAGTTTGATGTAGGAATGGACAGAAAGCTCTTCTTGCAATAACGAATTATCACTTCAATCCTTATCCCTTCTCATCCCACTGCTCTGAAAAGTCTTTTTAAATATTCTGTCTTGGTCCTCAAACCTTCCATAGACTTAGCATCTATTTGCATAGGTTTTACTATCCTGCATTAACTCCTAAATTTCGACTTTAAAGATGCAGAAAACATTCTAGGAAGGTTATTTGTCCACCGTAAACTAAGTCCTGAGTGAAAAGGCCAGAGGCAGCCTCTCTGGTTTCTGAGTTCTCAGTTGGTTAACCGCAGACGGTTATCAGCGCACAGGATCAAATGAGGCTGCTGCCGGAGACGATTTAGGAAAGGATCTCCTGGCTCACCACCAGTTGCCAGAGCTACAGATGTCACATCTCGCATGACAAATGTCAGACTCACGTGAAATGGAAACGAAATACCCACAAATCCCTTTACATCTGAAAATGGGGTTTCTCGTTATTCAAATAGGGTTTTGAACCCTCACTAGAAACTCACAATGCCTACACCAAGAAGGCGTGTTTGACTTGGCAGGTGCAAATCATGACCTTTGGATAACTGGTCACAGCATCCAAATGCTTTGAGTGAGCAATTATTACTTTTTATTGCATGCAAAACATTCTGCTTTATCTCCTGAACCAAGAAGTCTTTTTATAGCAATGCATATACCAGAATTGACTAACTTGATACAATGTAAAGCTCCTCACCTTGAACCCCACACTGGTCCAGGAAGATGACACCCAGGAGAAATAGAGCAATTGACCTCATGGCAGAGCAGAGTTCTATGGAGCTGCTGTGCCGGGTTCAAGTCGGAGAAGGTCTTTGGAGAACGTGTTCTTGGGAATCATATTTGTTTAGGAAATCCCTTCCCCTTCTCGTCTCTGATTGGCTGGTCTCCTCAGCTGACCTAGAACTAAATTAACCACAAACTCAATTGTCCTGGGGAAACCCCTGCTCTCAGATCCCAGGGAATTTCTGCACGTTTTACTTCCACTTCACATAAACGGGTAGGTTTATAGGAAGAGATGTGAAACCGCCAGTGCCCGCTTTTAGCACAGCCAAAGTTGCTACCTGGATGCAAAATGGATTCTAGGATGAAGGCTGGAGGCGTGCTTCCCACGTGAGAGAGATGGACGTCCAGGGAAGTGACTCTTTTATATCTGTAGTGCACATAGATCCGTGCACTATGTAGCTACATTAATCTTTTCTCATATTTCCCACACAACTTAAAGCATCTTAATTTGTTGAGGGACTAGATTGTTTTCTCCTTGTGGCAAATTTATTTTGTCTTCTTGTTGCTACAGTTTATCACTATTTTGATTGTCAGATGAGTTGCATAAGCCACAACTGCTCCATTCCTTGCTACCTTTTCCAAATATTTCCCCCAATGTCTGTAACACTGATAGCGTGACTATGGCATGAGAACATGCAATAATGAGTATTTCCCAAGGCGTCCAAAGGGGCTACATCTACTAAACAGCATTCGACAGCAAATAATTTTAAAAATAAAGTAGCTATCAAAACATCCTGGCTGTTCAAAATTCTTGTAGCTGTTGAAACTTCAACCAGAGTGTGACGATGAGAGACATGGCATCACGTGTCCTCAGAGAATATTATTTTCTGGGACAGGATGAGAGCTGGAGGAAATGAGGGGGAAAAAAAAGCAGGACAAAGGGACAAAGCCAAAAATTACCCTTTCAAAACAGGAACAAATAAAAGTGCATAAACTGCCAGTGCTATATATAGTCCTTTGACGCTTCCGGTCCAGATGAGGGTGCCATTAGAATCTAATAAAAGCACTGCAAAATCTGACTGAATGCTGGATAAGACTGGCAACAGGTGTCAGCGGCTTCTCTACTTCACGCAATAGTTAAGATAGGACTGGCAAAAAGTATTAGAGAATTTTGCCTTTATTTCACATGATCATTGAGTACACTTGTTAATAGGGAAAGATGGTACTGTTCTGTAGCTGAGCACACACACTGCTAGACTTTGTCTCCATGTCACCTGCGTCTAGACTTTCAATCTTCTGGTCTCCCCTAGAGACGCTGGACCAGCTTTCAGTGAACTAGCGCTTGCAGCTTCCTTTTCGGCTCAATCTGGAAGAACGCCATTGGATAAAATGAACAATAGCATGCAAATTACCTTTCCTCTTCTCTCTCTCCCCCACCTGTTGCTCCCTTCTCTCTTTATCCATCCTCTTCCTAGATCTGCTGGTTTGACTGAATTGCAGGCAACAACCCCAGGTATAACCCCAGTCTTGTTAAGATAAAAGCAAAACATATTCCTCAAATCAAAATAAGTCATCTAAACAATATTTACCAACTTTTTCACTATGTACTCTGCTTCTCTATGGAAAAGCATATGTAACTTAATTAAAATTGTTTTAAAATAAGTGAACCAAAATCAAAAGTAAATTTCTCCCTAAAGAGAGAAAAAAATACATATATGTATATATGTATGTGTGTGTATATATATATATTACACACACTATACTAGGAAATGGATTTTATAAGGTGAGGTTGAACTTTGGTTGAACACTAATCATTGTAATGCAGGTTTTTTGTTTTGTTTTGGGATAAGATCAGGGACTCATTCTGTACGCCCCCCCCCCCCAGGCTGGCTTTGAACTTGCCATTCTCCTGCCTCAGCCTTCTGAGTATTGGGATTGTAGATCCGCATCCTGTGAACTGCTAATGTCTAAGAAGTTTTTAGGCTTCCCAGACTGATGGTTGTCCTCGGAGCGGTTATACTTCCCCTCTTCCTAAGGAATGCACGTTTTAGAATAAGAGGATAACTTACAGCTCCATTTTATGTTACATGATGTACAATTTTCACTCGTTTCTACGTGGATTAGAAATACAAATATTACAGAAATAGTTTTGAAAAGCAAAACTTACAGTGACTTTTGACAAGTGTATCCATTGGTTATGTTTAGTCCTGGCAATGACTGTGACGGTGGCTAGGGTGGACCTGGGCTCAGGTACCAGTTTTTTTTTTTTTTTTTTTTTTTTTATTTTCGAAACAGGGTTTCTCCGTAGCTTTTTGTTCCTGTCCTGGAACTAGCTGGAACTAGAGCAGGCTGGCCTCGAACTCAGAGATCCACCTGCCTCTGCCTCCCAAGTGCTGGGATTAAAGGCGTGCGCCACCACCGCCCCGGCTCAGGTACCAGTTTTACTACTTGATGACTATAGTATTGATAGCCTCTGCCAGCCTTGGAACTCTTGCCCAAGAAAACAGCGGTCAGTTTCACAAGCGGTTGTTAAAGATTAATAGCAAGAATATGCTGCCAGTGGGTAGCATCAGAGATTTGCAAGCAGTCAGAGGGTGGAGCATTAGTGACTGTAGAGTGCTGTGATCTTAAACAGGACATCCGTGTCACCTCTGCCTCCAGGGTCAGGGAATATCCCAGAGGAGGGGCCAGAAGGAATGTAAGAGCCAGAGTTGGGGAGAAGTGCTGAGAGATTGTTTTCCGGCCTAGATACCCCATTGCGTGCATAAACTCAGGGTGGCTGTGTTTACCTGCTCAGGACATGCAGAGCGTGATAGTAACTGTTTCGTCATGCCTAGAGGAAAGGCTGGGGAGGCCCCACCCTTAATTAATGTTTATGAGTCAAAGAGAAACGAGTTCAAAGTAAGGAGGGCATTTCTGGGAAGAAGAATGGTTTCAGTAGGAATGAGGGATGAGAGAGGGCAATGGGCGGGGAAAAACACCTGAAATCCAGCATATGCATGCGTGCAATTGTCAAAGTGTATACAGATGGAACATTCTCCCAAACGCAAGCACCGCGAAGCCGTGACTCTTCTTTCTAGCAGAGCCGATGTAGACTTCCTAGAATAAAGAGGAAGAAGGCTCAGTATGAGCTGTCTAGTTCATTTTTCCAGACTCTACTTGCATCGTTTTTTTCTTGTCGTGACTTTGAAAAAAAAAATAGCTCATGTTTTTTTCATGTCTGTAACTTGACCTTTCATGTCTGTAATGTGACACTTTTACCTTATTCAGCATCCCGACTTTGGGAAGCTGTCACTTAGCGTCACAAGCGCTAAATCTTCGTGGCACCTCACGGCTTGTCCTCACTGAGCAGACAGAGTGAGCAATGTTAGACTATCTGGGATACTCTAATCTCTCCTACATAGGAGGAGGGTTTGTAAAGATCCATGTTAGAGTATGGCGATAGATAACCCAGCACCTATCCTGAAGAATGTTCCAGGATATACTATCCTTGAAGCCTAGTATATACTAGTAAATAATACTCAGAAAAAATGTTCACAAGTGACAAATAGGGACCAGAGCCCAGCTGGGCAGATCTGGCATCAGCTGAGGATTGAGATCTTGAGCCACAGATTCTGTGACCTCGTCTAGTGGGACTATGCACAGTGCGCATGCCCAGCCAGTTTGCTTCCAGAACTTTCACCCGGAGCGACCAACGCTCACTCTATGCGTGTAGTTGCTGAGGCTGCCTGCACTCGTTCGTCTACTGAAGAGAAGAAGCACTTTAGGGAGGAAAGGTAGTGTGTACCTGGGGCTCCCCTCTCTGTCCCCACTGTCCCCCAGCCTCCTGGCCTGAGAAGGCCATTGGTCCCAAGGAAGCCCAACGGAGGCTCAACTGGGAGCTCGTCTTTCCGGGAGCCACCTAGGTGGCTTTCTCAGGAGCCTTGATGAGGGTGGGAGGGAGCAAAGGCTCCAGAAGCCTTGCTCATGGCATGGAGGTCACAAGGCTGGGGAATAGGTCTGAGGTGATTCTGAGGGAAGGTCCTTTGGGCAGGAGCTGGTGTTGAGGTCGGCCGGAGCCCCTGAGTCCATTTAACCCAGGATGTCCGGAGCCACAAAACCTCAGAGCCCCAGATGCTCTGATCCCCAGAGGCAGCGAGCTCCACAGCCCTGGCTCCCCGCTGCCTTGCAAGGGTTTCTTCCTCGCTAACAGCTGAGGAGGCCTCCCGAGCAGCGGGAATATCCTTCCATGGTAAGGCTTCTGGGATTATCTGGGCGCTTAGGCATATGAAGGTTTAAGATAGACCAGTTGGGTTCAGGCTCTTCAGACATTTGCTTTCCAGACTCCATTTTTGACAAATTCAGGACAGCTTCCAGAGGAAGAAGTGCCGTGCAGACTGGAGAGAAAGAAGAGGCAGTCCCCAGAGACTGCGTTTATGGATAGAAGGCTTTTTAGGAGAAAAAGAAACTTGCTAAGACAGGATGTTGCTGGGGTTTCTCACAGGCCTGGGAAGAAAGCCAAGGATTATAAGGGCTGTTGGAATCAACAGACAGTTCCTAATTCCCCCTTGGACAGCAACAACAACAAAAAAATCTTCCTTTTTCCCAAGTCAGTGTCCCTGAGGAAATCACTGGTGATGTAATATGCAAGAGCCAGGCACAGCAGGCCCTGTGTGTGTCATCGGCCTCCCTTCCACCTGCTCTCCAATGGAACTGTAGAAGTCCGTCAAAATAGGTTAGCAGTGGGCTGTCACAGTAGAGACAGGGTGCTTCCCTTTGCATGTCAGAAGGGAAGTGTCTCTCAAATTGAAACTCCTACTATGCTTGTTTGAATTTCTCACTATGCCCCTCTTTTCACTGGTTTCTGCTACTATTCGAGGATCCTAACTTTAAAACGGTGTATTTCTCAAAAGTCTCAGGCTGTGAGTTAGCGTTCTGAATTCTTTCCCCCCAGTCGGGGAGTCCTTCCTTTAACCAACAAAAACAAACAAAAAACTGAAAAACTATTTTGCTAGCAAATTGTACTTTTGTGTATTTCAGGCCCTTAACAACGGAGCAAATTCTTTCTTCATTCATCTTATTATCTTGGCTTCGTGGTTTATATCTAATGAAAGCCCCATGGCTGGTTAGATTTGTAACTAGATAGTTCTGAGAGAGAATGTCTGGACAGCTTTTCAAGGTCAGACGTAAGCCGGGGCTGGCTTGTCCTGTGACTTTTGGCAAGCTGGTCTGCAATCTGATGACATGCATAGACAACAATCACAAAAGCCCTGCTCCCAGGACCCAAGGAAATCATCCTGAAACGGGAGGACATGTTTTTCTGTTTTAAATATTCACACTTATTGTGAGTGATTTACTTTAGAATTTAGAAAATAGCTCTCCAAAGGCCGGAACGCAGAAGTTCTGAGTGCCTGCTGCTCTGGCTGAAGGCGCAGGTTCGGTTCCCGGCACCCACACGGCAGTAACTCCAGTTCCAGAGGACCTGTCAGCCCTTCTGGTCTCCACAGCATGGCATGCATGAGGCACACAGATGTACCTGCACACAAAACACCCATACACACAAAACTATGTAAATCTAAAGCAAAAGCCTCTAAGGGGAAAATCCTTTTTATTAGTTTCCTTTTTTTTTTTTTTTTTTTGAGACAGAGTTTCATATAGCTAGCCTGACCTAATTTTTTCATGTAACTGAGAATGAACTTGACCTTCTGAGTCCTGGGATTACAGGTGTGTGCGTGTCCATGCTGGAAGATCCCGCGTTCACAAGCGCCTTATTTACCTTGTGTTCTCATTCTTTCTAGTCCATTCATCAAACTTTTATTATAATTTTAGATTCTAAGGACACAAATTTTTCTGCCCTCAATGAGCTTATTTACTTGGAGGCAAATCAACATTAAACAAATAATGACTACAGGGCCAAAATATTACATAAAAGGACAGTACACAAGTACTGGGTGCAGAGAATCCCCATCTATTGTGAGACGCTTCAGGCAACCGTTGGACTAGACCTGGAGGGGAAAACTGGAATTCCTAACTGCAAGAAAGTAAAGAGGCAGGAGAAGGCATTCAGAAGCAGCAGGGGCTGTGCGAGGGTAGAAGACGGTGGAAAAGGGATTGTGAGGGTTGGGTCGAAAAATGTAGCCAGCCGCTGAAGGGCAAAGGGGCTTGGAGTCCGGGAGGGTGAAACGAAGGATTCCACTCAAGAAAGCACACCATGGAGGCTTATGAACTGCACGAACACACACAGGAGCATGCACACACAAGCACACACACGAGTGCACGCACACACGAGCATACACACAAGCGCATGCACACATGAACACAAGCACACACACGAGCATATAAACACAAGTACACGCACACACGAGCACACACACATGAGCGTGCACATGCATGAACACACACACCCTACCTGTTTGTATATCTTCATCGCTAATTTTGTCACATTTTTACCCGTTAATTTTACTTTATATAATAATCTTTCCTTTGCCTCTATGTGGATGATGTATTTTTTAAAATAGTTCTTTTATATGTCTAGATTGTTCTCAATGCTGGACATTTGGGTTGTCCCTAGCATACAATAGTGCTCTAAGTATTTTGTTTTCTGGTTGTGTGTGAGGCGGTGCGCTCCTGTAGTCTCAGGTACCAAGGAGGCTGAGACAGGAGGATGGCTTGAACCCTAGTGTTCAGGGCCAGCATGGACAACACGAAGAAACCATGCCTCCTAACGGAAATGTTTAGTTTTTCCTCCTTTGACACTAAAAAGACAAATAAGAATATTCAATATTTTCTGTAACATTTGATTGCTTGCCAGAAAGAGGTTAATTTCATAATAGCCCTAACTGATATGTATATGTATTTGTTCCTCAGCCTTCTATTATTTGTATTTTTTATGCAAAAATTGGCATATGAGATTTCCAGTTGTACCACGTGTGTGTGTGTGTGCACGAGCTTGCGTAGTCATGTGTGTACAGGTGTACAGGCATATGGAAGCCAGAGGTCACCCTTGACTGCTGTTCCTCAGGTGCTGTCCAGCTTAGCGTTTCGTTTCGTTTCTTTTCTTTTCTTTTCTTTTCTTTTCTTTTCCTTTCCTTTCCTTTCCTTTCCTTTCCTTTCCTTTCCTTTCCTTTCCTTTCCTTTCCTTTCCTTTCCTTTCCTTTCCTTTCCTTTCCTTTCCTTTCCTTTCCCTTTCTTTCTTTCTTTCTTTCTTTCTTTCTTTCTTTCTTTCTTTCTTTCTTTCTTTCTTTCTTTCTTTCTTTCTTTCTTTCTTTCTTTCTTTCTTTTAAACAAAGGCTCTTACTCTCCTTGAACTTGCCCGTAGGCTACTCTGGCTGAGATTTAACTGTCTCCGTCTCACCAGCATGGGGGATTAGAAGCACAAACTACTCTCCCCCAATTCCCAGTCTCCCACCCCACCCCATTCTCTCCTCCTCTGTTCCTTCTCTTCACATACAGTTGGGCATCCATGCTGTGGGCTGTCTTACCTGGTGGATATCAGTCAGCCACACCGTGGGCTGTTTTACCTGGTGGATATCAGTCAGCCATGCTGTGGGCTGTCTTATCTGGTGGATATTGGCCAGCTATGCCGTGGGCTGTTTTACCAGGTGGATATCAGTCAGCCACACCGTGGGCTGTTTTACCTGGTGGATATCGGCCAGCCATGCTGTGGGCTGTCTTACCTGGTGGATATCAGCCAGCTATGCCTTGGGCTATCTTATCTGGTAGATATCAGTCAGCCACACCGTGGGCTGTTTTACCTGGTGGGTGTCGGCCAGCTATCCGTGGGCGATCTTTTGTGGATGGGTTCTGGGGATTGAACTCGGGTCCTCATGCATAAGTGGCAAGCACTTTACCAACTGAGCTATTGTTCCAGTCCTCTATTTTATATCACAGTTACATTTTAGCTTGTCTTGGTTTCATACTTACATAGTCTACCTTTCTAAGATCAGTTGTCAAATAGGGTCAGAGTACAGTAGTCTTCTGATCTTGGTGGATCTACTTCAAAACGTTCAGCAGATGCCTTAGAACCATAGGTAACACCAAGCCTTGTATATGACTATACTATTTTTTATATACATACATACCTATGATAGGTTTAACTTATAAACTAGGTATGCTAGAAGGTTACAGCTATAACAATATACTCCAACGAGAGGTATGTGAGGGCGATGTCTCTCAGAATATCCCTCAACAACCTTGTAGTGGCTGTGTTCGAACCTGTGGAGAGTGGAATTGAGAATACAGGGGATCACAGCGTTGACATTGTAAATATATGTCAATCGTTTACATATTTTGGATGGGAAAGTATCCACTTTAGTTAAGTGATCTTTATTTTGTTGCCTTCCTTTCATGACTTTTTTTTTCTTGAATTCAACTCACGTCATGAGCTGGTTTATGTCCCCCAAATCCTTTTGTGGGAGCTGGAGCTTCTGGTGTTCTCAGACTGTGACTGCATATAGAGATAGGGCCTTTGAAGAGCTGATTAAGTTGAACTGAGGTCCCAAAGGGGAAACCAAAGAATAGATCTATTAGCAGAAATGTCAAATCACTTGTCTGAAGCATGCTTTTATAGAGCTAAGGAAGCCAGTGCAAAGAACAACAAAATGAAGGCAGCAATAAAGAAGTGGGAATTATAAAAAAAAATGTACATTTTGGGACCTGGAAAATTTGAAACCTTCAGCAGCTGGTGGGAAAGCGTATTCCTGGGGCCCTGGGATCAGTCACCAGTACCACACGAAAACCCAACTGAAACCACACAGGAGGTCTCCAGTGGCAATTGTGAGTAGTCAGGAGAGAAAAGAACCAACACGTGTGAAGACAAGCTTATGGGGATTATTGAGTCTGAGAGCAGAAAGAAAACACCGAGGAAGAGAAAATGGAGCCTAAATGTGTGACACCTTCAAGTTGGCCCACACATCCTTAATGTAAGCTTAGGAAAGAGAAAGGGGTGGAGAAAATGTTCACAGGATCAAGACCCTCAGCTTCCCAAACAGGCACACTCAGTGCTCTGTGGTGGTGGTTTTGGCTGTCAGTTGACACATCTGGAATTAAACCCAGAAAGGCTGTGCACACCTGTGAGGGACTTTTGCTTAACTGAGTCATTGAAGTGGTGAGGGCCACTTCTAATCCAGTTCTGAGGTGGGAAGACACCTTTAATCCGAATCTTTTGAGGTGAGAAGACCCACCTTCAGGCCACACCATCCACTGGCAGTCTGTACAAAGGACATGGAAGGAGGAAGCCTTTGCTCTTTGCCTGCTTGGTCTTGCTAGCAAGTCTGTTCCTTCACTGGCGTTAGAGCCTACACTGGGATTCCAGCGTACTGAAGACCAGCCGAGACATCCAGCCTGTGGACAGCTGCTGGGTTCTTGGGTTGTATGTTCATTAGACAGCCATTATTGGGTTAGCAGGACCACAACCTGTAAGTCATTCTAATAAATCCCCTTTCTCTGTATATAGAGAGATCCATTCTGTAAGTTCTGTTACTCTAGAGAACTCAGTATGTGCTCCAAATAAGACAAATCTGGAGATCTGTACAGAGATACCCACAGTCTGCTTGTCCAAATCTGTGGACAGAGGATCTTGAAATCAGAGGCTGGAGGGGGCATGGCATGCCTGTGCACGGCTTCTGTTTTTATCAGTCGTGTGCCGAACACCACCGAAACAAGCATTTTTCTGGACTGCTCAGGCAGTATCCCTCACTCATCCTTAGTGACAATAGCTACAGGGTAGGCAGGGGCATCTAGAGTTCACTGAGGCTTGGCACAGTTCCCCGAAGCAGCCATGACTGAGGCGATGCCCCTGCGAGCAGAATCCGTGGCTTCAACAGGCGGAGTCTCAGGGCTTCTTACAGCTGAGCTACTGTGAAGCCGTCCGGCAGCAGGGCATCATGGTGACCGTCCACTTGGTAGCTGAAGAAGGGGTTGACGGATTGACAGCTCTTTGCACAAGGTAGCTGTGCACTGTGATGTGCCGGCTGCCAGTTCAGTGGCTGAATGGCCCATTCTCAACAGTTGTATCTGGTTAAAGCAGCAAAGGTTGCTTACAGCTAAGAACTAAGGTGTTAGTGGTGCTTAGTCTCCAGACAGCCTAGGGAGAGCTGGGTCCTGCACCTGCTTTAACCAGATACAACTGTTGAGAATGGGCCATTCAGCCACTGAACTCCCCGGGGAAAGCCGAACTCTAGCGCTTTCTAATCCTCTTAAGGTGCCAATATGGTCCCCCGCCCCCTGTATTTTCTCCTCTGGAGGCAAGGGATTTGTAACTCCTGTCATTTGTGAAACTTCATTGGTTTTTTTTACTTCAGTTGTACATTTTAGTTTTTGGTAATTTAGTTAGATGTAAACTTGATGCTACACTTGGCATTTTAGACACAGTCTTCTCCCTGAGTGTAACTTTAATTTAGCTTTTGTTTTATGTGCCAAATACAGGAGGGGCACTTCAGTGTCTGAGGATGTGGGGCTTGGAATTTTTACACTTCTGGTATTTTTCTCTGAGTTCTTTCTTTCTCTCCATGTTAAGTGATAGTTTTTCTTAGTCCTGATACATAGTTACATATGAAAGCCTGGAGATATGACAGCAAGAAGGGATCTGTGATGCTTGCTCCCTGGACAAGTCTGCCTTCTGTATGTTCCCTGGAGAGTTTCACTCTGAGATACACTATATTGGGAACAAATAAGTGTATCAGTTCCCTTTTGCTTTGTCGTGCTACAGCTCGAGGGTATCCAAACTTTGCCTGAACAATGTCCACCCTTTTAAACCTGTTCCCTCCGGCATTGCTTCCAGGTAGTGTCCAGTGTTAGCATAGATGAGACAACAGGGAACCACATGTGTTTTGTTTATTTATACTGACACCAGTCATTGGAAGACATATGGTCCTCAGCATTTCAGTTCACTGTGATGTACACTTAGTACATATAGTGCAGCCTTAGAATGGCCACCGTGTCACCAGGCCATAGCATTGTTTTCATCTAATAATCATTGAGCCAGTATTGCTATAGGGATTTTTTCCATCAATATTCTTTAATCTGGGCTCTCAGGGATTCCCATACATTCGCCTACACATACAGTTTATGTAGTCTGCAGCTACAAAATCATTATTATGTAGTGATGGATGGCAGTCTGTCATTTTCAATCTGTGTGGCTTGAGTCCTGAGATGCAGAAGCTGTGGGTTTTCTGTGTGTGTGTGTATGCATACATGTACGCATGTGCGTGCTGACACAGGGTGTCTCTTTGTAATAGTCCTGGCTGTTGGGGAACTTGCCCTGTTGATCACGCTGGCCTCAAACTCCCAGAGATCTGCCTGCCTCTGCCTTCTGTGTGTGTTTTATAACACACATCTGGCATAAAAAGTAAACTATAGTGTTGACGGCAGACACAACAAACACAGAAAGACGCTCATGGCTTGGTTCACATCTGTCCATCCACCACCAGTTCTGACAGCATCTGTACCTGCAGCTGCGTTCACTTTCTTCAGAGTAAACACAACATGTGCCTTTGTGTGTGCTCTCCTGAACTAGAGGTCACTTTTCTCTCTATGTCTGTCAGCTACCAATGGGTCTTTCAGGCCCAGCTCTGCCATCATGCTCACAGGAAAGGAATTCTGTTTTCCTCTGCAGTTTTTTTTTAAGTCCACAGTATAACAGATTGCCGTTATCTCTGTAAGTTATAGTTGTTTCTCATGACCTGACATACAACAGGCATAAACTGTTGAATACACACCTTGCCTTTGAACAGAGAGACGTTTAATGCTCTCTCAGCAGCTCTTTGAAATGTGCTTGTCAGCAGCCCATTAGGTAGATGCTGTGGTTTGAACGTCTCTCCTAAAATTTAGCTGTTAACCATTGTGACTGGCTTCAAAGCTGAGGCTTTGGAAATGCAGTTTAGAAGAAAGTCATGTCCCTAGCTTGTAAGAGGCCTTGACTTGCATCCTAATACAGTAAAATGAAACACCCCCTCCACCAAAAAAAAAAAAAAAAAAGAAAGAAAGAAAGAAAGAAAAAAGGGAGGGTAGATCTGATCGTTAGCTGCCGTGTAGGTGGTAGAATCTAAACCTGGTCCTCTGGAAGAGCAGTCAGCCCTTATAAGCACCTCTCCGTCTCTCCAGCCCCAGTGTTGGGTTTTTAGCATAGAATATGCCTGCCAAAAGAGGAGGCCAGCAGATGGGAGATACGATCAGAGCACAAGCTGTTACCTACCTACCACAGAGACAGACCAGAGCCCTACCAGTCCAGAGGCCCCGGGTCGTGTCCCCGGTGCCTTGTGTTCTCTTCTCTCTTCAGAACCATGCATTTTAAGTAAATCATTTTTTGTTTTCTGGCACACACAAGGCTCTGTGTTTGATTTCTAGTATAACCACAAAGCAACAAAAACTGCAGGAAATGGAGTCAGATGCCTGTGCTCCTCTGTGGCGTGTTCCTTCTTTATCTCGTTCGGTGCTAACAGCAGAACCCAGAGCCTTGTGAATGGCAGGCCAGTGTTCTGTCACTGAGCCCCCTTTTAACTTTGAGACTTTGTCTCACTAAGTTGTCCAAGCTGGTCTTGAACTTTCAATCCTCTCACCCCTGCCTCTCAAGTAGCTGTGCACCACCATGCCCACCAAGTAGCTGTGACCACAGGTGTGCGCCACCACGCCCACCAGGACTGTTTCTTAGATTCACTCAGTGTGGTGTGTTTTCGTTGATACCTTTCACTGAATACCTCAGCTGTCCCCTCATAGACGTTGGATTGGCTTCAGGTTCTTGCTATTGCTAGTCATGCTGCTTTAAATATTCTTTTAAAAATCTTTATTAGCATATGTTAATGGATTTTGTTGCCACATTTGCATATATGTGCATAATGTGTTTTGGTCATATTCATATTCCCCCATGACCCTTTCTTATTGACCCTTTCCTCTCAACTAGTACGTGTGTGAGTGTGTGTGTGTGTGTGTGTGTGTGTGTGTGCGCGCGCACGCGCTTTAATGACCCAGTGTATTGCGTTAGAGTATTTACAGGATCCGACCAGTGGCTACGCCTCTATATCCTGCATGGGTGATGAGGAAATGACAGACACACATACAGAAAAGCTGGAAGTGGGCTGTGGTCTCTCTGATGGAGAGTGCCTATTGCAGGAGGAGGGGTCATCTAGGAGGAGGGAGCTGAGGTTACTAGTTCTTGCGTGCACAGGCCAGTTGTCTGTAAACACTTGCACCAGACCAGAGGAAGGCTTTGCAAGTTCTCCTGGGGCTGAGGCATGGCTGTGCCCGTGTCGATGATGCACAGATATTCAAGACTTCATCTACTACCCACACTGTACCCCTGAAGAAATGCCCCCTCACCGTTAACTCTGTATGAATCCCCCAGGTTGGGTGGAGTCTCATGAGTGCTCTCCACTTCCATGACATGATATTCAGGCCCAGTCTTGTGCTGATCTCAGGCAGGTAATCCTAGCTGCTGTGGGTTTAAAAGTGCAATCTTCAAAAAGAGACACATGATCCTCAGTCAGTGTTCCACACCTCTCTTCCTTTCTGCTCTGACATTTTCAGCCCTTTCTTCCTGTGTTTCCTGGGCTGTGACATGCATATGTGATCGTCTGTAGTCCCAATTTCAGCTGGTTACTTGACTGCCACCGTTCCTCCTCATTCAGTCAGGTATGTGCCTTTGTAGTTAGTACTGTCAACCGCAGAGAACAGCTTTTCTCACTAAAACTGACAGCAGCAATAATCTGCAGGCATAAATGGTTATTAGAGAAGGCAATGTGATGAGCACATCATATCAACTTAGCAAAAATGAGCATAAATAGACCCACTAGGACCTCTAATGTCCCCAGCCATGGGCTTCTGACTGGCTTTATAGTAGCAGATGATGATTTATTCCTGCGGAGTGGGCCTCAGATCCCAATCAGAGAGCTTTCGGTTACCCTAAATAGACTTGAAACTATTACATCAGTGGAGACATCTTGGCTGGCCTTGGTAGTATTGCAGGATCCACAGCTATGCAACTATTGCATCAGCAGAGACATCTTGCCTGGCCTTGGTAGTGTCGCATGCAGGATCCACAACTCGATTGGACTGTTATTCACTGTTCTCCAGCCTCAGCATTTTTCAGCACTGTGAGGACTAGTCAGCGGGGTAGAAACTTCAGCCCGATTTCAGTGTATGGGGTCTTCATCAGTGGCCTGTTACCATCTAGTTCTGATGAGTAGCCAGCTATATATCCTATGTCCTATGTATATGTCCTATGAGACAGTGGATTATTGGATGGTGATAGAATTGCTTGGGCATACAGGATGAGGTGTTCAGCTTCAGAATATCAGACTCTTTCCACAGAAGTCGTGACTACTTGTTCTCAATAGCTGTGAAAGGACCTTCTTCGCTGTTGCATATTTTTCTGTTGTCAGAATTACCTGATTTATTTTTTGCCAGTCTGATGGTGCAAAGTGAAGTATTTAAGGATCTGAGAACACATTTCCTTCATGAAAATGAGGTTGAGTATCCTCTCATGCTAAGGGCATGTGCTTTTGTTCTTCTGTGAAAGTCTTAACTATTTTTCAGCAGTTAGTCTTATTTTAACCTTTTATCCATGAGAATTCCTTTAACATTTGTACTGTGTGTGTGGTGGGTTGAGGTGGCGGAGTGCACATAGCCTACACGATAGGTGTGGCAGTCAGAGGACAACTTGCTGGTCCTCTTGGGTCCCGGGGGTTGAACTTGGGACTTCAGGCTTGGTGTCAGGTGCCTTTCTCTGCTAAGCCTTCCTGGAGACCCCCATGAGAGTTCTTCAGACATTCCAGAGTCTAATAATTTATCAGCTGATAGTGTTGCAGCATCCTCTTAGTCACTGATTAGGAGGTAAGGAAGAAGTGGTCATGTGAGTGTCTTGTTTGGGGAACTGAGTGGATAATGGTATAATTAAGCAAGTCTATAAGATGGAGGTGAAGACACAGGGCTAGCAGGAAATGAATTGACTCCGGGTTGCCTGTGCAGTATTCTGGCGGAGATGTCGAGGAGTCTGTTCGAGCTTCCTCTCTGCTGCTGTGCTAAAGACCAAAAGCAACTTCAGGGAGGAAAGGGTTGTCTCCAGGCAACCGTCTTATCAGCAAGGGAAGCCAGGGCAGGAAGCAGGAGCAGAAACCATGGAGGAGGCTGCTCACTGGCTTGCGTCCTGGTTTGCTTCCCCTGGCTCACGCTCAGCTAGCTTTTCTTATGCAACCCGGGACCACCTGCTCAGTGTGACCCTGCCCAGCGTGGGCTGAGCCCGCCCACATCCGGCATCATCAAGACAGTCACCGGCGGACATGGCCACAGGCCAGTCTGATTGACACATCCCCTCAACGGAGACCCCGTCTTCCCAGACAACTCAGTTGTGTGGACTTGACAATAAAAACTAACCAGGACAGGCCCTGCCCATGTCATTCTCCCATGCCTTGCCAGTCGTATAGGACTCTTACATGGTGGGCCTTGAGGAGGCTGCACTTAGGAGGAGTGGGGTAGTTCTCCTGATCTGTTTGGCCTCTATTCATCCCATACCAACTTCTTGTCCAAGCCGTTGAGTCTCTAAAGCTCTGGAATAATTCTCAGTCAGATGAACCACAAGGCATTTCAGATTAGCTATTATACTTTATTACCTTTTGGGCTCAACATTTTCAGTACAGTACATTATTTTTATTTTGAAAACCAACACCTTTTGTGTTATGTAACATTCAAAACCACTTGTCTGTACAAACTTCTCTAATGACTCATTGATATGTGTAGTCAGTTACAAAAGTTCTTCCATATACAATGAAAATCGTATAAAAACCATACATCTAAAACAGTTGTTCATTAAATAATATTTATACATACATACATTTCCATACATTCTAGCTTCCTGTCAGTACTCTGAGTTACGAGGACCCCTTGGGAAGACGGCAGTAAGCCGTGAGATAAATCATGGCCTCAGGAGCAGGCGGGTGGGAGTCTTACTGTGACTGTGTTTGAGAGAACAAAGAACCCAGGTAACTCAGAATCGAAGAGATCTCCTAACACACCTTAAGACAGGGAGGGAGGATGAGGAGGGTGAGAGGAGCAGGCAGGGCTTGGCACAAGGCTAAGAGTATAGCACCTCAGCGTAGCTTATGGTACAGCGCCAGGAGAGCCATTACAGCTGTTTGTGTGAGAACTCAGGACCAACTCTTAGAGTCGGGAACTCTCGTTACTGGAGTTGCTGTCTCAGGACGATGAACTGTCCATCGTCCTGATGTCACTAAGAATAGCAGCTGATGTGACCATGGTTGGTCACCTTTCAGGAGAACCAGGGACAATTTTAAGGCTAGCCACACTGGGTGTAAAGGGAAGTGATGGAGACGGGCTCTTGGCCGTCCGTCCGTCCGTCTGTCGGTCACAGCACTGTGGTGATCGGCTTCTCTCTGGTTAAGGAGCTCTTTTAGACCTGCAGAAAGAAGATAGTGTACTGTGGAATAGACTGACTTCAGTCTGGGAACCCAAGGACCCTTGAGAAAAAGGCTTGGTGCACTTCCTGCTGCTAGCCAGTTACTGTGGGTCACAGTGGCTGTTGTTTTTAGAGAGGCAATGTGGAAAATCGGACAGCTTTATGCAATTTTATGTGGATGGTTATAACTGCCTACAGGTTGCAGTAATTACCTGTCTCTCCTGGACTGTAGGTATTTATGGCCTGAGGTGATACCTCAGTGTTGTGTAAATGGAGGTGGGAAAAGGAGCATGGGGGCCACATGACTTTAAGGCAAAGATCCCACAGCAAAACCCAGTGCAGAAGCCGCTTCCTACAATTGCCATGTCCTGAAAGAACGGCAGGAAACCCACCTTTTTTTGCTAACTGATTTCACTAAACTCTTGATGGCCTCAGATTCTGGATTCAGACATCGCTTCTCTTCAGTCCTTTTCATTGTGGCACTGTAGAAAAGGGCAATGAGATAGGTAGATTAGCATCAGGCCGACAACAGAGGCAGCATCCAGGTCCACAGTGAGTTCGAGTCCCGTCCGTTAGGTGTAGAGTTATCACACAGCCTTGGCTGAGCTGTCCCGATTACCATCACGTGTTTAACATGCAGTTACATAAGGGACATTAGCAGCAGGTGGGGTTTGACTCACATGATCTCAACGCGTGGACAGGATTGACTTGCAGGAATAATCTCCAGTTTTCCTATGGCCCTGTGTTTTATGGGCCGGTCGTCAATCTTGATGCAGAAGCAGCGGACTGTTCTTGAGAGAGGGATTCCTGTAGGAAGGAGGAGAGCGACACAGGGAAGGTTAGCTTACTGTTTGATTCCCAGCACGTAATATAGGAGAGGCAGCGATTAGCAGAACCTGTCCCCATTACTGTCATTAATCTGAGGAGAGATGTAGCTCATCGACCACAGGTCCGGATGGTTAAATAGCTCCTTACTGTGAAGAAGGGAGCTGCCTGCAACTTGTTAACGATGAAATCACGCCCTTATGTATAGATTATATTATTAAATAGGCCAAGGTAAGGAGGCATCTGTCTTAACCCTCCCTTCCCTGCGTCTCCCCTCCCTCCTCCTCCCTCCCCTGCCCCTCTTTCATCCCTTCTTCATTCCCTTTCTCTTATTCTATTTTTCTCTGACTTCAACCAGCATAAGTTGTGCAAGCAGGAGGAATCTCTGCCTGTTTCCTTTCCTTCCTAGGCACACAATAAAACTTAGAAACACAGTTTAGACTCGAGCCCCGCCATCTTTCTGACCTGGGAAATTAAATAGCCCTGCTGTTCCTTACCCTGTGTCCCACTCAGACTCAGCAGGATGAGGCAGAAAATGAGGACAGAGCTTGCGTTCATGGTGCTGACAATGGAGGCTTCGGGATGGCTGGCTCGGGACAGATGTCAGTCAGCTGCGGTGAATGCCTCAAAGTGCAGGGCTACCGTGCAGTATTTATCTGCAGCGAGTTTCCCTCCCTGGCTTTTGATTGGGTGGCTGTGGAGTTGACTCAGCAGGACTTCAGTGTCCTTTAAGGGAAGTTCCCTGTTGCAAAATTGAGGTTATTTGTGTTTATTGTGAGTTCTGAGTTTGGAATTTCCCTCCCTGATCCTTTTAATTTTTAACAAGTGAGCGAGTTAGGTTTCACTTTCCAGAGCATGAGCTGTTTGAGAAAAGAGATGGAGTGTGCTGCCAGATAAGTTTGAAATGGCTTTAGAATCTCTTCTTTCCCCTCTTGTAAAACTGAGTTCATATGTAAAAAGTCCTAAGCACAGTTTTTGTTTTTGTTGCATTTTCATTATTTACTTTTGCTTTTTATTTTTTGAGAAATGTGTTTATCTTACAAACTTTATTATAAAACCTTGCAATAAATAAAAAATCACACACTAGATTTTTCTTATTCATTAGCCAGATCTAAAGTCTGTACAACTTAACGAGCTTCTGTGTGCTAAACAGGCATTCAGAGCAGAAGCTGTGGGGCCCCGAGTGCAGGTGATGTCACGAGTGAGAAAGGAGGGTAGAAAGCTGGCATCGCTCTAGTTCTGATTCTGTCGTGGATTTCTTGATTGCTTTCTTAGCGAGTGTGTGGCAGCGGGATCAAGGATGAAAGTGACACCCACTGGATGCAGGCATGACTCCTCAGTGCAGCAAATGCAGCGGCACGTGTTAGAACCTAGAAGAATACACGGGAGAGCTTTCACAGAGGTCCCAGGGATGCAGGGACAGGCCGGGAAGAGGCAGTGATTCGTCCCAGGATAGGGCTATCAGTGTACTGGTTCAGAATGGTGCCAGTTGCCAAGAATGAAGCCCATATCTGCAAACTGGAGAAAAGGAAGTCTCACCAGGACAGGAAGTGAGTTGCTGTTTGGGAAAGATGGAAATTTCTAGAGTGTTAAATCCTAGGTTGATGTAGTCCAAAGACTAGAAGAGAGCTAAGCCTTCAAGTGAGCAAGGCAGACAGCTGCGGGAATCTGGAAGGACAGAAGGAAGGCGACTGAGGACAGGTTGACAGAGGCCAAGAGACTCCTGATGAGGGGTGGCTCCTGTGAGAGGGTGCCCCAGGGAGTCCCTCCACACCTGCTTCTGCAGACTGGTACTGCATTGCAGGCATGTCAGAATTCCAGCATGGACTCTGAATGGGAGGGGCGCTGAGCAGGGTTACTTTAAACAGTCACAAAGATACATGGTGACAGTTTTATTTTTTTATGGCGCAAGTTAGCAAGATGCAAAGGAGAAAACAGATTCGAGGAAGATAGCAAATGGATGACTAAGTCATTCATTAAGAAGAAAATATTTTAGTGAGAATTGCATAGCATTGAGTATCTGTAAGTCACTCATGAGCTGCAAGAACCCAGGACCCGGATCTGTGTAGCCCATGCTCTAGAACTCTTGAGTACAAAGAGCAAATCTCCAAAGAACAGATTCAAGGTCAAGGTTACTGACCTTCCCCTCTGTCTGTTCACTGGGGTGAAGTCATCCTTGAGGTTAGTTTGGAATTTCTGGAACTAAAACATCTAGGAAAGGTTTAAATTAGATTTATTTTATACCGAATTTTACGCTAAAATGAAAATTACTATAGTCTATATGCATTTCATGTATGTGTTACCTGATAAACAGACACATGATAGGTACGCACGTGTATTTTTTAAGCAGTTCTCTGGACTGAAAACAGACATTTTGCCCTGAATCCTGACAAAGAATATAACAAGTATGACATGCAATTCATAGCATTTTTGTGGCTAAAGGAAAAGCATGTATTTTTTCCTATGTATTGAAATCTGTAAAAAATAAGAACAAAACCAACCACCTATGAGGTTAACGTCAAATGACTAAAATAAAGGTATCTAATGTGAAAGTTTCTAGGAACATATACTCACTGTGTCAGAAATGCTTTGAAGACTGAATCCTCAGATGATCCTTAAGAGTGGGGTGTACTTATAGGCTGTATGATCACACACACCTTTAGTCCCAGCACTCAGGAGGCAGAGGTATGCAAGTCCACGTGTTAGAGGCCAGCCTGGTCTACAGAGTGAGTACCAGCACAGCCAGGGTTACACAGAGAAACCCTGTCTAGAAAAAAACAGAAAAAAGGTGAGGCGTGCTTACAGGACATTCATGGTGGAATGCACCTTTAATCCTAGCATCTGGAAGGCGGAGGCAGGTGGATCTCTCTGAATTCAACACTGGCCTGGCCTACTGAGTTCTATGTTGAGAGCCCACTGCAAAGAAAAAAGATGCATTTAAATGGCAGGAGGGGAAGCATATGCAAGTATAGACATGCCACCACAAAACAAATACAGAGGAACCAACCAGCCAGTCGGGAAGGGTGGTGAGTGGCATGGGGTACTGGTCCTTTGTTAGAGCCTGGAGTTCAGCATCACAGGTTTCCAACACCCCTGTCCCCAGCATGCTCTTGGAGAGCTAATTATGCCAAACAAATCTGATAAAGATGAAGCCACAAATTATTTTTGTTGTTGTTATTATTGCTGTGTTTTGGTTTTCCAAGTCAGAGTCTCACTATGTAGTTATGGCTGTCCTGGAAGTCACTGACCAGGCTGGCCTCAAACTGACAGAGATCCATCCACCTGCCTCTGCATCCCAATGCTGGGATTAAAGGTCTGTGCCACCATGCCCAGCCTAAGATGCAAATTAGAAGTTGATTCCTTTTTGACCTGCCTCCAGACCCAGCTATACCACTTTTGGGTATTTACCCAAAGGACGCTCAATCGTACCACAAGGACATGTTCCTCAGCTATGTTCATAGCAGCATTGTTTGTCATAACCAGAACCTGGAAACAACCTATGCCCCTTTACCAAAGAATTGATAAGGAAAATGTGGTATATTTACATAGCAGAAAAAAAAATAATGGCATCTTGAAATTTGCAGGCAAATGGATGAATCTAGGAAACATCATATTGAGTGAGGTAACCCAGACCCAGAAAGACAAATATATGTACTCACTCATAAGTGGCTTTTAGACATAAAGCAAAGAAAAACCAGCCTACAATTCACAATCCCAGAGAACCTAGACAACAAAGAGGACCCTAAGAAAGACATACATGGATCTAGTCTATATAGGAAATAGAAAAAGACAAGATCTCCTGAGTAAATTGGGAGCATGGGAACCATGGGAAAGGGTAGAAGGGGAGGGGAGAGGAGGAAGGGGAGGAGAGAAAATATATAGCTCAATAAAAACAATAAAAAAATGCTGAAAAAAAAAAGTTGATTCCCTTTTGGTGTGGGCCTTTCCATGACCGGGATGGCTGGTTGAGGGTACGGATCCAGGCCACCCTAGTTCCAGGGTCAGGGTGCCTGGGAATGTGAACTAGGAATCTGTTCTGCCTTTCAAGAAGAGAAGCAAAACAAAGATTCCTTCTTTTGTTTTGCATGGGAACCTGCTCAGGGCATAAACCTCACGAACTATGGGAAAGGGTTCAAGAACAGCTATGGCTAACCTGCTGTGAAGGCCAACCTGACCTGCGTGGGGTATGTGAATGGAAGAAAAAAATAAAAGGGAAAGTGATAACTTTTAAAATTTATTTTTCTTTCAAAAATTCTCGAGGCTTTTGGTCCATTTACTAGAATTCACTATTCGGGACTCACTTTGGAAAAAGCGAATTAAAGGGCTTAGTTTCAGTTTCCACTTCGTTGCTTCAGCTCCTCCTCCTGTAATTATGCCATCAGACCAGAGAGGAAACACAATAAAACAGCCTGTCCCTGGATGCTTGTGAGTGCAGACCCAGAGAAAAGGGCTTTCTGAGAAACGAAAGCTCTTAGAAGAAGCGCAGGAGCCAGAGGTTTGTAGCCGGGATTCCCCGTGCAGCTGCAGGACATGGCTCTGACTTGGTGTCAGCCAAGCTTCCCCATCTTAGTTTTGACTTGGCACTTGCTGGGTGGACAGCTCACGTGTGTCCCTGTAACACCGTGGTCTCCTCATTCAGGGCAGCCTGAGCCCTGAGCAAAGGAAGCGCTGACAAAGGAGTGACAGATAGCAGTCCCCTTTGGGAGAGAGCTTCTGTGCAGCTCATTCTGGTGGTTCTCAGCCTGTGGGTCATGACCCCCTGGGTCACACAGTGGCTACCCATACCTGATGCTTACTTTATAGTTTACAACCGTATCAAACTTACAGGAGCTGCATTAAAGGGTCACAGCATTAGCGAGGTGGAGAAACAGTTTTTTTTTTTTTTTTCAAGACAGGATTTCTCTGTGTAGCCCTGACTGTCCTAGCAGTCGCTATGTAGACCAGTCTGGTTTTGAACTCAGAGATCCACCTGCCTCTGCCACCTGAGTGCTGGGATTAAAGGCATGTGCCACCACCGCCTGGCTTTGAGAACCACAGTTTTAGACCATGCTGGGGGTCCAAACCAGAGCCTTGGGCATGCTAGGCAGGTGCTCTACCACTGAGCTGTGTCATATCCCCAGCTTTCCCTGCCTCCTGGTGGGAAGTCCTCTGGATGATACGGTTCCCACTATTGGCATGTGTTTGCCTCTCTGCAGAGTTCCCGGGCTGTGGCTAAGTCAGCCCTGGCACTGAGGACCTCAATCATGTAGGCTTTCTTCATAGGAAAGGGCTTATATTGGTAAGCCAGTTTACCTACAGGATAAATAATAGCACACAGTGAATTCACAAAGCAAGGATACCCCTTTCTGTGTACTGCAGGTCCTATCCTAAAGGTTAAACAAAGGGGGTCATGAAGACAGCATCTTGCAGATGATAAAATCACACAGAAAATTCAGAAGTAACACGTCAGAGATGACTAGAAGGTGGTATATTGGGGGCCATCTACATAAGTAGTAAATAATTTTAAGATGTTCCATAAAAAATAACTTATAGTAGCAGCAATACTTCTAATAAAGTCAACAAGCAGGAAAAAACTTGTTTGTACCAAGTGTAGATGAATCTAAGATACTATCAACTAAAATAATATTGAGTCAAACGTCTCATGATTTCCCGTTTGACAAAGTTCAGCAAGTCAAATGTCGACCAGCATCTTGTCTGGGCATGGGTGCTTGCATGAGTGGCTGTAGGCACACTGTCCTGAACGCGCTTAGTGGCACTGAGCTGAAGCAAGTTTTATGCTAATGTTCCAGGCACTGCCACAAGGTATTTGAATGGAAATAAAAGGAAAGTGTGGCGATGTTTTGTTTGTGCTGCATCCAAGAAAGCTTGCCTGAAGAGTGCTGAGCTAGCCACACTAGTGAGCCATAGAGGCCAGGCGGCGGTCGCGCACGCCTCTAATCCCATCACTTGGGAGGCAGAGGCGGCCTACCTCTGTGAGTTCAAGACCACCCTGGGCTACCTGAGATTGATCTAATAAAAATAGAAATAAAGCCGGGCTGGTGGTGGCTCACACCTTTAATCCCAGCACTCGGGAGGTGGAGACAGGAGTGTTATGGCTGGGTGGAGAGAGGAGCTCAGAGCCTTCAGTCTGAGGATTGGTAAGGACAGGATACCCCTGTGGTCTGCGGATTCAGGGGAGGTAAGAACTGGTGGCTGGCTGCTTTCAGCGTTTACTCCTATATCTGACTCTGGGTTTTTATTATTAATACCAATTAGAATTTGTGCTACAGGAAAGTGATAACTTTTAAAATTTATTTTTTCTTTCAAAAGTTTTCAAGTCTTTTGGTACATTTACTTTGCTAGTAGCTGCCATTCTAGGCTCACTCTGAAAAAACGATAAGAGTTAAAGAACTTAGTTTCCAGCCAGGCCTGGTGGTGCACACCTCTAACCCCTGCACCGGGGAGGCAGAGGTAGGTGAGTCTCTGTGAGTTCGAGGCCAGCCTGGTCTAGTTCCAGGACATTCGGGGCTACACAGAGAAACTGCCTTGAAAAACCAAAAGGAAAAAAAAAAAACACCCAACTTAGTTTCAGTTTCCATCCCTTTGATCCAATGATTCGTTCTACCACACATTTAGAAACAAAACTCAGGATAGTGTTTGGATTCGGAAGAGCTAAAGGGATGGGGTACCAGAGTTCTTTAATGCCCTTGATTTGGGTGAAGACAACATACATAGACCTTCATGTTAAAGAATTTTATGTGCCATTATTAAAATGACAATCTAGTGTGCACACCAGAGATGCAGTAAACAGTGATGCAGGGTGAGATGACACGTGTCTGTAATTGTATCTCTGGGGAGGCTGAGGAAGGTGGACCACGGTGAATATGAAGCCATTGTGAACATATGAGTTCTAGGACAGCCTGAGCTTCAGCATGAGACCATGTCTCAAAAAACAACAAATAGTAATAATTAATAATAACAAAATAGCTACAAAGTTCTCTTCTTGGGAACAGCAAGCACAAGGCTTTGTTTAGATTCCTGGTTCCTCATTGGAAGAGAGGAGCCAAGGAAAATGTACCCTAGCCATGTGGTGGTCGTTCATATCCTTATTCCCAGAGCTCAGAATGCTAAGGCAAGGGCATTGCCACGAATTCGAGGCAGTCTGTCCTACATAATGAGTTCTAGGGTACAGAGTGAGACCAGAAACGCGCCAGAATGGAATTGTGCCACCATTTTCCTGGGTCACAGCATCTTAAGAACTAGGAAGTTCTCACACTACCTTTGATATTAGGCTGTGGCAGTATTTTGATTTAGCAATCTGGACCAGAGACTTAGATCACTGAGTTTTCAGATGACATAGGAGATCTACAGGGGAGAGCGAGGAAGGTCATGGTTAAAGAAATAAATGTAACAGCTGAAATGGGAGGAGAGTGAACCGGATGCTGGGCCAAGAACAGGTGATGGGAGCTGCTTGCCCCACCTCTCCCTTCCCAGCCCCTACCCTCTCGCTTTGTCTCTGTCTCCTTCTCCCCTTCTCCCCTTCTACAACAGGAAGGTTGTGGCTTATGATGTTTTGAAAAATCCCAGCACAGGGAATCTCAATACATGAGCAGCTTAGGGATGTGAGCAGCTCAGTGATTGATGTTCCAGAGCAAGTTTCCAGTCTAATCCCAGGCAGTCGAACGCCAAAGCCTCACAGCCACGCTGCTGTCCTCCTGCTTGTCTGTGTCACCTCTGTCTTCTGCCTCTGTTGGCAAGGAAAATCGATGACTTGAGTCTGTAAGTCAGGACATTGGTTATCTCGACTCTAGAATCTTAAACTGTCTCCGGGGAATAAGCAGTTCTCTCATTCAGTCTGCCTGGCCAGGGTCAACAGGAGTGCACGTCTCACAGGGACTTCAGGGAACTAGAAGACAGCTGTCTGGGAAGGTTCTTGTTTCAGCAAGAAGTCTTTTGCGCTAATGTCGAAGTGACATTTCTGAAGCTTGTTTCAGAAGCCGAGCTGATAATGCAAACACTGATTACAGATGAACAGAGCTCATGATCAGGTAGCAGTGAGCAGAAAAATTTGAAAAGTGCGTTGTGGAAGTTGATGGTTTGTGTTTTAAAAATTAGTTGGGGGCCGGGCGGTGGTGGCGCACGCCTTTAATCCCAGCACTTGGGAGGCAGAGGCAGGAGGATCTCTGGGAGTTCGAGGTTCGAGGCCAGCCTGGTCTACAAGAGCTAGTTCGGGGACAGGCACCAAAGCTACAGAGAAACCCTGTCTCGAAAAACAAAACAAAACAAAAAAATTAGTTGGTATAAATCCATAACATCAAAGCAATGATGCACTCCTGGCTTCCCTGGCTTCCTTGCTCTGGCTCCGCCCTCAAACCTTGTGTTGTGTATCCTCTGCCGGGATGTGCCCTTGCTGATAGTCACTTAAACATCTCTTTCGTTTCCCCCTCTTTGTTAAAGATAGATTCTTATACAATACATCCTGATCACAGTTTCCCCTCCCTCTACTACTCCTAGTTCCTCCTCGCCCCCTCCCATCTAGATACCCTGCCTTTCTGTCTCTCATTAGAAAAGAGCAGGCTTCTAAGTGTAGGGCCCACGGGTCTACCACCGCTCCTGGGGTTCATCTTGAGGACAGTTTCTGGCCAGACATTTTGTTGCATTTTCTAGCTAAACATTCTGTTTATTTCTGTGCTCCCTCTACCCTGCAGGTGATTAGCTGTAGGGCATTGTTTATTCCACCTTGGTAATTTCCCACCTGCCTGGGGGGGAGGGATTCCATTGTGCAGCAACTAGGGATATAAGGTTTTTCCTAGCTTGAATAAACTGCATTCAGCTGATCTCATGAATGACCCAGGTCTCTTGTGTGTTCTTTCAATCTCCAGGCCCTTGCCCAGCTTGCAAATGGTACCATGGCAGGCAAACTGTATCGAGAGAATAACGCAGGTTACACTAAGATATAACAAAACATGACAAAATAAAATGTAATAAGATAAAAAAAAATCACATCGAAGTTGGACAAAGCAAACCAACAGAAGGAATAGCCCAAGAGAAGGCCTAAGAACCAGAGACCCACTCATCCACACACTCAGGAGTACCATAAAATACTCAGCTGAAACCTGGTGTAGACACGTGTCTGCCCTGTGCCTGGTGCTTCAGTCTCTGAGCTTTGCTCGCTTGACTTAGAGGTCTTGTTCTGATGTCCTCCATCCTCTTGGGCTCTTTTTCTGGGGTTCCCTGAGCACTGACGAGAGGGATTTGATGAGGACAGCCCATTTAGAGCTGTGTGTTTCAGGGTCTCACTCTCTTCATAATGTCTGGTTCTGGGTCTCTATACTTGGTTCCATCTGCTGCAGGAGGAAGCCTCTCTGGTGATGGCTGAGCAAGACACCAATCTATGAGTATAGCAAAATATCATTAGGAGTCTTTTTTTTTTTTTTTTTTTTTTTTTTTTTAAGACCAGTAGTATTTAGTTCTACCTAGGTCTCTGAGCTCTCTAGTCTCTGGCAACATCCACCCAAGCAACATCAGGTATGGGTTCCACCTCACAAAATGAGCCTTAAGTCTAATCAAACCTTGGTTGGCTACTCCCACAGGCTTTGTGCCGCCATTGCCCTAGCGTGGTTTGCAGTTCACTTCCTGTTGCATCTCCATCAAAGGTTTTGAGACTGGGTTGGTGTTCAGGTTTTCTTTTGGTAGCCTGCAGTCTACCTTCCCCTGCCAAAGACATTAGACTGTGGATGAAGGTTCTCTGTAGGCACTGGCTTGTCCACCCCATGCTCAGTGAGTTGTGTGGCTGTTACTTTCAGGAATGGAGCCTTGCGGTCAGTTTGCAGAGAGCAACCTATTGTTTTGACAACAGCCTGCATCGTTTGGGGATTTCCATGGACCCCTTTGACCAATAACTCAACTGAATGTAACCCAGTCTTGGTACTGGAAGCTTCTTTTTTGTGACAAGAAATGTCCACGTGGTGCTCTACTTCCCCCAATATTATTTCATTAGCATAGCCTTCATCTGCTTTAGGCAGTTGTCACTGCATTGGGTTGTAGCGTGAATAATAAAAACCCAGAGACAGATATTGGGGTTCAACCTGAAGATCAGAAAAGCAAGGCAGTCAACTACTAGAGACCTTTTACCTCTATCAAATCTGTAGGCGAAAGGGGGTGAGATCCTGTCTCCACAAATCCTCACACTCCATTCTCCAGTGACTTCCTGTCTCTTCCCCTTTATGTTCCTCTCTCTGCCCAGCCATATCAGTCTTGTCTCCCCTTTCCTAGTGCTGGGATACTGGGATTAAAAGTGTGTGGCTCCTAAACACTGGGATTAAAGGTGTGAGCCACCACCACCTGAATCTGTTTCTGGATCAGTCTTGTGCAGTGCAGGGTAGACTCAAACTCACAGCGATCCATCTGCCTCTGTCTCCTGAGTCCTGGGATTAAAGTTGTGTGCCACCACTCCCTGGCCTGTATGGATGCTTTGCCCTCTCATCTTCAGACAAACTTTATTTATTAAAATACAAATACTATATCATGATATTAGGTTTCTAGACCACCCCTCAAATGCCCTCTAATTCTAGGCATATCTGCCAGCATTCCCTCCTTCAACCTTATCTCTCTTCCTCCCCCTCACCTGATCTCTCCTTTTCCCCCCAACCCATCCTCAGTCCACCCATAAAATCTGTTTTCCCTTTCTCCATATCTAACCTCTCTGGATCTATGAATTATAATTTGGTTATCATGGCTAATATTCACATATATGTGAAGACATATAATATTTATCTTTTTGTGTCTGGGTTATCTCACTCGGGATGACTTTTTTCTAGTTCCATCAATTTACCTGCAAATTTTATGATGTAGTTTTTTGTTTTGTTTTGTTTTTGTTTTCAAGACGGGATTTTGCTGTAGTTTTGGAGCCTGTCCTGGAACTTGCTCTTGTAGACTGACCTAGAACTCACAGAGATCCACTTACCTCTGCTTCCTGAGTTCTGGGATTAAAGGCATGTGCCACCACCACCTGGCTGATGTCATTTTTTAACAGCTGAGTAATATTCCATTATGTAAATGGACCACACTTTCTTTATCCATCCTTCTGTTGAAGGACATCTAGGGTGTTTCCAGTTTCTGACTGTTCTGTAGTGAGCAGCAGTGAACATGGTTGAGTAAGTGTCCTTGTGGTAGGGTCCTTCAGGCATATGCTCCAAGAGTGGTAGAGCTGGATCTTGAGGTAGATCAGTTCCTATCTTCCTGAGGAACTATCACATTGATTTCCACATTGACTGTAAGTTTGCACTCCCACCAACAATTAAGAAGTGTTCTCCTTGCTCCATATATTCACCATATATGAACTCTCATATGTGTTATTGATTTTTTTAACAGGTGTAAGATGGAATTTCAAAGTAGTTTTGAATTGCATTTCATTGATGTCTGGTTGAACCATTGGAAAGAAATGTTGAACATTTAAGTGTTTCTCAGCCTTTTGATTTTCCTCTATTTTAATTCTCGGTTTAGATATGTACCCCCATTTAATTGGACTATTTATTTATTTATTTATTTATTGGTATCTAGTTTCTTGATTTGTGAATATGTTGGTTTGGAGAGGTCTTAGAGTTTATTTGTGAATCATCTTAGCATCTGTGGTAGTTAGAATGAAAATGGCCCTCATAGGAAGTGGCACTATTAGGAGGTGTGGCTTTGTTGGAGTAGGTATGACCTTGTTGGTGGAAGTGTGTCACTCTGGGGGTAGGGTTTGAGGTCTCATATATGCTCAAGCCATGTCCTGTGTCTCAGTTCACGTCCTCTTGTGTGTGGGTCAAAGATGTAGAACTCTCACCTCCTTCAGCACCATGTCTGCCTGCATGCTGCCATGTTGTACCGTGATGACAATAGAACAAGCCTCTGAACTGTAGACTACACAGTTAAATGTTTTCCTTTGTAAGAGTTGCCATGGTTATGTTATTTCTGCACAGCAATAGAAACCTGAAGACAGAAGTTGGTACCAGAAGTGAGTATTGCTGTGATAGGCCTGACCATGCTTTTGTTTGAAAGGATATGGAATTTGGGACTGTGGATTAGAAAAGCAGTTGAATGCTTTAAGTGCTGTTTAATGGGCCATCCTAGTAGGAGCATGGAAGACAGTGGGACTGAGGGGGATTTGAACTATGGGCCTGGCTCAAGAGGTTTCAGAGGAGAAAAATTTTAGTATGTTGCCTAAAGATTATTCTTGTAATATTTTGGTGAAGAATGTGGCTGGTTTTAGCCCTTGTCTGAAGAATCTGCCTGAGGCTAAAGTGAAGAGGTTCAGATTAATTCTGTTGGCAAAGGAAATCTCAAGACAGCCTAGTTGTGTGGTTATTACTGGTCTCTCTGACACAGATTTATAATGAAAAGGAGCAAGCTGAGTTAGGAAAATACAAGATGTACAATTTGAGGAGAAAGGGAGCACCAGGAAGTGGAATGGAGCTAAGTCCTGTGTTCAAGGAGATAAACAGATCAAGAATTGGAATAAAAGGAGTGGTAACTCCCAAGATCCCACCCACCTAAATTTCTAACTTTAATTCTAAGGAATCAAAGAACAGCTTAAAGCAGGGCATGGTGGTGCATGCCTTTAATGTGAGCTCTTATAAGGTGGAGGCTGGTGGATTTCTGACAACAGAAAGTTGTTGAAGATGTAATTGAGTGAGGGGCCATGTTCCAGCCCCAGTAAACAGCAGAACTTGGCAGCTTCGACCACAAGGATCTGGCTTTAGAGTTAAGGACAGAGGAAAGGGGCTATTGAATTGCCTCTACAACTAAGGAAAGCCGTGAGGCCAGGCATGTGTCAGGGGTGTCCATGAATGGAGGCCTAGAGAAGCCATTGTGTGAAGCTGTGAAGTTGAAGCCTGTACTGCCTTGGAGAACCCAAGATGTTGGAGATGCCAGAATCATGGGATACCTGCCAAGGAGAGCTGCTAACAGAATATGGAACCAGCCCCAAGAGGAAGAAGTGTGGTGTGGTCAACAGAGCTGGAAGGAGTTGGAGATGTGAAGAGTTTGCACAGCTGGTTTTTGGTCTTGCCTTGGTCCAGTATCTCATCCCTGTGCTCCCTTCCCTGTGCTTTGGAGCGGTAATGCATATCCTGTGTCATGGTACATTGGAAGTATGTGATCTGTTTTTTGATTTTATAAAGGATTACAGTTAAGAGATTGCATGAATCTCAGAAGAGACTTTGAACTTTTAAACGTGGTTGAGACTGTGATAGACTAAGGGACTTTTGAAGTTGGACTAAATGCATTTTGCATTATGATATTGTTACAAGCTTATGGGGGCCAGGGAGTGGAATGGGGCAGTTTGAATACGACCAGAGTCTACCAAGGCTCTCGGTTGAAACTGGAGTCTCCTGTTTTCTCTGACATTTGGACCACTGCCGAATTTGGACTGGCTCGGTGTCGGGTATCTTCCAGGAAACACTGTTTTGTGATACTTACAAAACTGTACATCACATTATGATCTCAGACTTAGTCAGCTTAGTTATCAGCATTTTGAAAGTAGAATTAGCAATTAAGACAAGAAGCGACTATTGTCTCCCCTGCATAGAGATAGCAGTTCTGTGAGTGTGTATTATTTATAATCCACAGAATGTGTTGGCCACATCATAAATACTTACATTTATTAGTTATGGATTTTTTTTTGAGATAGATTCTTGCTATGTAGCTCAAGCTTATTTCAAATTTGTGGTACTCCAACCTCAACATCCCAAGAGCTGGGATTACAGGCACTCATATAAACACCTGATTTCATGATGGGGAGCTCATGAGGCAGGTAAAAAGATATGTTAATTCTCTATGGACATAGTGGGTACCACGCTCATTATCCAAAATAGTTAAATGTAGCCTTCCTCTCAAATAGTACTTTGCAGAAGTATTCCATGTATTTGGGGACTGTCTTGGTTAGTTAGAAGGAACAGTCTTGAGTTTCTAAGTGACTGTTAGTAATTACATTTAAAACCTAGCCTTCAGATTTCCCTGATAAACCAAAGTTTCCAAGTTATAGGCGGTACTGTATTAGTTACATTTCTGATGATCCTGTGACCAAGTCTCTGACGAAGTCACTTGAGCATGGGTGTATTCTGAGCACAGTTCAAGGGATACAGTCCGCCCTGGGAAAGACATGGTGGAGGGCGGTGTCATTGGTGAGGAAGGCTGGGTGGAGGGTGGTGTCATCGGCAGTGGCAGGACTTTGTCGCATGACTTGCTCACATCTTCGAAGCTGATGAAGCAGAGAGCTTGGCTAAAGAGAAGCTCAGTTATCAGGCTCAGTTTCTGCCCTTAGAGTCCCACATCCACCAGCTCGTCCCCATAGCCAAAGGTTCTACAATCCCTCAAAATAATGCCGCCAGCTTGAGCCCAAGTGTTCAAATGAGGCACATTCCCCTGTTCTTTCAAACCCCTCAGTGTATTTCTTAATTCCCATCTCTGCTCCTTAGCGTTTTTTCCTTGATTCCTTTTCTTAGTTTCTACTGTTCATCTACTCTATCCCTCAGTCTATGGCGTATTTCTCATTTTTCTCTATTTTTGTCATTATCTGATTGATTTAGCCCTTTCTGTTGTGATAAAGTGAACATAGAACTTCTATCGTAGCCACTGAAATTACAGAGGTGATTGGCAGTGATCACATTCCTAGCACTGTGCTGATGCCCCGCCCCCTCCCCTGGACCCTGTCCCCCTCCTGTGCTCGTTTATCTCAAATACCTGTGCCCACCAAACAGCATTCCCCTCTTTACCCCAACCTCTTGAATCCCTACCAACCTTGAACCAGTAGATACACCAGATTATAATCCTATGATGTTTTCATTTTCCAAATGTATATGCAGCTATATACAAGTGCTGTAGTTGTAGGTTTTGATATAAGAAAAATAATTAATTTAATTGTTAGTTGAAGAATCTACAGGAAGACTGGAGCAGGGCTTCTAAAACATTCTAACCTGTGATGATTTCATGTCCAAGTATGCTTATGCCACCCCAGATGCATAGTTGTATAAAATAGGCATGTAAACAAATGCTGATAAAATACCACAAGTAATATATTTTTAAAACAATAATTTGCTATACATATAATTTTCCATTCATGAAAGACAAGAACAGTTTCATATGAAGGAGAATGCACGGGGTACTTCTTTTTACATAAAGCATTCTGTCTTAGCTGGGTGCTTGACATTGGAGGGAGTGGAACATCTTCAGTACATTTCACAGTCTGAGGAGATCTTTTTTGTTTGTTTCTTAGTTTTTTTGAGACAGGGTTTCTCTGTGTCACAGCCATGGCTGTCCTGGAACTAGCACTTGTAGCCCAGGCTGGCCTCAAACTCAGATCTACCTACCTCTGCCTCCCAAGTGCTGGGATTAAAGGCGTGTGCCACCACCTGGCTGGATATCTTTATTTCAGAATTGTCAGTGTTGAGGACACTGCTTTATATAGTTATACAAAAAATATGACGTGTATTTAGGGCATTTCAGAAATTGTTGGAAATTCTTCTCTAATCCTCAGCTAAAATAAACTGATTTCTTTTCAACAAAGCTCAAGTCAGCAACTCAAAGAGCCATGTACTGTCAGTGCTGGGGATTGAACCTGGGGCCTTGCACACGCCACGCAGTGGCTCTAGTATTGAGCTATAGTCCCAGTCCTGTAAGGGCAATTAACAAACCAAATCTTTTAATGCAGTCCAACCCAAGGATACCCTGTGGTACTTTTCCATACTGAATGATGACAGTATGAAGTATGAAGAGCCTTTTTCTTTGTAATTAAGCAGCAACGTTTCTGCAAGAGCAGGAGTCTCTGTGTGCACAGCAGACACCTCCATTGCTGCATATGCAGTGGTCTCCAGTCTGAGTGTTTCAGGAAGAATTGATCGATGCATTCATGGTGTCATGGCATGCACAGTACTGTGGTAGGATGAGGGCCACATGTTCGGCCTGGCGGCCCAGCTAGCTTAGCCCCAAAATAACCACACAGAAATTGTATTAATTAAATCACTGCTTGGCCCATTAGCTCTAGCCTTGTATTGGCTAACTCTCACATCTTGATTTAACCCATTTCTGTTCATCTGTATATTGCCACGTAGCAGTGGCTTACTGGGAAAGATTCAGCATGTCTGACTCTGGTGGTGGCTCCATAGCATCTCTCTGATTCTGCCTTCTTCCTCCCAGCATTCCATTTAGCTTTCCCTGCCTACCTAAGTTCTGCTCTATCAACAGGCCCAAAGCAGTTTCTTTATTAACCAATGAAAGCAACACAAAGACAGAAGGACCTCCTACACCACAGTGCAGTGTATGTGTTATACGCTCAGAACCAAGGTGACAGCGATACCCTGTAATGAAACATGGGCAAACGCTGCTACAAACACCATAGGCTACTGTGTTTGATTTGTTTGGTTGTTGTGCTTTCAGAGGTCTTTTACTGTTGCCAGGTGGTGTGTGTGTGTGTGTGTGTGTCTCCGTATTCAATGATGTTGTGATCCCCTGTTTAGGGAGCTATGGACTGACAATCAGATCTGCAAAACTGGCATACACATATGGGAGCTAGGTAGAAATGACCCATCAGGGCCAAGTTAGGTGTTAGGAATCCGCTGACAAGAGTGTCACCGCTGCTACTTAGCAGTCTTCCTGATACTGTCTTTGTGCCCTGGCTGAAATGCAGAGGGTGGGGTAGGGACAGCCATGCCAGGTCTTTGTTGAAGTTGATAGGAAACCTCCCTTTGGTTTCTCCATCTTGGCTGGGCTCAGAAAGTCACAAGGTAAGGAATTTGCTTAAAGGGAAAGGGGAGGAGGTGTTGGTTTAGGAAGAATCCCTCTTAATCCTAAATAAATGTGAATAGATCCTTTATGACTACTTTCTTTTTTTTCTCTGGTGTTTCAAGACAGGATTTCTTTATGGCACCTGGGCTGTCCTGGAACCCATTATGTAGACTAGGCTGACTTCAAAGTCGAAGATCCTCCTGCCTCTGCCTTCCAGGTGCTGGAGTTAAAGGCATGCACCACCTTAGCCATCTAGTTCCCTTTTATTCATTTAAGAATTTTCTAAAATACCTTTTCATTATATTCTTTCTCATCCCTAACTCCTCCCATTGAAGTATATTTCTAAAGAATTCTGTGTGATGACAGGTAGCTGCATGCCTCTAAAATACAAAGTAAAAAAATACCAAAAAACTGAAGGCGTATTGATGCCCAGAAAGCATACGGTTGTTTATACTTTAATAACAGTCACAGAAGCTGACTAGAAAAACACAAGTTTTATTCTTTTTAAAGAAAGCCAGTTTTAGCTGTCCCCACCATTCACAGTATGACAAAGGAAATGTCCAAAGTATATATTTTTCTCGGAAACAGAATCAAAAAGAACAGATTGATAGATATGCATAGGTTTTTTTCAATATTTTTCGTTGGTGAACAAAAGCAATTTATATTTAAAATGTATCCAGACTATTGTAAGTGATAAAGTATATAAAAGGAAATGTACATCTTAACTCCTTTAGAACACTTTAGGGGAAACCAATGTTACTGAGGCAGCATTAGGGTTCTTTCCAGAATTGTCTGCAGTACATCTCGTGAATGAACAAACAAGATTCTACATGGAAACTTTCTCCTAGATGCTTGTGTGCCTTGGGATATTTGGGGAAAGGAATGTTTATTTGTATGAAAAATCCTTTAAGGAATGTCTTACTACACACACAGATGTTTTTGAGCCCAGTACTGGACTGGGCTCCAGTAACAGTGAGTCCATTGTAACCACAGAAGGTAACGTGGAATGTGCACCCATGCAGACACGTGACTTTTAGAGATAAATATTTCTATAGCCAAGCAGAATAGTTAGGCATATCAAACTTCCTAGAAGGTTTTGCAACCTGGTAATTTATGGGTGTATATTCCGAGACAGAAGGTCGGGTTGTTGTCTCACAGTTCATGTTTGAGTAGTCACAGCCAGACCCTTCAGGTTTCCAGTCCCCCCTTTTCTTTAGGACTTCACATGGTTTTGGTGCTTTAAAGAACTCTTTCTTTCCATCGCCTGTAATTAGAAAATGAAGAGTTTTTGTTTTGTTGTTTTTTTAACAATCACAAAATATAGGTTTAATTACTATTTTAAACACTAAGGGTCAGGGGAAGACTAGCAAAGAAATAAACCATCAATTCTCCAGTAAGACTTGCAGCTCTGAATAAGACAACATTTTTTCCTCTGTGTTTTAGAACATGCAAAGATGGTAGTAAATGACCATTCGGTACAGACAGAATCCTTAGGGCCTTTCTAACAATTAGATTTTAACATTTTCCACCAATAAAAACAGGTAATGTATGATTTATTCACTTAAAGTCGCAGATGGTGAAAGGAAAACTGACTTCAGGTAATCAGTGTGGTATTGCTGAAGTAGGTTTGCTTTGTTTTAAGAAATAAAAACAGCAAACTATCTTGTAGTAGGAAGTATAAAAACAAGCATGACACATATAACAGACCACGCCAAAAACACCAGATTGCCAGTGGACATAAAAGGCAGAAGTTGCTTTGTAAACTATGAGTAGTGTTAGTATAAATTCTTTGAAAATAGAAAGTTTTATTTACTGGGTTGTTTTGTTTCCTCAGTAGTTAAGGGCTGACCTGTAAGAACACGTAGCAGGAAAAGGATGTTGCCATAACCCAGGACCCCTTAACTGAGTGCTTCATGCAGCTTTTGTTAGGATTGTAATGGGGGTCTTCCTGCAGTTGCCTGCTTTCTGTGGTCCAGAGCTCTCGTGGATAAGATCGCATTCCAGCTTAGAAGTCTGGTAACCTACCTGTTGTATGATGCGTGCTTGCTTTGATTTGGGGTTCAGGCACCTTTCTCCTTTATTGGCTTTCAGGGTAACACTGTTAAGGAAGATACAGAGAAGTTTTAACCTTTGGGGGAAATGTCAACAAAGCGAAGACACCTGCCCCATGGTCATCTCCAGCAAGCCCATTCCTTACATCACTTCGACTTTGTTACAGCCACTAGTCGGGTAGATTACGGAGACTCTCTCGATATCTGCCTTCCTGACGGCTTTCACTCCGGGGTCTATACAAAGGCAGCGCCCCGCTCTGAACATAGTGAAGCCTAGAACAGATCATGGAACTGGTTAGTCATGGCTGTGGATTACAGTCCTGGGGGAAGGGGCGGCGGCAGACACATTTCTAGAAGTCTCATTTGTGTGGATTGGAATTAAGTTATGATCTTTCTATAATATTTCCCTCTGCTTTATGCTAATTTATTATATCCTTGATTATTTCACTCATTGATTTTTATAAATTATATAATTTAGGTTTCAGATAGGACTTATTTGCTGTTTGACCCAGGCTGGCCTCCAGCTCACCAGAAAGCCCAGGATGACCTTTGAACTAGAAGCAGTACACAGCAGACCCCACATTTTAGTGTTACCCCCTGCCTTCGCTCAGCCTCTTTAAGTCCAGAACTTACACTGTAGTGTGTGTATGCCACCAGCCAGGCCCTTGAGTACCTGAAATAACAACTGCACAGCCTTCGGGAACACGGGAGCAAAGAGGCTCTTTTCTTCTGGGTTTATTCTAAATGGTTTTCTAGCTGGCACAGACCCTGTTAGTCTGTTCTTTAGTAAATGAGCAAATAGTTAACAAATCTTTTGATCTTTGTCTTCCGAAGATCAGATTCTAGACTAAAGCTAAGTATCATAAATCTTGCTATCCTCCAGAGCTAACTGGCTTTCAGACCCCACAAGCGTCTCCAGGGAAACCACAAAGATTCGCTGCTTTCTCAGAGCAGGGAGAGTTCTAAACATGACTAGGTTTGTCTTGTAGGCCCCATATTCCTTAGTCCAGATCTGCTGTGATAGAAGAACCATCAGAACACGGGAGATACAGTTCTAGGTTCAGCTGATGGGGAAATGTCAATAAGGTTGCCCTTAGAGACAGTATTCTTGGGGGGCGGGGCTGCAGAGCATTGTCGGTACCCACACTGCCCTAAACACACTTGTTCTCCAGCGAAGTATTGATCAACACATATAACACATATAACATTACTATGACCATCGCCCCAGAGAGAATTTCCTTTTTTCCTTTATTCTGAAAGAATTGATTATAATAAATCGATGAGCTCTTGCTTAAAAAAACTAATTTTCCCCACCAACATAATCCCATAGAAGATTCTCTAAATAGACACTGAGAGCTTCCTCTAAAGGCTCTTGCTAGGTAATTGTCAGAAAATTAAGAAATCTATGAAGTTTATCATCCATAGTTAAAATAATCTTTTCATATAAAATTTCCAACATTTCCCGCCATTGCTGGAACTTCTGATGTGTGAAATCAAATTGACTGTGTATTTTAGAGAAAAGGCATTTGAAAGGTAACACAACGAACGACCGTATCGGCACAGAAGCGAGAGGAATCGTATACCTTGGACAGCTGTAGCACAGATTAGCACAGCGAAGGCTGTGGCGATGCCCTTCATGTCCACCCCAGCCGCTGCTGCTCTGCCTCGGCTTCGATGTGCTCTGTAGAGGACAGTGGGAAGGCTGAAGCAGGAGCATTTTATAGACCAGCAGTCCTTGGCAGCAGCAGGAATTTCCCTGCTTGACTCACGCCGCTTTCTTGCTTCCTAGAGTTTCCCTTTTGTCGCCATGTCAGTGCCTCTGCCGGTTCCTGTCTGCAGCCGTGAGGGCTGTGACTGGAATGTGAAAGTGCTTGGGAACTGGAGTGCTGTCTGCTTTGTAGCTCACCCCCAGGGGAAGCCGCTGTCTGCAGGGGCCTTTACCTACAGGTGCCTTTCTGGGCAGTGTAATTCCAAGTCCCACAGACTCAGGCAGATCTTCCCAGTTCCAACCAGCTCCTCCTCCATGTAACTATAGGAAAGGACATGTGTATTGGACGGAGATTATTTGCTAACAGGTGACCTGCGCTAACTTTGCATTATTTTGCTTTCAATTTCTTGTTTGAAGTTCTCTCCCCATATCTGTGCGCTTGCATCTACTTCTTTTTTATTGTCTTTCTTGAGCAATATATTTTTCTCTGCTCTCTTCCTTTCCTCCCCCATCCCCTTCTGCCCATGATCCCCTCACTCCCAATTTACTCAGCAGATCTTGTCGTTTTCTGCATCTATTTGTGTTTAAAGTTTAAAGCCATGCGTGTGCTTGTATGGAACTAGCTCTTGAAGACCAGGCTGGCCTCAAACTCACAGAGATCCGCCTCCCTCTGCCTCCCGAGTGCTGGGATTAAAGGCATATGCTACCACCACCCGGCATATGTGTGCTTTTTAGTGCATATACTTTGTATATTTATACTTTTGTATATTTTCTGTTAAGGACTATAAAGACAAAGTTGTCATCTCTTCCTGATTCTCTTAAGTTTTCTGACTCTGTTTTAAATGTGTCGTTTATAGACACATAATGAGTTCAAGTCTAGGAGAGCTGTGTGTTTTTTTTTTTTTTTAGAACTTTAGACTGGGTGCGGTGGTGGCACACACCTTTAATCCCAGCACTCGGGAGGAGGTATAGGCAGGCAGATGTATGTGAATTCAAGACCAGCCTGACCTACAAAGCAAGTTCTATATTTGCAGATGGCTTAGAAGCTTGCTGGACCAAATACAGAATGAAAAAGAGTCCTGTTCCTCCTCTCTGAGGATGACCGATGATCTGCTTTTATTCTGTGTCGACCTAGACGTGGAAGAGCCGAGTCCCCCATATGAGTACGGCCGTGTCTGCCTTCCCTCTGAAACATAGTGCAAATGCCAAGGGAGATTTCAGTCTTGACTTCAGGTCTTCAGATACTGGATGTGAACCTATGGTGAGCTGGGAGGGGGTCTGCTTTTGTACTGAAACTTTCTTGCCCGATTTCCTGCACCTAAGGAAAGCCCAGCCTAAGGGTTGGCAGGGATGTCCCCCTCTTCCTCTCAGTAATCCAGTTTCCTGGAAAGCCACCCTTTACAACAGTTCAGCAAATGTTTGCTCCCGGTCCAATGTATGTTACAGCCTGGCATTCTCAAGACTGTAACTAAATTCCTTCTTGTTAAGGCAGAATTTTATAACTTTTGCCCCATAAGGTTTCTGCTGGCTCTGCAGATGTGGGGTGGGAGAGCTCCTAAGGACTGGTTCTGACCTGTTCTTACCCGACAGTCTGTGGTGTCCCAGGAGAAAGACTCTTTTTCAGAACATGCCCTCATCCATGGATCCCCTATGCCCTGTGAGATTTAGTGCTTGTGTTCTGGAGTGTGTCGTTCATCTCCTGAGTCCCTTAACTCACCGTATCTTATCTTCATGACTTTTTTTTTTTTTTTGACATGGCCTCCTGCTATGGAGTGCAGGTCTGCTTAGCTCATGACTATCTCCTTGCCTCAGCCTTTCAAATGCTGAGAATATAGGCACGTGCCAATATGACTGGGCTCTCATTTATTTCCTTGAAAAAGTGATATCTTAATATTCATATTATGTAATGATTATTTCTTCTGATTTTATAAAACGGACTGTTCTTGCCGAGCTTATCTAGGAATAATGTTAAAGTACATCCATGATTTTAAATCTCTAGTAGCCACAGTTAAAAAAAGAAAAATAGCTGAAAATAATTTAAGCAATATATTTAATGTAATTCAAAACATAAGAGATTATTTTGCTGCCTAATCAGCATTGTATGAGATTTTTTATTAAGTGTTCAAACTGAACCAGTCATAAGCCAAATGCTCAGTAGTCATATGTGCTTAGTGTAACACACAAGGGACAGAAGGACCTAGGTTAATACATACATTCCGTGTAGTATATACTGGCTGCCATGATGCTTGCTCTAAAACAGCCCAAGACAACAGCAGATGCTGTGGTTTTGTTTACGGCAACATCTCTAGGTTTCCCTAACAGTTTCCTCTTCACCCTGACTTGTATCTCATTGCTCTTTTCTTTGAGTGAAATGCAAAAAAGATTAAACTATAATTTGTTTTTTAAACTACTTTTATTATTTTAATTGTGTATTTGCATGTGTGGCTGTGTGGGGCATGTGTATGCGAGTGCCCTCAGAGGCCAGCAGCATCGGGCCACCAGGAGCTGGACGTAAAGGTGATCCTGAGCCCCAATATCAGCACTGGGGCTTGACCTCAGGTCCTCTAGAAGAGCGGTTTGTTCTCTTAACCACTGAGGCATGCTAAACGACATGTTCTGTCCTTTGGGGACTATTGCCCTTTTTTTGTTGTTATTTCTCAAATCGGGCTATTTTCTGCTTTCTATTCCAGGTCCACCTAGTCAGGGTGTCCCCTTGAATTTAAGGAATATCCCAGGAAATGATTCTAATTTCCATCTTTTAAAAAATTGTGTAATCTGTGTGGCCTAGTGAGTTTTCTGTTCTTGCGATAAAACGCTATAGCCAGAAGCAACCTAGGAGGGAAAGGGCTTATTTCTGCTTAGAGGCCACACTGCATCACTGAGGGAAGCCAGGGCCGGAACTCAAGCAGGACCTGAAACAGAGACCATGGAAGATGCTGCTTACTGGCTTGTTCCGCACCGACTTCCTCATACATCCCAAGTTCTGCCCACAGTGGACTGGGCCCTCCTCACACCAATCACTAATCAAGATGATTCCCACAGACATGATCACAGGCCAGTCTGTTGGGTGAACCTTCAGCTGAGGCTCCCTCTTGCCAGGTCACGCTAGACGGTGTCAAATCGACAATGAAAGCTAACGTCCAGTGCTTCCAAATGACTCAGTTCATGGAGACGAGACAATGCTGGGGCTGAGGAGGGGGCTCAGAGGGAGCGCTTTACCTGGTGCATCTGTAGGCTGTCTGGTTGACCCCCAAAATTTCCAACATAGTTTTCAAATTTGAAGCGATTAATGCAAGCCATTTAACATAACTCCATTTAATAAGTTTCAGAAACGCGGACTGATTCCCCCCACCTATGTTAATACCGGGATATTTTCTTCAGTTAGTGAAAAGTGGGCTAGAAATGGAAACCATAACATTTCCATTTATTAGAAACCAGCATGACGTAACAGAATCCTGTTTCAGGTTTACAGACCGCAGATGACTCAGTCCAGCGGGAGAGAGTGCCAGAAGTCTGAGACAACATGTCTTGACTGAGCGCAGTGATGCCCAAGCCCAGCTCCTTAACCTAAGATAGCACAGCACCTGCCGCCCTTTTAGCCAACAATTCAATCATTTTCGGAAGCTGTTAGTCAGTTTTTATATTCTTAAGACAATGACACTATGATCTTATTAAAATAATACTCGCTCAGAAGTCAGGAAAAACCCCACACACCATGTTCAGAGAATCTGCCAGACCCTGAGTAAGACCTCACAGCAAAGGAAACAGAAACTAGACGTAAATCATGTAAACACAAAAGTTCATTAAAGCGCTGAGAAAAATTATGCATTTTGTTGTTGCTGAAAAGAACCCCAGAGTGAGCAGGAATTTGAGTAAAGCTGTTTCTAAACTTAAGCTTAATATTTTGATAATTTGACCTAAGGAAACATTTTCTTATTTATTTATTTATCTATCTATCTATTTATTTATTTATTTATTTATTTATTTATTATGCACATAATATTTTGTCTGTGTGTGTGTCTGCAGGCCAGAAGAGGGCACCAGACCTCATTACAGATGGTTGTGAGCCACCATGTGGTTGCTGGGAATTGAACTCAGGACCTTTGGAAGAGCAGGCAATGCTCTTAACCACTGAACCATCTCTCCAGCCCCAAGGAAACGTTTTCAAAAGTTGCATTCTGCCAGCTGGCATTTGGAACATCTGCCAGGGTTCACGTTGCATAAGTACCGCTTCGTGTTTGATATGAACTGGCCAGATGTTACAGCATTGAGTACGTGCACCGAATAAGGGGTGGTCTCAGTGGCCACCACCGTCTGACTGACCTCCCCATGTTTGAGAGAGCCCCGGAGAGTCCTCACCTCCTGCCTTGTCAGCATACCAGAGAGGATGGAATCAAAACGGAAGTCTATTGGACTTCAGCACAGACTTTCAGCACTTTAGTGTCCGAAAGATAGAAACAGCTTTGGACTTGCAGTGGGCAGAGATTTTAAAGGCTGTTTACTTTGTGTGTCTGCGTGTTCGCATGTGAGTGGGCGCACACATGTATGCCTGTGGAGGCCTGAAGTTGATGCGGAGTGTCTCCCTGGTTGCTACATTTTACGGATCAGGCAAGGTCTCTTGCTGATCCCAGAGCTTGCCAGCTTACCCTATGTCTGCCTCGCAAGTGCTGGGACTACAGGGTGCCGTCATGCCTGCCTGTCTTTTATGTGGGTTCTGAGGCTGTGAGCCCCAGTCCTCACTCTTGCCAGGGAAATGTTTGGTGCACTGAGCCAAGGCCTCAGCCCCTGATAAACAGTTGCTGAGCGCTGGGTCTACCGTCCCAGTTCCTGCTGCTCTGGTGACCTCTGTCTCCAGCTTATTCTTGCCCTTAGGGTACTCTGATTGGCTAGGTTGGGTTTACTGTGGGTTTTCCTCTGTTAAGCTGTAGGCGAGGTGTTTATTAAGCTATCTGCTTTCATTCGCTTTGGAAATTGAGTTTGAGCTACAAAGAGTTTGGGCTGTTTCCCTTCTTGATATTTCTCTACCTTTTTTAGAAAAAAATTATCAGATTTAATAGTAACTATAATAGTGGTTATTATTTACTCCTTTTTTTCTTTTCTATCCTGGGAAAATGCAGTACCTCAATATTGTTTTATCTATAACCAAACTCATTTGTCTTGGGATGTCACTTTTTATGAAATCTTCTCCCAAGCTAATTATATTAGTAGGTAATTAACACATGCCAAAGCTGTTCACTTATTTTTTATAATTTATTTTTTACTTTTATGTTCATTTATGTATTGCCTACATGTATGCATGTATAAGGGTATCAGATCCCTTGGAACTGGAGTAGCAGACAGTTGTGAGCTGCCATGTGGGTGCTGGGAATTGAACCCGGTCCCCTGGAAGAGCAGGCAGTGATCTTTACCACTGAGCCATCTCTCCAGCCCCACTTATTTTATTTTCCAGTAATTCTAAAGGAAAGAAAAGAACTTGAGTCTGAAAACTAATTTATTTAGAATCTTAGGTAAGTTCAGCAGAATCTATGCCAAAACTCAGAACGCAGACTGGAGTGATGGCTTCATAGTTAAACTCCTTGGCTGTTCTTCCTGAGGCCTCAGGCTCAATTCCCAGCACCCCCTTGGTGGCTCACAACCATCTCTAACTCCAGTCCTGGGGGATCCAACACCCTCTTCTGGCCTCTGAGGGTACCAGGCACATGCGTGGCACATAGGCATACATGCAAACACAACACCCATGCTTATCAAATGAAATGAAAATAACCGTTGGAAACACAGGGCGTGTTCGAGTTCTGTAACCTCACTGGCTAGACTGACCCGCTTTTCCGCGTCCTCTACTCTACCCTGGGAGTTTGCTGTCATTTGCATGTGTTGGAGCCAGGAAGAGTGTAGAGCACAAAACAAGTCAGTGGCGCCATAAGCTTCAGAGAGAGAGTTTTCCTCCCAACAAAGGCAGCTCTGTGCGCGGCCTTCGGTTGGCCACCCAGAGCAGGACGCGACTACCAGGGCAATGTCGATGTTCATGTGAGTTTTCCAAGCCGGGAAACAGCATGGCTATTGTTCAGGAGTGGAAAACACGTGAGAGAGTAGCAGTGAGCAGCATTACAAACAGCTCGTGGATTCACAGCGGGGCACACTTGGGCGGCAGCTTGATTGCCAGTCCTGTATTGCCACTGATCCCCCTGAGAAGGGGAGGGGAGCATCTCTGAGTGACACTCTCCCTGGTCTAGTTGGAGGATCCTGCTTCGGGGGATGAGTTCTGCCTGTGACTGTTAGGAGAGCCATGTGTGTAAGGTATGGCATTGCTTTGGGCTCCGACTCAAATGACCGGTTGTCGGGAGCATTCCAGGACACGGACACGTGGTTTCCAATTTGAACTAGAGGTTAACCAGAGCTGTTTAACGTGGGAGATCTGCCCAGGAATGTAAAAAGGGGATTGGAAGGACATTCTTGTCATTGCAGATATTTTATTATATTAAACTTAACTGACGTTTTATATTCAAGACAAGAATAACCTTTTAAATATTTAGAAAAGCTACAAGTTTAGTGGCCTTTAAGAAATTGAGTTTATTTCTTTTTAGATAAAGTAAGTAAAAGAGTCCTGTCATTGCCCTGTTTCCTGTTCTGCCTCTGATTCACAGCTTTGTGTTCTCTCTGTGGTCCCAGCTTCCCAGCTCTGGGTTTTAATGCACAGAAAACTGAATAATGAGGTCTGGTCAAAAAACCATCTCTCTCTCTCTCTCTCTTTCTCTCTCTCTCTCTCTTTCTCTCTCTCCCCCCCCCCCCCGGGTCTGGGTGCCCACCCTGACCTTGCATCTGCACCTGTTGGTGGCTGGGTAGAGAGTAGTCGCAAGACTGATGGCTGATGGCTGGAGGCCAGAATAATGGCTGTTGTTTGTTTCATGTCTACAGTGTGCCAGTGTGATGTGTGCAGTGTCCCCAATCCCGTAATGTTTCAGTAAGAAAGAACACGTCTCTTTAAAGAAGAAAACAAGGACTCAAGCATGTGTGCGATGCTGTCTTAGTCACTTAAAACCACTTATAAGAAGCAGGCTCAGAGTAGCCGAGAGGAACAGCGCAGGAGAATTCCTTTCTGCTCTGTTGCAATAGGAAGGAAGGGCGACCGCAAAGGTCTGACTATAACTCGCGTGCTGAGGCCTCCTCGAGAAGAGAAGGGTAGAGTGGGAGGCAGCTGCGGGCAGCTTGAGACAGTGAATCCGACGGTCCTGGGCAAGAAGCAGCGATGAACGTAGTTTACATTCCAGATGTTTGTCGTGCGCGTGGGCAAGCAGTCATGTCTCCCTCCTGTGTCTCCATCCTCACCAGCGCAGTAGCTCCCAGAGCAGCCAGTGCGAATCCCACGGACAAGGGACAAGGTGACAGAACTGTCGTGACACTGGGCTGAGATGGACAGAAACTGATGTGGGCAGTAACTGATGTTCAGTGCAGCAGGTCAGCTCCCGACTGCAGGAATCTGTGACCTTTGGTGGCCGATGGGGGAAGAGCAGACACGGCATTTCCAGACTGCAGCTTGCATTTCGAGTCCCTTCTTAGAGTCCCAGTTACCCTAGCTCTTACCTCTTCTCATCCCAAGTCCCCTTATTTCCTAGAACCTTTTGAGTTTATATTAAACAGGTAAGATACAATATAAAATGGGAGGATGCCCAGAATCAGTCCAGTTAGCAGACTGAGCTCTGTAAAGGCTAATCTCGCGAGAGGTGGTGGTGGTAGGGGTTTTCAGCTGTTGCTGGGGCATTTTCCCCAAATCCAAATAATGTGCAGTGTCCCAAAGTGGAGTCTGGAAAGCCAGGAGGCCTAGAAAACATGTCCTAAAACCAAGGACTCCACAATAGTTCCCAAGCTAGGAATGGGGATTAGAAGAAAGTCGCAGGCTTAGGGCAAGGGACCGTCCCCGCCTCGGAAGTCGCTAGTGACCCGTATGGCAGTTCAGTAGAAGCAGAGAAACGTGAGTGGGGAGACCCGAGTAGACAGAGTCCTCTTGCCCATCAAATCGAGAGAAGAGCGAATCAAAGAGATGTAACTTTTACATCTCAGTTGAGGCTTAGAAGACTTTTCTCCTGAGAAAATGGATCCGTTTCCTAGGCTAGAGTAGTTAACCTCACAGTGATTCTGAAATAAACACTCTAACTATCATGAGAGAAGTTACCTTAGGAGAAAAGAATAAATTTTCAAATGGAAATTGAATTAGGTAGATTGATAAGTGGGAACCACCTGTAAATTAGAATTAAAGGAAAGGCTGCCAATTTTTGTATCTTATCATATATGGGTATTTATTTAAAATCTAATTTAGGGTGCTGGGGAGAGGACTCAGTGTGTGAATTATTTAGTGCAAGCACAAGGACCTTGTCAATCAGGCGTTCCGGCACATCTGGCCCCAGTGCTGCAGCTGTAGAGACAAATGATCCCTGAGTGCTGGCCCGCCCTGAGCGCGCTGACCTGCCAGTCCATCAAACTGTTAGTGCTCCCTCCCAGCTCCAGGGAGCTCCTGACTCAGGAAGCCAAGTGGAGAGTGGCTGAAGACATTAGACGGCAACTTCCGGCCTCTACACATAAACACACATGCTCACACATACCTGCATCTACCCACACAAACGCATGCACCATACACATAAAAGAGAACTTTTATGTATTTTTTTTTAAAAAAAGTTATATGCCCGGATAGCTCAGTTGGTAGAGTGTAAAAAGGAAGTAATGAAAATGAGAATAATAGCTCCATAGAGATGGCTCAGTGGGTGAAGCCGTTGGCCCAGTGACCTGGGTTTGGAGTTCTAGAACCCACGTGGAGCTGGAGGTGGCAGTGCCCCTTTGTAACCCAGGTGCTCCCAGGCTGAGATTGGAGGCAGAGGCAGGAGACTCTCCTGGATCCTGGACTGCACACTGCAAACAGCAAGACGCCCTGTCTCGAGGCAGAGAGCAAGGCGCAGAGCTTGAGAAGAAGCACGGGAGGGGCCTCACTGTGAGAGTTAGTTAGACAGAAAGTTGGTGAAATGCATACATTAGCACTTAGAGATGATAGCCGTCACCATTCCAGCAGCCAACCACTACTGATTCATTACATATGTAGATACATTCATCTCTATCTTTCTGTTTTCTTTGGCAAAAAAAATCCCTAATTATTTAAGAGGTGAGAAAATTGAAAAGAACTTTCCTGTCTATTTCTACACACAACACAGAAACCATCCAGTCACTGCAGAAGCTGCTTAGCGTTACTGTTCTGCGTGTAGCCGTGGCATTCCCCACTATGTACTGAGGTAACATGTCAAACAGAAGCAACGTGTATTCTTTTTCATCTTTAAATTTTGTGGGGAGCGTGGGCATACTTGCTTTAGAACATCGGAAGGTCAGGGTTCTCTTAGTTTGACCCTTCGTCCCCTACTCAGTCCTCAAACCCATGATCCCCCTGCCTCAACCTCCATGCTGGCTCGTGGTTTTGTTGTTGTTCATCTTATTTGTTTTGTTTTTGAGTCAAGGTCTCGTTGTGTAGCCCTAGCTGACTTAGAACTCTCTATTTAGACCAGGCTGGCCTCAGACTCAGTCATTCCCCTGCCTCTGCCTCTGGAATAAAGGCTGTGTGCTTCCACTCCTGGCTGGCTTTGTTCTTCCCTTTCTCTTGGGTGATTTTGCTTTTCCCCATAGCTTTTGTTCCCACACTGAGTTCCTTTTGTTTCTCCAGTCTTACTTTTTGATAACAAGAAACTCAAGTTTACTATTGTCAGCGGTAGTATCATGGTTTTGGTTTGTGGTTTTCTTTGTTGTTGTTGTTTGGTTTTGTTTTTTGAAACAGGGTCTCACTGTGTAGCCCTGGCTGTCCTGGAATTCTCTATGTAAACCAGGCTGGCCTTGAACTCATAGAGACCTGCCTTTGCCTCCACAATGCTGGGATTAACATGCAACCCCACTTGTAGCCTGAGTATTTTTTAAAATACCTATCTATTTTTTAAAAGAGAGATTGTTTCTTGGCCTTAACATCAAAAGAATATAAATTACACCTTTCTTGTTTCTCAAACCTGTAAAGTGGCATTTTTGTTGTTGCATTTACTTATTTATTTTGCTTGTTTGTTTCTTCAAGACAGGGTTTCTCTGTACGGCCCTGGCTGTTTCGGAACTCACTCTGTAGACCAGGCTGGCCTCAGACTCAGAAATCTGCCTGCCTCTGCTTCCCACATACTGGGATTAAAGGCGTGCACCACCACTGCCTGTTAAGTGGCTTTCTGTATATCTGTTCTCAGTTCACTTCTCCCTGTATAGATCTCTCAAAAGGAAAGGATATATCATCCTTTTCCTGCTACTCAGCACTCTAGTGTGTCCAGAGAGTCCCAGGTTGTATGGACAACTAAGCTAATGCACTGACTCGGATAATTAGAGAACTAAAAAGTTAAGTTTAGCTAAGGGAAAACAGAAGCAAACTGTGCAGGTTTGCACATGCTTGACAAAGAAATGCAGGCTACCGAGAATGTCATCAACCAGATGACATTACGTCACACTGGCACACACTCGACACAGGGCAGCCAGGAAAGAGATACACACAAGTCGGCCCTTATGAACTTAGAGTAAGGTTTTGTATAAACGCTAGAATTGTGGCAGTTCACTTTCTGTGGTCCTTGAAATGCAGGAAGCTTGTCTGACACATCTGCCTGCTCCCCTCATTTGTATAAAATAAAGTGAAGGGGGGGGGGCAGGAGAGAAGGACAAGCATAGCCAGAGACTGGCATTGGTGTCTTCCTCAGTCATGTCTACTGTAGTTTTTGCGACCGTATCTCTTAATGAACTTGGAACTTACCAGTTGCTGGCTGACCAGCAACCTTGAGTGAACTGCCTGTCCCCACCCCTCCAGCCGTGCAGTTACACCACCATGCTCAACTTTCACATGGGTGCTGAGGATCCGAACTCAGGTCCTTAGGTTTGCATGGCAGACCCTTACCTGACTGAGCCACCTTCCCAGCCAGTAGAGTCAAACCAGAAACTTGATTTCTGTAATTCCTGTCTTATAAAATCTCCCCTTTTTCCTTTACTTTTCACTCCCTTTATAGATATGGGGCTGAACTCTCCCCTAGTCTGACGAGGGAGGGAGGGAGGAAGAGGAAGGGAGGGAGGGAGGGAGGGAGGGAGGGAGGGAGGGANGAGAGAGAGAGAGAGAGAGAGAGAGAGAGAGAGAGAGAGAGAGAGAGAGAGAAAGAGAAAGAGTGAGTTCGTGTGTGTAAAGGCCAGATATGATGACCTGTGTCCCGGGTCTCTGTCCCAAATGTTTTCAGTTGGTCTTTGTTATGAATACACAATAGTGTTAAGGACTGGGGAGGTTAGCACACAGACCCAAGTTCAGATCCCCAGCACCCAAGCGAAAGGCTGGGCCTGGCAGTGCCCGCCCCTGACCGGTACTGGTGAGGGGGACTGGGGGTGAAGTACAGGGTGTGACCTTTAGCTGAACTTGTCTCGAAAGACTGATAGAGGAAGACCCCCATGTCAACTTTTGACCTTTACACACATGAATACACACACACACCCTGAGGATAGGATGCTATTCTGAGACCCCACAATGGTGTAAACAGGTAGCAAGGACAGCAGCATTCTCTCTGGGTGCAGCTCTTAATCACTAGCGAATCTGGAGCTTGCTGAAGGTGTCTGTTAGGCAAGATTATGACTTAGGGATTCAGCACGGCTTCCTAAGCATCTTCAGGACTCGGCAAAAGACACTAGAGTATAACATACGAACTGGAAGTTTGGCAAAGACTGAGGATAAAATGGGATCCTGGCACAAGCCTGTATTCCTGGCAGTCAGGAGGCAGAGAGGCAGCCTTGTCACAAGTATCCTACCTTGACTGACGTTGCTCCTATGCATCTGGGTACCTAAGTAAACTCCTGCAATCCGTGTCTTTTCCTCTCTGCATGCCCCTGCTCTACATAGTCGTTGTCATTAACCTTCAGGCTCCTTCGCCACTGATTTAGTCAAGCCCTCACCGCTCCATGCTTGAATTTGCCCACACACTCCCCATTGCTTCTCCTTCGCTTCCAGTCAAATGTTTCCTCCAGGTCACCTTTGTCCTATGTGGCATGAACTTGGAGATGGGACCGCTTCCTCCTCTACTTGATGTCCATTGCTGCTTCACTGAAGTTCCAACCTTTAAGGCTCTTGGTTAGCCAATCATGATCTTCTCTGCCCTCCCTGTCTGCAGCTTAGACTACAGTGTTAGCTGGTGAGTGAGGCAGGAGCAAACACCAGTGTCGCTGCCCCTCCAAAGTGTCCCTTATTTCCAGCTGACGTGCAAGCTGGAAGGCCCGGATTCGCTCCTGCCTGCTGTTTTGACATTTTTAACATGTTTCATGACCACAAGCCAAGCATGCTAACATGTGCCTGTCTTTTGGAAATGTATGACCGTCAACTGAGCATACTTGGGAAAGAATGGATTCTCTAAGCGAATGTGCTCAGGAATTTGCATGCCTGTGTGCATGGGCTCCCAAGATAGGAAATTCTTAGTTAGGGTGTCTACTGCAGTAATAAAGACCACGAACAACCAAAAGAAACTTGGGGAGGAGATAAGTTTTATTGCAGCTTACAACTCTCCTCACAGAGGGCAGGGAGTCAGCGCAGGAACCTGAGGGCCCTAAGGCAGTATAGGAACCTGGAAGGTGGGCAGGAAACTCAGGAGCCTGGAGGGCAGGCAGTCAGTGCAGGAACACAGGAACCAAAGGCAGGTCCTGGAGGCAGGAGCTGAAGCAGAAGCCACGGAGGAGTGCTGCTTACTGGTTTGCTCAATTTGTTTGTTTATACTATCTAGGACCACCGCCTTGCCAGGGGTAGTACCACCTACAGTGAGCCCCTACCTGATCAATCACCAATAAAGAAAATACCCCACAGGCTTGCCCATAGGTCAATACCACAGAGAACTTCTCTCACTTGAGATCCCGTCTTCCTAAATGACTGACATGTGTCAAGCTGATGTAGAACAGCAGTGAGCCAGGGTTCAGGGAGGATTTGCTTTAGCTTGGGTTCCTCGAATGGTATCGTGGGGATATCCTGTTAGCTTCTTTTACTACAGGAAGACATTGTGTCCCATAAATTCCTTACCTGCTGCGGGTGGAGACTCTTTCCCCACCTCTCATGCCTCGGCTGGGCTGCTTTGGGCTTTGCTCTTACCAAGGCGGGAACACATTGTGTTCCGTGAAGTATCATGTCGTGCGGCTGTATGGAGTGGTTTGCACTTTTTGGAATATGTGCTGTTCTTCCATCATCAGTGCCTGGGATTCTCTCTCTTTTTTCTTTCCCTCCCTACTTCTTCAGCTTCCAAGCGAAATGATCACCATAGCATCTCTGCCCCACTGCAGGAAGTTGCCCTCCTTTGGGACCCCAACCCCCCGACCCACAATCTTATTTTTGCTATGATGACTAGTTCTTTCCTGTTGCAGTGATGAAACACCATGATCAAGGCAACCTGCAGAAGCGTTTATTTAGGCTTGTGGTTCCAAAAGGTTAGAGTCCTTAGGGGCAAAATAAGACGCGGTGACAGGAACTGGAAGCTAAGGGCTCATGTCTTGAGCCACAGGCACCAACAAGCAGAAAACAAAGTCGGATGGCACAGTCTTTAAAGACTTTCAAAGAACAAGGTCATGCCCTCTAAAGCTTAGCACCATCAATTCAGGACCAAGTGCTCACATGCCTGAGACTGGGGGGCACGCTGCCATTCAAACCATCACATGTGTGGTGTCCTCTCTGTACAGACTAAGGTGTTGAAGGATGGGGCGCACCCCACCCCCTTTTGTGCCGAGTATATCAGTAAGTGCTGTTTAAAAAGCGATGAGCAGAATGCCCGTACATAAAGTAAGCTGCAGAGTGGGTTCCGATCATCTGGGACAGTCTGATCTAAAATGTTTCTGGGGTAGTTCCATGGCAGCCTTTTTATTAACTTCTGATAGAGCTAATGGAATAGCATTTAAATTTGGTCTTTGAAAAGAGCAGACAGATTGCTGAAGAGTTAGTTTAAAAAAGAGCGCTGCTAGGGGTCCCAAGACCCACTTCGGTTACCTTCCGCCACCTCACACACAGGGATTGTCCCTCCTAGTTCTGCTTCCTCTCTTCTAAAAGCCAGCGTTTCCTGTTTCAGAAGGGAATACATTTGCGCTTCTAAAAAAGAAGTTAGTTATCTTTAGCTTTCTTTTAAGTTTGGCGAATGTTCCCACAACAGTTACTTCATGGGGGTTTCCAGCCTTGGGAATAGAAGTAATAACAACTCTCGATTACTACACCCACCGTGCCACAGGGAAGAGCTCCAACCTTCCCTCGTGCTATGTGATGGGTCACTTACTTCACAGTCATTCAAGAGCAAATGTCCTGGCTGGTAGCGAAGACTCCTTCCTTCCCTTCAGCTCTCCTAGGTCCCATCTCCCCTTGTTTTGGTCCTCAATCTGCAGGCCCTCTATTTTGGACATGTTACAGCTGAAAACAAATTGCAATATCTTGTTTCTCGGCCTATTTTACATTGTATGGGGGAAAAAACTGCAGATAAAAATGATTGCATTGGAGCCAGGTGAGGTGGTATGCACCGCCAATCCTAGCGCTCAGGCAGAGAGGTGGGTGGATCTCTGAGCAAGTTCCAGGGCAGTTAGGGCTACATAGAGAACCCTGTCTTGAAAACAAAGAAGCAACAACAACAAAAAGATTGAATTGAAGAGGACAACAGGGCTAGAGAGATGGCTCAGTGGTTAAAAGCACTGATTGCTCTTCCAGAGGACCCCGGGTTCAATTCCCAGCACCCACATGGCAGCTCACAACTGTCTGTAACTCCAAGATCTGACACCCTCACCCAGAAATACATGCAGGCAAAACACCAATGCACATAAAATAAAAAATACATTAAAAAAAATAAGAAGAGGACAACAGAATGGATGGTGTGAAGAGCCAGAAAGCCGCCTGGGTCGGCCTGGCCTGCTGCTCCCCGCGGGCGTGGTAGCACAGGACTGTAGGCCGCCTGCTTGCCCTTACTCCAGTTCTTCCTTCCTTGTGTTGGTTTCTAGAGGCCTGATTATGTCACCTCTTTCCACGAGACACAGACATCTTCATCTGTGCAGAGACGGACTAACCGTGCACCCACATCTTCCTGTGAGACCCGCTGAAAGACCGGTTCAGAATTTCCCTGCAAACCGAGGAAGCGGCTTTCCACTTTTCCGTGTTACACATATGGTAACTTCACTTCAAGCCACTTCTCTCACCACATGCCCTGAATGAACAAGAGCTTACAGACCCTGAGGGTTACCTAGGAGACATGTTTAGCAGGCAGGTCGGGATTTCCCATGGCAGTGCCATTTCCAGTCCCCACCTCACCAGCCCTTCACTCCCTGGCCTGGGCTGCACTCACCATGGAACCTGCTTGTTTTCCTGGGCCTTAGGCTGACTGCTTGCTCTAGCCCAGCCTTGTCTGAAAGAGATACGGGGAGCTGGGTATGGTGACACATGGCTGCACTCCTGTACTCAGGAGGCTGAATTAGGATTCCAACTTGGGACCTACCTGGGATGCATAGCAAGACTGTCTTAAACAAACAAATAAACAAATCAGGACAAACAGAAATGAAGCTTCAAAGGTATGGGGGGGGCTAGCCTCATATGCATGAATCCTTCCGTGGGTTTGATCCCCAGGACAGCATAAACCAGACTCCATGACACATGCCTGTAATCACTGGAGAGGCAGAAGCAGGATAATTAGAAATTCAGACTCATCCTTTGTAGCATGATTAATAAAAACCCAGAGACAGAAACCGGGATGTAGTAGGAGGCCACTTGTTCGTTTCCTGGCTGCCCAGACTCCCGAAATAGTCACACAGAAACTATATTATTTGAAACACTGCTTGGCCAGTGACTCTAGCATATGCCTAGCAAGCTCTTACATATTAAATTAACCCATTTCTATTATTTTATATTTTACCACGAGACTCTTGGCCTACCGGCAAGGTTCTGGCTAGCAGCTCACATCTTTCTCCTCTGACGGCTCCATGGCTTCTCTTAACTCTGCCTTCTTTTTCCCAGCATTCAGTTTAGTTTTCCCCACCCAGCTCTGCTCTGCTAAGCCACTGGCCTAAAGCAGCTTCTTTATTCATTAACCAATAAAAGCCACACATATACAGAAGGACTTCCCACACCACTAGGGTTCAACCTGAAGGTCAGAAAAGCCAAACAGCCACTGGCTCTTACCTCTCCCTCAGGCTGAAATGGGGAATCTCAGAATGAGACCATGTGTGAGCGCTGTCTCCTCCCGTCTTACATTCCTCTCTAGGGCTGGGATTAAAGGTGTGCACCTCTACTGCTCAGTTTCTATGGAAAACTAGCATGACTATGGGGATTAAAGGTGTGTGTCACCACTGTCTGGTCTGTAAGGCTGACCAGTGCGACTGTTTTACTCTCTGAACTTCAGGCAAGCTTTTTCTATTAAAATACAAATGAAATATCACTACAATCCTTAGCTACATAACAAATTGGAAGTCAGCCTAGGCTACACGAGAAAAAAAAAGTAAATACCATTAGCTACATGGATAATGAAACTTTCTGAGTTAGGTGTGGTTGCTCACACCTGTAATCCCAGTACTTGGCTTTAGCTGGAGGATGCCCCAGGAGGTCAACCTGGTTTACATAGCAAATTTCCCACCAGCCTAGATTACAGAGACACTATCTCAACAAACCAAAGGAAAAAACTTTCTTGTAGCCACACTTGAAGAAACGCAAGTGAAATTAATATCACCGATTTTATCTTATTTAACACTTTGTATCTGAAGGGCATACTTTACTTTCTTGCTGTGTTTAATCCTTTAGGTGTTTTATACTAACAACCCTTAGCATTTGCATACTAAATTTTCATCTCAAATAATTGATCTATATTTAGATTTCATGAAATGTCAAGTCCAAAAATAGACTCAAATACTTCCGTTGTTCTAAACATGGAAAACTTTTCAGTAAGCCAATCATGGCTTTAAGATGAAATAAAGCTAAATGCCCTGAAACCCTTCTCTTTCCTCTCCATTAAGTCACTTTCAAAGCGCTCCGCTCCGTGTTTGTCTGGGGGCAGGAGAGGCCTTTGTGGCTGTCCTCTGAGAAGACTTTTCCTCCAGCTCCCTCCAGCTCCCTCCCTCCTGCCCTGGCTTAGATGGTGCCCAGCCAATCTCATCGGCCCACTCTTTAATAGAAAATGCTCCCGGTCACCACCCTCCACAGTTCTGATCCTGCTCATTCCACAGAACTTTCATCTCTCCTGCCAAATAATTACTAACTTATTATCTGATTTGCTGCCTCCCCCCCCCCACTTGCTAGCTGTAAGCTCCTTGGAGCACTATCTGTTAACATAATATCTCAGCATTTACAGCTCAGGAGTTAGGGCCTCAGCTAGAGGTAGCGAGTTTGCTGGTCTTGGGTATATTCTCCAGCACTTAAAAAAAAGTCCATTAAATTTACTAGATTACTTTTATAAAGACTTGTTAAGTTGTTAGACGGTATTGGCTACATTCAGTAAACCCCATAAAGATGTAAAAGCATGGTTGCTGAGATCTCTGAAATGCAGCCTGACTGTGTTCTTTGTATTCCGTGCTGTTTAAGCTGGAAGCAGTGGACAAAGGAATGAGAAGCAGAGAAGAAACTTACAATTTAGTTACAAAGACAAAGGTCATGACACAGTGAGGATGTTTCAAAAAACTAGAATTGGTGCTGTGTGTGTTCTTTTGTGAGAATTTCCCAGGAGGCATTTCAGCTACATGCTTCCATATCATGAACTTTTTGACATGGGTGACACAGAGAACATACAGCAAACGGGAGTGTGCAGACTAAGAAACCTGCACTTGTTTGAACATGTTTGAAACAAGGGACAGAGAGGAAAATGGGCTCCAAAAATATTGACCCAAATTTTGTAGCGACTAATTTACTATACAAATTTTTGAAGGAACGATATTTTGAAACTAGAATTATGTAGAAAACTTTAAGAATCGTTGCCTTTTTAGCCGCCGTGATGCTCTGTGGAGGTCAGAGGACGCCCTGGTGCAGGAGATGCTTCCCTCAGCGTGTGTGGGAATTAAGCCCAGTTTAACCTCCTCAGCCACCTTGCGCTTGAGAACTGCATATAACATTTTAAGCTTACTCACATTTCCGGACATTAACCCAGCTTCCATACCTGAGATATATGGTAAAGTTTGACTCTAGACAAGAGAGGGGTGCTGTTCTTCCTGGAGGAGACTCTAGAAATCACGGCTATAGAGCACCCCCCGAAGTCTCAGGACTCTCAGCACCGGACAGTTTATGTCTAATTTTAATTTTTTTCTTTTGCCTGTTTTTGGGGGGAGAGTTCGAGAAGTCTCGAGTTCTCTTAGGAAAACACTTTGTCTCACACACAGGAAATTGCAATCAGCAGAGGATGAGTGAGGACAAAGGTTCTTTCCAGTTTTCTGGAAGTGGAGATTGTCACGATGGAACATCTAGATTTCCTTTTTTCTTTCATTGAAAATGGATTTTTAAAAACATACATATTCTGACTACCATTTCCCCTTCCCCCTACTCCTCCCAGTTCCTCCCTACCTCCCCTTCCCATCTGGATCCGCGCCCTTTCTGGTTCTCCTTAGCAAAACAGGCTTCTAAGAAATAATAATAAAACAAGATATAAAACGCAGACAAATCAGAATGTGATTAAAGAACCAAAGGAAAAACACAAGAAATTCACAGGCTTGCACACTCGGGATCCCATAAAACCCAAACCACAAGCCACAGTCTATACTCAAGGGACCTGTAGGGTAGGAAGAAGTACATATTATAGGAAGCCTCTACTGTAGGTTGCCAAATGACCCTTTAAATGGCCTTAGTTTTTGCTCTCCTTCTGCATATTCTGTCCTTTGCCCCCTCTTTCCTCCCTCTTCCTTCCCTCTCCCTTCCCTCTCCCTGTTTGATCCCCATTCCAGTCCAGCCCCCCCCTTCATAATTATTCTAATTCCTTTCCTAGGATGATCCATCCTCCTGCCTAGTCCCTTACTTTCTACCTAACCTCTAAGGTTACACAGATTCTATCTCGTTTATCAACTAACAGCTAATGTCCATATATAAGTAAATACATACCACATTTGTCTTTCTGGGTCTGAGTTACATCACTCATGTTTTTTTTTTTTCCTGGCTGCATCCATTTCCATTATATAAATATGAATTTCATTTTATAATGGCTGAGTAATATTTCAGTGTATAAATGTGCCGTATTTTCTTTATCCATTCATTCATTAGTGGCCATCTAGACTGTTTTCAGTTTCCGCCTATTAGGAATCAAGAAGCAATGAACGCGGCTGGGCAAGTGTCCCTGACATAGGGTGGAGCTTCTTTGGGGTCTATAAATACCCAAGAGTGGTATAGCTGGGTCTTGAGGTAGATCAATTCCTATCCTTCCAAGGAACCACCACACTGATTTCCATAGCGACAGTACGAATGTGCACTCCCACCAGCAGTGGATATGTGTTCTGCCTCCCACATCCTCACCAATATGAACTGTCTTTTGTTACTGATCTTGGCCATTCTGATTGGTGTAAGATGAAATCTCAAAGTGGTTTTGAATTTCCGTTTCCCTGATGGCTAAGGCTGTTGAACATTTCTTTAAGTGGATCTCAAACATTTGCATCTCCTCTTTTGAGAATTCTGTTTCAATCTGTACCCCATTTTTAATTGGGTTATTTGTTTTCTTGATGTCCAAGTTTTTTTTTAAGTTTTTCATATATTTTGGTTATTAACCCTCTATTAGACGTGTCCTTGTTAAAAATCTTTGCCCACTTTGCAGGCTGCTGCTTTGTCTGAATGACGGTGTCCTTTGCCTTACGGGAGTGTCTCAGCTTCATGAGGCCCGTCTCTTCGTTGCTGGTCTTGGTGCCTGTGCTATCAATGTTCTGCTCAGGATGTCGTCTCCTGAGCCAATACATTCAAGGCTGTCCCCCACTTTCTCTTCTAGCAGGTTCAGTAGCTGGTTTTATGTTGGGGTCTTTGATCCATGTGCAGCTGGGTTTGTACATGGTGATAAGTGTGGATCTATCTTCATTCCTCTACAATGCAGCAATTCAGTTTGAGCAGCGTCGTTTCTTGGGGATACTGTCTTTTTTCCAGTGTTTTTCTGGCTTTATTTAAAAAAAAAAGGTGTCCATAGGTATATGAATTTATTTCTTTGTCTTCAATTCTATTTCATTGATCAATGTATCTGTGTTTGTGCCAATAAAATATAAATTTAAAAACATGCTGTTTCTATTACTATGGCTTTGCATTACAATTTGAGGTTGGGGATGGTGACACCTCCAGCAGTTCTTTATTATTTGGGACTGTGTAGCTATCCTTTGTGTGTGTGTGTTTTCAAATAAAGCTGAAAGCTGTCCTCTCAAGTTCTTTGTAAGAATTGTGTTGGAATTTTGATGGGGATTGCATTGAATCTGTAGATTGCTTTTGGTATGATGGCCACTTTTACTGTATTAATCCTACCAACCCGTAAGCATGGGAGACTTTTCCACCTGCTGAGATCTTCAGTTTCTTTCTTCAGTGTCTTAAAGTCTTTATCATACAAATCTTTCCATTGCTTGGCTTGAATTACCTGAAGATAGATTTTTTTGAGGCCATTGTGAAAGGTGTTTCCCTGTTTCTTTTTCTCAGGCTTCTTGTTGTTTAGTATAGGAAGACTACTGATTTTTGTATCCTGTTACTTTGCTGAAAGTGTTTATCAGCTGTGGGAGCTTCCTGGTGAATTTTTTGGGGTCACTCATGCATACTATCTTATCATATGCAGATAAAGATACTTTGACTTCTTCCCTTCCAATTTGTGTCTCCTTGATCTCCTTTAGTTGTCTTATGGCTCTAGCTAAGACCTCAAGTACTACCATATTGAATAGGTATGGAGAGAGAGGGCAGCCTTGTCTTCTTCCTGATTTCAGTGGAATTGCTTTGAGTTTCTCTCCATTTAAGTTGATGCTGGCTATGAGCTTGCTGTAAGCATAGTAATAACAAAGACTTTTGTATCCCTGCTCTCCAGGACTTTTATTGTGAAGGGTGTTGGGAGGGTGTCAAAAACCTTTTCTGCATCTAATCAGATGATCATGTGGTTTTTGTCTTTCAGTTTGTTTTTATTGTGGGTTACATTTATTGATTTTCTATACTGAACCATTCCTACATCTCTGGGATGAAGCCTACTTGATCATGATGGCTGATTTATTTTTTTGTGTGTATTTTTAGATTCTGTTTCCAAGTACTGAGATTTTTTACATCTATGTTCATAGGGGAGACTGTTCTGTAATTCTCTTTGTTGTGTCTTTGTATGGCTTAGGTATCAGAGTAATTGCAGCCTGATAAAAATAATTGGGCAATGTTTCTTCTGTCTCTGTTTTATGGAATAATTTGAGGAGCATTGGTGTTAACTCTTCTTTGAAAGTCTGGTAGAATTCTGCACTAAAACCGTCTCATCCTGAAGTTTTTTGTGGGGTGCAGTTGGAGACTTAATGACTGCTTCTATCTTACTGTGGGTTATAGGTCTGGTCTGTATAAATTGCTTGTCTGATATTGACTTAACTTTGGTAGGTGGTATATATTGAAAAATTATCCACTTCTTTTAGATTTTCCAACTTGGTGTTCAGGTTTTTCTAAGCATGTCCTTACGATTCTTTGAATTTCCTTGGCGTCTGTTCGGTCTCCCTCTTCATCTCTAGTTTTGTTAACTGGATTTCCCCTTTCCACCTTTTAGTTAATTTGGCTGAGGGGTTTTCAATCTTAGTGATTTTCTCAAAGAGCCAACTCTTTGTTTCATTGATTATTTATGTAGTTTGTTTGTTTATAGTTTATTGATTTCAACTTTGAGTTTGGTTATTTCTTGCTATCTACTCCTTCTGGGTGAGCTTGCTTGTTTTTGTTCTAGAGCTTTCAGGTGTGCTTTGAGTCTCTGGTATGAGAGCTCTCCCTTTCTTTTGTTAATGTGAGTGCTTAGTGCTGTAAACCTACCTCTTAGATCCACTTTTGTTGTTTGGGTGTATTGAGCTTTCATTTTCATCCAGTTCTAGAAAGTTTTTAATTTATTTCTTAATTCTTGCCTTGACCCATTTCTCTTTCAGTAAAGAGTTGTTTTGTTTCCATGGGGTTTTAAGCTTTCTGTTGTTTCTATTGTTAATATCCGGCTTTAATCTCGGGCCTGACAGGATACAGGGAGATATTTCAGCGTTCTTGTATTTGTTGAGAGGGGTTTTGTGTGTGTGTGTGTTCACGTACATGGTCAGTTTTGGAGAAGGTTCCAGGAGGTGCTGAGAAGAAAGTATATTCTTTTGTGTGGATGAAATGTTCTGTAAATATGTTAGGTCCATTTGGTATATTGTACCAGTTAGCTCCAGCGTTTCTCTGTTTAGTTTTTGTTTGGATGACCTGCCTAGGGTGGAGAGTGTGGTGTTGAAGTCTCTCGCTATCACTCTGTGAGAGTCACTGTGTGTTTTAACCATGGCAGTGTTTCCTTTATGAATACAGGTGCCCTTGCGCTTGGTGCATACATGTTAAGAATTCAATATCCTCTTGGCGTCTTTTTTCTTTGAGGAGTATGTAGTGTCCTTTCTTATCTCATTTGATTAGTTTATTTTGTTAGATATTAAAATGACTACACCAGTTTGTTTCTTGGGTCTGTTCTCTAGGAATATCTTTCTCTATCCTTTTATTCTGAGCTAATGTCTATCCTTGATGTTAAAGTTTTGTTTTTTGAATACATCAGAAGGATGGATCCTGTTTTTGAGTCCAGTCTGTTAGTCTGTCTTTTCGTTGAGGAATTGAGACCCGTGATGGTGAGTTGCCATTGTGCAGTGTCTAGTGATTTCTATAATTTTGTCAATTTTTTCCCTCTTTCTTTTGATTTTCTTTGACGGTCTGAGATTATCTGCTCCTCATGTTTTCTTGGGTGTAGTTAACCTCTTCAGGTTGAAGTTTTCTTCCTAGTGGCTTGTGTGGGGCTGGATTTATAGATGAACAGTGCTTCAGTTTGGTTTTATCTTGGACTATTTTTCTTTCTCCATCTATTGTGATTGAAAGTTTTGCTGGGTATAGTTGGCATCTTAGAGTCTATAGAATATCCGTCCAGGCCCTTCCTGGCTTTCAGAGTCACCAATGAGAGGCCAGGTTTCACTCTAGGAGGTCTGCCTGCTTGTGCTATTTCATCTTTTTCTCCGATAGCCTTAAACATTCTTTTTGTTTGGTATGTTTAGTGTTTTGACTATTGTGTGCCAAGAGGAAGGGGTTTTTTTTTTTTTTTGGTCCAGTGTATTTGGTGTTCTGTATACTTCTTGTATCTTGATATGTTGGGGAAATTTTCTTCTATGATTTTGTTGAAAATATTTTCTTATGTGTCTGACCTGGGTTTCTTCCCCTTCCTCTGTTTCTGTTATCCTTAAATTTGTCTTTCCACTGTTTCCCAAATTTCCTAGATGGTTTTGTGCCAAGAGTTTTCAAACTTTAGCAATTTCTTTGACTGAAGTCTTCTATCTTGTCTGAGATTTTTCTCTTGTTTTTGTTGGTGAGGCTTGCTGCTGTTTCTTCAAATTCTTCAATTTTTCATTCCCAGTTTTCCCTCCATTTGGTTTTTCTTTATTGATCCTGTTTCCACTTGCAAGTCTTGGGCAGTTTTTTTCAGTTTGTGCTACTGTCTGCTTGTGTTTTCATTGACTTCTTCAAGGGATTCATTCATTTCCTCTTTAAGGATGGCTAGCATTTTCATAAAGGGTTTTTTGAAGATTGTGTCTGCTACTTCCACTATACGTCATTGCTCAGGACCTACTGTGAGTCGCTGGACTCTAGCGAAGGCATATTGTCCAGGGTGTTCCTGTGTTTTACCCTGGAGTATAGATATCTGGTTTGGGAAGATTGTAATTTTGGATGTTGATATCTGGCCGTGTCTTTGTTGAGTGAGTACTGTGTTCCATAGTTTCTATTACTCTCTTTGGATCTTAGGAGAGTGTGGTGGGCTTGTGTGGCCTGGTAGGGAGTGCTTCTGAGTCCCTGTCAGGCGTGGCCACTGGAGGTTCCAGTTAGAATGTGTTTCTCAGGATTGGGAGTTGATTCTGAGGAATGGCTATGGACTAGAAGGAGGGTGGAGAGTAGGGGGTGCCATCAGGATCTGCTAATTCCCCTGGGATTGGGGGTAGGAAGGGGGAGAGGCCATAGTTGGTAGTCTGCTGCACGGCTGGGGATGAAACTGGGGGACTAGTTTTAGAGGAGATGAGGAAGAGTGAAGATCAGAATATTGCCAAGCTGTTTGGCTAGCTGGTGAGGCTGCCTGCTGTGGCTGGCTGGTTCCCAGAGAATTCTTGTACGAGTTGGCAGTTGAGACAAAGGGATAGGGTGGTGGTAGTGAGGGAGCCCATAGATCTGTGTGATCTGCTGGAAATGTGGGCAGAGAGGAAGGGGGGGGGGGCGTAGCAGGTGGTCTGTTACAGAGCCAGGATGAGACTGGGGGACCAGATGGGGGGTGAAGGCTGTCAACCTGTTTCCATGGCCAGCATGGCTGGTGGGTTCCCCGGGAATCTCTATGAGAGTGAGCCTAGGAGAGCTGACTGGGGCAGGGCCAGCTTCCATCTTCTGTGAGAAGAAGGCCAGCAAGGGAGGGGGGCCGTATAGAGCTGTGGGAAAACCACCTGCTAGCCAGGTTGAGGGGAACATGCGAGACGTTTTCACTTCAAATTCCCAGTGTGGGGAGGCTGTGATGAGGGGACTTACAGGAAGGTGTCCATGAACCTGCAGAAAATATTTAGACATTGAGCCAGTCACTAAATGTCACCATTGCAGAGGCTAGGCTAACATTCCGACTACCAGAAAACAAAGTACACTTTTCCCTGTGTCAGAGTGGCACAGGGTGATGGGGAACCGTATGTAAAATGGAAAGTACGAATTTTTACAGTGAAAATGTAGTTAGTTGAAACAATCTGACCATGACTTAAATTCAGAGTTCTCCTCTGCCTGAGTCCAGCTGTTGAAGTGAAACGATTGTGTTCTGGTGCTGCCCTCTGGTGGTCACTGGTCTTCACAGCGTCCTTTGGTCTGGCATGCTGGTCCCAGGAGGAACAGTGTCCTGCCTCGCCTGTCTCTTTGATGCCTGTGTTCTTTAGTCACCTCGTGATAACCCCGGGGTCCTGCAGGCCCCCCTGATGCCCCAGCTCTCAGACTCTTCTCTGCAGTAGTGTTTTGTGTATCTGTGTGGATACCAGAGGAATTTCAAGGAGCGCCTGAGAAAGAGCTTGCTTTTTGTTGTTTAAGATGACCTGAATCTGCACTTGCTCTGTGGCAGTAAAAGTCATAATTTGATTGTAAGCTCTAGGACTGTTGCCAGCCATTGTGTAACCTCCACTGGAGTTATGATTTAAACGTGGCGGAGGGAACATAATGCTTCTCTCCTTATTAGCAATCTAATCCTTAAAAACAAAACCAAGATGACGATAACAGGCCAGGGAGATGGGTCAGTCGGTAAAACGCTTAGTGGGTAAGTCTGGCGCCCCAAGTTCAGTCCCCAGAATTCACAGAAGAAGTCAAAAGTGGTGGGTATATATGTAATCCTCAAACTCTTCTGGCAAGATGAGAGCCAGAGACAGGAAAGCCAGTCAGCGGGGAGGTTATGGACGGCGGCAGAAACAAGACCCCCCCTCAGCGGCTCCCCAGGCTGTGCTTGAACCGACATGTATACATACTATGGCATATCTGTGCGTGTGCACTCACACAAGAATAGTAAATAAAAAAAATACAAAGTTTTTTTTAGCAGTTTTTTATTTGAGATAATATTCCTATACCATAAAATATACCTAATTAAAATGCACAGTTCTTAGCTGGGCATAGTGGCAGATGCCTCTAACCCAGCAGTCAGGGGATAGAAGCAGAGGATGGTGAATTCGAAGCCAGTCTGGACTACACAGTGCATTTGGGATCATTGTTGCTGTCATTTCTGAGCTACCGACACATGCCGTGTGTGCTTTCAAAGCACTGCATGTGCCAGGCAGCGGGTCACCAAAGACCATACCCTGATCCGTGGTGATCTTCAAGTGACAGAGAGGAAGGCAAAGCTGTGGTGACAGGATGGGGACCTTGCGTGGAGGGAGGAGGCGGCCGCAGAGATCCTAAGGAAGCTCCTCTGATGATGCTCTCCTTGCTCCACAAAGGAAACCCCATTCGTTAGCAGTCTGCCTGTCTCTCTCCTGGACCTTTAGAAACATTGTCTTCCCATCTCTCTGCTGGTTACTGCAGGCACAGTGGAACATATCAGGACTTCCTAATCTAACATCTGAATGATACTCTGCTTCTCCGTTCATTAGAGGTCGGACACGGAGCCATAACCTAGAATTATAAGTATTACTAAGAGTATTTCTAAATGACACTTCTTATAAATTACTGCTATTAAGAGAATGAGTGAGGGTGACGAATCGGGTCTAAGAAATTAAGGTAGCAATCAAACAAAGTCTGAGTCAGTGCCCAAGGAGAAAAGCTAACACCAAATACAAAGCAAGGTGGAAATTTAGTGTCATTAGAAAGGCTGCAGTTTTCCATACTCTGGACAACACTGGGTTATAGAAATAAAAACTATAGAGCCGGGCGGTGGTGGCGCACGCCTTTAATCCCAGCACTTGGAAGGCAGAGGCAGGCGGATCTCTGGGAGTTCGAGACCAGCCTGGTCTACAAGAGCTAGTTCCAGGACAGGCTCCAAAACCACAGAGAAACCCTGTCTCGAAAAACCAAAAAAA
>NW_026067949.1:44006702-44021277 GCF_014885135.2 Alexandromys fortis
AAAAAAAAAAAAAAAAAAAAAAAAAAAAAAAAAAAAAAAAAAAAAAAAAAAAAAAAAAAACCTATAAATAAACAATGCTGGTAATTTCTTCATTTTTTTACATGTATGGATGTTTTGCTTGCATGTATGTCTGTGCAGGACATGTATGCAGGGCCCTTGGAGACACCAACAGCTGCCATGTGGGCGATGGGAATCAAACCCAGGTCCTCTGGAAGAGCAGCCAGTGCTCTTGACTGCTGAGCCATCTCCATAGCCCCAGTGACCAATTTCTTCCCTAAAAAAACGAGGGTAGTGGATGTAAGGCGCTTGGTTTGTGAGTGTGAAGACCAAGTTCAGATGTCTAACCCACACAGAACCCAGGAGCGGTGTTGTGCATGGGTAAATCCCAGCACTGGGGAGGCAGAGGCAGCAGAGTCCTTGGAGCCACTGGCCAGCCAGCCTGGCCATACCATTCCCAGGTTCAGTGAGGTATCCTCTCTAAAAAGATGAAATGGAGATTGATTGAGGATGGCCACCAGTGTTGAACTCAGGCTCTTTCCCAGCCTCACACGAGCTTTTCTGCGTTTACCCATGTGCACACACATGCACACTCACACTCACACGTGTGCAAACTGAGACTCACTTGCAGTTTTTCAAAGCATGCTGTACACCTTGAGGCAGAGTACTTTTCCCTTCGTTGCTGCCCACACCACCTCTTGTGGCTGTATTAGCCCTGAACTCCGCTTCAGGGAAACAGGACATGAAGGGACAAGGGTGGTGTGAAAATTCTCCCAAGCAGGGAGATGCACGTTGGCCCAGCAGTACCCACAGTCATACTGCGGGCAGGGGGCATTGGCATAGAAGTGGGCAGATTTTCTGCCACACAGAGACATGTTTTTTATTTATTTTTTAAAGATTCATTTTTATTTTATGCCTCTTGATGTCTCACCTGTTTGTGTGTCAGTGTAAGGGTGTCAGATCCCCTGGAACCGGAGTTACAGACAGTTGTGAGCTGCCTTGTGGGTACTGGGACTTGAACCTGGGTCCTCCACAAGAGCTGTAAGAACCCCTAACCATTGAGCAATCTTTTCAGGCTTGTTTCCCCTGACTTTTGAATTCCATATAAGTCATGGAATGTGTACATATTTGTCTCTCATGTCAAATTTTGTGACATTTACCTACATAGTGATATATGCTAGAGTTTATTCATTTTTGAATGCTACGTAAAATTTCCGTATATAAACGTATTTCACAGTGTTTTCCATTTGGAGATACTCTGAGTAGTCACTGTCACTGTCTAGTCACGTGTCCTGATGTAAACATACACGGATGTCTATATCTGTGCTGGCTAGAGTTCTGTCACCTTGGCACAAGCTACAGTCGTCCGAGAGAAGGGAGATCCCGCTGTAGGCAAGCCCGTAGGGCGTTTCCTTATTTAGTGATTGGTGGGGAAAGGGTCAGCCAGCTATCCCTGGGCTGGTAGCCCTGGTTCTGTAAGGAAGCAGGCTGAGCAAGCCACAAGGAACAAGCCAGTAGCTTCTGCATGGGCTCCTGGCTCCAGGTTGGGCTCCTGCCCTGACTTCTTCCAGCAGTGAACAGTGTGTGTTGTGGAAGTGGAAGCCAAATAAACCCTTTCCTCCCCAAGTCGCTTTTAGTCATGGTGTTTCCTCACGGGAACTGTAACCCTAATCAGGACCGAGCTCAAGGTTGTTTTTATCTGTAGTCCCTGACGGTTGTGCCCGTCCATTGTAGGCTTTGCCCTGAGCGCCGTCATGGGGGTTTCTGATGCTGTGATAGACACCAGAACCAAAAGCAACTTGAGAGGAAAGAGTCTCTGTCATCTCATACCTGCAGGAAGAGTCCATCAGAAAGTGACTTTCCACAGGAACTCAAACAGGAAGCAACCTGGAGCCAGGAGCTGATGCAGAGTCCATGGAGGGGTGCTGCTTATTGGCTTGTTCCCCATGGGCTACTCAGCCTGCTTTCTATAGAAGCCAGGACCATTAGTCCAGGGATGGCATCACCCACAATGGGCTGGGCCCTCCCCCATTAATCACTGATTAAGGAGATGCCCTACGGGTTTGCCTGCAGCGGGATCTTATACAGGCATTTTCTCAACTGAGGCTCCCTCCTCTCAGATGACCGGATCTTGTGCCAAGCTGACAGAAATCTAACCAGCACCTGGGCCTTACTCAAGAGTTCTAGATGTAGGCCTTCCCAGCTCCCTTCCTCCTCAGCATTCCCGGCAGACTTCTATTGGATTTCGTTCATTCTGAGCAGGTCTTTCCGGGATGTGTTTGGTGCATACACACGTTGGTTTATTTTATTAGATTGTGAACACTCTTTGGTACTTTGTTTGTCTAACCCAACACCCGAAATACACGGTATCTGAACTATAGTTATCTAGTTGAGCGAGTGCTGACAGCCACCACTGTTGACAATGTTTAGCAAACAAGCCCTCTTTGTTATGGTATCATCTAATAGAGGACAGTCAAGCCTTAGCTCTGACATGGGTCAGTGTTGGGAAGGGAGTCCATCACCAGGCTCAGAACTGAGCATGCTCCGTGGCAGGGGGCATTGCTGTGGATTCTCAGGCCTCTTGGAGATTTAAAGCCTTAACAGCAGAGGCTCCAGGGCGGAGTGTGGGGACCAGATATAAATAGCAGAACACAGTGAAGTAAGGTGCCACTGCCAAGCTACCACTAGGGGTGTTATAAAAAGAAAACCATCCCCAGGCAGCTCTCACTGTCAACAACACCCCATCCTGGAGGGACTATCACCACAGCTGAGCGTGGGAAGCAGTGTGAGCCGGGGCATCGTTTAAAATTCCCGCAAAGGCACAAACACCAGGTAAACATTGGATTTATTTGCTGAAATATGAAGACCAGGAAAACGCTGGCCCATAGCTGGCTTAGCACATGCTTGCTGTGTTATATTCCTTTTATTTTATTTTATTTTATTTTGAGAAAGTTTGACACAGAGTAACAATTTAAGATAACTGCAGGTATTTTAATAGTGCTAGACAAAAGAACTGCTTTTGAAAAGAGACAGGAACCTGGGGCCAAGATTAGTTACAAAAAGAAAGGCTATCCCTCCGTCCCCGGAATCATTCGTTTCCCCCCTTCAAAATCTAGTGACTGGCAAAAGAGAGGGAAACAGAGGTTTGTCTGAGTTACTGCAGTGTCAGCATTGCTGAAGTGTATGTATAGAAGAGACTGGAGGCCTTTCTCACTGAATTGAGTTAGTTACCGGCTCTGGATAGCTTCGGCCCGTGAGGATTCTTGTCCTCCACAAGTATTTGAATGGATACTGGGCGTTCAGCCAGCGGGCCGCTAGGATCTAGTCAGAATCACTGCCTTTCCTAACTCCAGAACACTGCGCACTTGCTCAACCTTGGTTGTGAGGAGCTGGAGGAAGGGGGTCACCTCAGGTAGTCCACTCTGTCCTGCTGCTGACCTCACCCGTTCCCTCCTGCCCTGACGGGCATGCTCTAACTTGCCCAGCAGGTGGGAGAATGGAAGCCACACGGGGAAATTTCCTGACCGTTCTCAGAAACTGGGGGTTAGGGGAGCGGTTAGAGAGTGTGGTAGTTTTAGTGTGTAGTTTCCTGTGCATGCTCAGGGGAGATTTAGAGTCGGGAAGACTTGTGCCCAGGGGCGACTCTGGTGGGAAAGGCGTGTCTAGAGTTGCGTAGAGGTGGAAGCACCGAAGTTCCCTAAGGCTTTATTGGACCTCTAGATAAAATCGAATGGCTCTCACAGCCACAGGAATGTCCTCAATAATCTTTCCTATGATCAGAATGACTGCCCACATGAAAATGTACACAGCATGTTCTTTCGCTCTTTCCCCCCTAAACCTCTCTGCTAACTGAGTTAAAATTCTCATTCTCATTTAGAAGAGAAAAATGAAGATGGGACATTTTGAAATGGTCACTACCCTGCTGGCAGCCATGACTCTAATGGACGTCTTCCAGGTAATGCTGGGAATGCGCTCGCTGGGATGGGAGCCTGTAACATTGCCCGAGGAATCTGCACTGAGAGAAGCCACTAGGCAAATTAGCTTGTGAGTAGTTTCCCCTTCGTTTTGCAGGTGATACATACATACGTTAAGTGTAGAAAGTTAAGAAATTAAAATAAACCAAGAGAACAGAAAAAATTTAACCATAAGCTCCCCCACTCATAGGGAGAGACTCATAGGGGGTAGTGGAGATAGCTTACATGACTCTGGTCTCTGTGTGTACAATTTGTTTAAAACGTAGATTAATACTGAACATCATACTTTAACCTTGCCTTTGAGTCATAGTGCAGTGCATTTCCATGTCAACAAATATTCTGGAAATATCGTGTGTGCTCCAAATAATGCCACAGTGTTTGATTCCATGTTTGCTATTAGACTACATAATGACTGTTCACTTGTCGCCTTACCTATCGAAATCTTCTGATTTTATTTGCTATTCAATGTTTAAAAGCTAATATACTTTATGTATTGTATGAGACAGGCATCTCACATGCCTTTTTAAAGATACCTTAAATTTAAAAACTGTATCGATTTTTAGAGCTTTGGCCCACTCTCTAGAGCATTATTGCATGTTCTGCGGCCTGCGCAGTCTGTTGCTTGCTCTTTAACTTGAGGCATTGTGCTGGTTTGGAAGAAAATAGCCCCCAAATGGGATGGCACCATTAGCAGATGTGGCCTTGTTGGAGTAGGTGTGGTCTTGTTGGAGGAAGTGTGTCATTGAAGGCAGGTTTAGGAGTCTCATGTATGCTCGAGCCACACCCAGTGAGTCTACTTCCTGTTGGCTGCATATCAACCTGTAGCAGCTCCTTCTCCAGCACCATGTCTTCCTGCACTCTGCCATGATGATAATGGACTAAACCTCTGAAACTTGTAAACTACCACCTCAGTTAAATGTTTTCCTTTATAAGAGGTGCCATGGTCATGGTGTCTCTTCACAGCAACAGAAACCCTAAGACAGAGGTTCGTACCAGAGACTAGAATATTGCTGTGAAAGGCCTGAGCATGCTTTTGTCTGAAGGAATATGACCCTAAGCCAGGCGGTGAAGGGCAGAAAGCTGGTGAAGATGTAATTGAATGAGGGGACTGTGTTTTAGCCCCAGCAAACAGCAGAGCTTGGCAGCTTCAGCCATGTGGTTCTGGCTTTAGAGTCAAGGATAGAAGAAAGGCATTATGGAACCTTCCTCCCTGACTAAGAAAAGCCACCAAGGCCAGGCATGTGTCAGGGGAGTCTTTGAATGGAAGCCTAGAAAGGCCATTCCATGAAACTATGAAGTTGGAACCTAGATTGCCTTGGAGAACCCAAGATGTTGGAGATACCAGAATCATGGGATACCTGCCAAGGAGAGCTGCTAACAGGGAGTGGAACCAGCCCAGGAGGAAGAAGTGTGGTGTGGTCAACAGAGCTGGAAGGAGTTGGAGATGTGAAATTGTTTTGACATCAGACTTGGAGACGCAGAGTCTGGAGTTTGCACAGCTGGTTTTGGTCTTGCCTTGGTCCAGTATCTCATCCCTGTGCTCCCTTCCCTGTGCTTTGGAGCAGTAATGCATATCCTGTGTCATTGTACATTGGAAGTATGTGATCTGTTTTATTTCGATTTTAATAGGGGCTTACAGTTAAAGGGATTGCATGAATCTCAGAAGAGACTTTGAATTTTAGACTTTTAAATAAGTTTGAAACTGTTATAGACTTTGGGATCTTTTGAAGTTGGACTGAATGCATTTTGTATTATATGACTACAAGCCTTTGGAGGTCAGGGAGTAGAATGTAGTGCTTTGAAAGAAAATGGCCCCCAAACGGAGTGGCACTAATGGGAGGTGTGGCCTTGTTGGAGTAGGTGTGGTCCTGTTAGGGAGAGTATGTCACGGTGGAGGTGGGTTTAGAGGATTCATATATGCTCAAGCCACACCCAGTGAGACAGTCTACTTCCTGTTGCCCGCATATCAACCTGTAGCAGCTCCTTCTCCAGCACCATGTCTGCCTTCACGCTGCCATGATGATAATGGACTAAACCTCTGAAACTGCAAGCCCACCACCTCAAATAAATGTTTTCCTTTATAAGAGTCACTGTGGTCATGGCGTCTCTTCACAGCAAGGGAAACCCTAACTAAGACAGATATATAATTGAGATCCCCTTAAAAACGTTTTAAGCCCCACTCTTTAGTGGTTTTTAGTGTCTCTGCGATGTTGTCTAGCAGTAACTGGGGTGACATAGCTCGTCACCCCTCTCGAGAGAAGCACTTTGCTCCTGGGAAGTCAGTTCCCTGCCCTCCTCCCCTCTTCTCGGGCAGCCGGTGACTTTATGCTGACTATGAATAGAATTGCCAAGAATTTCTGTGTATGCGTTTCTGTATAAATGTTTCCAATTCTCCTCTATATTTATTCTCTGGGGACTCATACAAGCACTGTTGCTAGCCTTATGTAGTATTTACATGAATACCTAGTTTTACCTATGTAAGTGAACGTGGATTAGCCAGGCTGTGCTATACTGAATGACAGAATCGCACATTATTTTGAACATAGTTTCATGGGTATATATGTAGAGTAGGGTCGCTGGGTTAGCATAACTTCCTGTTCAAGTCCTTGAAGTTCTCTGCAGCACCTTCCCCGCTAACTCAGCCACCTCGTGTTTGCTTCTCATTTTCCTGCTCTGCCCTTGGATTGTTTTGTCGTTATTTCCTTTCAGGTGGGCAGGACGCGGTGCCTTGTGCGGCTTTAATTTGCCTTTCAAGTACTGGCTTGCCGCACATCATATTAATATGTCTTAATGTTTTCCCATATAACTGGCTTCTTTTCCAAACCACCAAGGTCATCTCCACATATTTAAAATGAACTTCTGGTAGTTGAAGTTCCTCGCCATGAGCTTTTGTTTAGGTGGCTCTGTCAGAGGAAGAAAACATTATCAGCTCGCTCTGCTCGCCTTCCCTACGTACCTGCCCCTCCGTGTCCATTCATTTGTCCTGAATGGTGATGGCATTTAGGAGCTTTGCCCACCGCAAGGCACGCACTGTTCAGAACACACAATCAGCTCTGGTGTCTGGCCAGAAAGGCTTGCTGTCTAAAATTAGACATGTCAAGACTGCCCTGAGGCCTCGGGAAAAGACAGGGACATATTGGATCAACCCTGATGTGGCGTGAGGAATGTGGGAGGCAGTCTCCAGTCTGATGTCTTATGTTTCCGTCTTCAAGATAGATCACGCTTTGGAACTCAGGCTGAACTCTGGTACACTCTGTGCTACAGAGCAAAGTGCATTTCTTAGCTGTGAGACCCAAGGGACTTGATCGCTGAAGCTCAAGAAACTGACGGACAGACCCGGGAGCATGAGCGTCTCAGTGACACCCAGCTGGAAGTACCATGGCCAGGAACTGTGTCCGGAGCCGGCCCACTTAGTTATCTCTTTGGAAAATGTTTTCTTTTGTTTAGCAAAACTGGACTCTTTTAAAGGTGTTACATGTGGGCCTCATCATTGGAACATTCTAACGTTTTAGAAGCAACAGAACATTTTGGTTAAGAAGGTAGAACTCTGGAACCAGAGTGTCTGGGGTCAAATACCAACACCATGTCTCAGTATCTTAGTTTCCTTCTCTTTAAAGAAAAGGGTGGAAGGCAGGCTTGGGGCCGGAGAGATGGGTGGCCACGAGCACCTGAGAGAACCTGGGATGGGTTGCCAGCACCTGCAGGACTCACGAACCACTTGTACTCTAGTTACACTGATCTGATCTCCTCGGGCACAGGCACTCTGTGATGACTTCATGCACACACACAAAACACTAATGCTCATAAACTAAAAATAAACTTTTAAAATAAAATAAAAGGGTGTTAGTGATAGTACCCGTCCCAAGGGTTCCTGTAAGCATCACGCAAGGTAATTCATAGGGAGCATTTAGTGCCAGCACACAGAAAGGGGATGCTTGTGAGGCCGGGAGAGAAGACAGCCCTAGGGGTGCCTGAGACGGACGTGTCCACAAATGGCCATATGAACAGATGGTTCATTTAATGGTTCTAGGCAGTACTATTTGGTCTTAGACATGGATGACGGGTCTTTGGGCATCCAAACAAAGGGATCAAGTAGACAGTTGACAATCTTGGCCTTACATCCTCGTTCCCCTTCTAAGTGCCCTTAACTTTCTTTATCCCCCATGGGATTACAGGAGTGGCTGGTGGAGTTCCTAAACCTGCACCTGCAGTAGCCTGGGGCTCACAGTTTTAAAGGGAAAGAGGTGGGATTTTGGAGAGGGTTTTGGGATTGCTGGGCCTTGGGTACCTGCTTTTACTTGGGGCTGGAAGTGCATGTCAGAGTCGAGAGAAATACCCATAGCAATGGGATATACTTCATAGTTAAAAGGGGATGAGAGAGTGATATCAAATGAAATTCGATTTCAAGAGTGTTCCTTCCCTTTTGCTTTGAAGGTGAAGGCGGAACTGTTAGACATGGCGGAGGATTCATTTGACGACGAATACCTGAAGTGCAGCACCAGGATGGAAATTAAATATGTTCCGCAGCTGCTCAAGGAGGAGAGGGCAAGCCATGCGCTCCTGGAGACTGTGTGGGGTAATGCAGAGGTCCTGTGGAAATCTCGGAAGGCTCAGATCTCGCCCCCCATGAACTTCAAGGATCCCCACGGAATAGCCCTGACGGCGTTCGTAACGGAGGCTCAAGCACAGACCCCCTTTTACCACGAGTTCAACAGGGCTGTGACGCTGATGGGCCAGTCCCGGAAAGACTACATCTATGACTTTCCCTTCAAGGCCTTTCATTTTTACCTGGTAAGAGCCCTGCAGATGCTGAGAAGACCTTGTGAGGACAGCTACAAAGAGGTGGTGTACCTCACACGCCCAGACACTTCCATACTCGAAGAGCAAACCCAAGCCCGGCTGGGCAACTTCACACTGGCTTATTCAGCCAAACCCCCGACAGCTGGCAACGAACCATTGCTAACCATCTACACCTGCTATGGGGTTGACGTGGGAAGATTTTTTGAGAAGAAAAGAGGAGGAGTTGTTTTAATACCTCTGAGTGAGGTTTTTCAAGTGTCGCAGGAAGGAGCCAGCAATAACCTTCTTCTCCAGAGCATAAATAGGACCTGCAGCTACTACGAGTGTGCGTACCTTGGGGGTGAGTGTCTCAGTCGTGATCCGGGTCTTTCTGAGAGGAAAGGAGTGGGGTGCAGGCCCAGGAGAGAAGTGTGTGCTTGCAAGGAGAGACGACACCAGCCATTTGCAGTATCACACTCTCGGACCGCGTCTTATCCACAGCTCGGGTGTTGTCTAATACGCATACTTAACTACTAAAATTAAAAAACGAAGCAGTACAGAGGTGAAGAAAAGCCCATTTTGCCGTGAAAGGTTTGGCAATGGTCAGAAACATTTTTGGTTGTCACAACTCAGGAAGAGGTGGGATTGCTGGCCAGGAATGGCTAAACAATTCTTCAGACCCTGCCAAAACAAAGAGTTATCGGGTCTAAAATGTCAGCAGTACTGGTGTTGAGAAATCCCATTACAAGTCATACAGTAAAAACAGTCCATCCCGTTTCCAGGTCTCGCTGGTATCCATTCTAAATCATGTTAGCTATTTTTTTTTCAGGTCTACACCATCATGTTTGTAAATGAATAGCATGCTTTTATTATTTCTTGATTTAAATATTTTTAGATGTGGTCTAAATATTTCCAGTAGAGTGTTTGGCTTTCTTGCACCATGTATCTTTTTTTTTTTTTTTTGTATTTCTGGGCCAATGATGCAGGCTTGTAATCCCAGCTTCTCAGGAGGTTGAGGCAGAAGGGTCGAGCTCAAGGCCTACCTGGAGTACAGAGTGAATTCAAGGCCAGGCTGGGCAACTTAGCGAGACCCTGTCTCAGACAGCAATAGGTTAGTGATAGAATGCTGGCCTTGCTTGCACAAGACCCCGGGTTGCGGTTCCCAAGGATTCTAAAAGAGTCATCTTTCTGTCAGCTTTAGCAGAAAACCTAATAGTTTTCACTGGCTACGACCAGGCTTTTGGGGACCATGGCTCCTCTATGTCCTTAGTAACTCAGGCTGTCTTTCTGTGCCACTGGTTTGGGAATTCACATGTGTGTCGAGGCATCGGTTTGTATCCAAGACAGAGACAGGAGGGGGACTGTCAGCCAGAGTTCTACCTGTGTCTCAGGAACGTGAGAGCTACACCAACCAACCACTGACCGCTTCATACAGGAAGGAGGAAATCACTTCTGCCGCCTCTGTAATGCAGGAAGAAAGGGGGTTAGAAATGGCCTAGATGCTGGTGCACATCTGTGATCCCAGCATGCAGGAAAGGGATGAGGATCTTGGGTCTGGGTCTAGCCTGGGATATTCAGAGATTGCGCCTCCAAAAGAAAAAAGCCAGTTATTAGGTCAGTAACCACAAAGGGTCCGATGACTACTGTCTCCTTCCGCAATAGTCTGGCGACTCCACCATCGTCTGTGTGCGCTTGGTCCAGTAGATTGGCGGGGTTTTTTGTTGTTGTTGGTTTTGCCCCCCCCCCGTACTTCCTTTGCTCGGGTGATTTGTGACTTCATTTTAAATATCATATTAATAATTCATCCCAGATCCTATGGTAGAAATAGCAATCACTCCTGTACATCCATCTTCCCACCCCTGGACATATGATCTCTTCATATATTCATTACCCCCCGCCCCCTGGATGTACCTGCCCGGATTCCCATGTCCTGCTCTAGGCTGTGCTCCTAGGCTCACTGAAGGTCCTGCAGTCTCTTTGCACCACCAGCCTGGGGTTGTGCTTCTCCCCACAGTCCTGCTCGCGATTTTCACTTCTTCCCCAAGTTATTCCTTTGTTTGGGGAGAGGGCAAGTGTTGACCACAGTTTTCTGAGAAATGGTACCTTGAGGCAAATTTCCTAAGACCGCCTGTGTGATCTGCCTCTAAGCTCAGATAGTAGTTTCTGTAACCTCCCATGTCCTTGCATGGCTCTAGGGACTTGGACCCGACTGGGAGGTGGGGAGGGAATGAAGACAAGACAGAGAAGCAGACAGACAGACAGACAGACACAGAGAGAAATAGCTAGGATTGAGCAATCTGGTTCTCAGTGAGAAACCCCAGCACCCTAGAAACTCAGCGTGCTGTTATGTAGATTGAAGAGGGTACTGCACACAGCTGAACTGGCAGGTGGGGTTATTACATACTGATAATTAGGGGTTGGGGTTTATGGTGTACAGCTGGATCAAGGGGCCGGGCCTCGCTCATCTCAGCTGGAGGGTCTCTGCAGGTCCGAAGGCTCTAAACACCTGAGGGGACAAAGCTGTGGCAGCCATCGTCTGTACGCTAACACTCACACTTGGTCCTTGGGGAAGGCTTTGCCATCCCTTCCAGCTGAGGCTACCGGCTCCTTGACAGGGCTGTGCAGAATCACTCTGATTGTCCAGACTTTGGATGAGTCCTGGTGTGGTTTTGCTGTCATGGTTTTTAATGGTGCTGAGGCCAGAACATGCTAGGAAAGTCCTTTAGCACTGAGCTATGTGGATCCCAGCCGAAGAGCTGATCGCTTTATTCTGGAAGTCTTAGGACATTCTCTTTATCTGCAGCATTCTGAAATGCTAAGGTTTTGTGTCTTGCTGTATGTGAATACAGGGTTAAAAACAACCCCACCATCCTCCCTCCGATGAGAATGACTGGATTCTTTGTAGCTGTTTTTTTTGTAATGTGCTAAGGGCAGGATGATGGCACTATACCCAACGCTGCCTGTGGTAAACAAAGCCTTAGATGGTGAAGTACATGCCAGCAGGAGGATTAGGAAGGGACCTAAGTTCCTGGGCCAGAACGCCATGGTTTCAAACTTCCTCAAAGCGGTGCCGCATGTCCAGGTTCTCTCCTTGTGGAGCTGGAAGCAGCAGGACTCAGGGACCGATCTGTCCTACAGTGGTCTGTTCAGGAGTTACTGTGTCTCAAGTCGCCTCCCGCAATTAAGGAGGGTGGAGCTAAAGACCACTTAGAGGACTTCACTTGAGAAGACATTGACTGCTTCCTGTTGTGTGCACCGCCTTGCATTCACCTACAGTTAGCAAGGAGCTGGTCTTTGGGTCTTTGTGGCTACTAACTGAACTAGCAGTGGATGCTACAGTTGGCTTCAGACACAGGGAAGACTTTAGGTCTTGACTCTTGTGCCCAGTGCATGGAGATAGATGGGTGGGTAGGACAATGCTGAGGACAGGGATGCTCAGTCGGGATGCTGACAGAAGCCATGCTGAGGAGAGGGATGCTCAGTCAGGATGCAGACGGAAGTCATGCTGAAGAGAGGGATGCTCAGTCGGGATGCAGATGGAAGCCATGCAGCCCTTGCTGGGCTGAGGTTGCAGGCTTTCAGGAAGTGTTCTCAGGGCCTTCCACTTCCCTCCTGTACTTTCCTTGTTGTTGAGAGTGAATAGCCCCTTAATTACTCTAGGCACCTGTTACATCTGATGCTGACCATTCTTCTTGGGTGATGTCAACACAAGCAAACAGATTATATTAAAACATCCATCCCCTTCACCCTTTATCTACTGGCCATAGCCCCAAACCAGGACAGCCAGAGCCAGCTTATACCGGAGTTGCATCTTTTTCCTGTTCCTTTTCCATCACAGCGTCACCGTGACTTAAAATTGGCCACAGTTGAGTTACTTGTTATTTCTCCCTATCCATGGGGGTGATATGTTCCAAGACCCCCAGTGGGTGCCGGGAACCATGGGTAATCGCAAACCCTGCATGGACTGGGTATTTGTCTATAATGCACACTCATGAGAAAGCTCAATTTATAGGTTAGGTACAGTAAGAGTTTAATAACAATTCTAATTCTAATAATTACAGCTGTATGCTGTACTAGGCCTTCTGCAAATGCCATCTCTCTTGAAGGGCTGTTTGCAGGCTCCAGCTGACCACTGGTGACTGAGGCCATAGAAGGTTCGACTCTGGGGAAAGGGAACATGGAAACAAGTAAGCTATAAACCACGGCCTCCCCTCCCCCCACTGAGTGTGTTTAACTTCTCTAGAACATCACAGTCAGAATCCCAGTCGCAGCTGGACTGTAGAAATCATACCTATTTTGGTGCCCCTGATGCATTCAGGCAAATGCCGTTTATGGAGGCCCTGGTTATGTAAAAGCTCTGGACACCAACCATATTTAGCACTGGTACCAAGCTGATGGCTGGGGTGGGCAGTGAAACCCACAGAGTCCATGTTTGTGAGATGAGTTGTGATGCAACAAAAGAAACCGAAAGATGATCTTGTGGATTGATTCTGAACGAGCCAGGGGCTCAAGGCTCTCCTGGCGCTGTATGAGCCTGTCTGTGTAGGAGGAAAATGAGGACGCAGGGAGGTCGTTTCACAGGTCAGTGTTCAGCCAAGCCAAAGGAGGCGCTTGTGGGGGCTCATCTGTACCATGTTTGCAGGGCTCCCACCAAGTCAGCTACAGCTTTTGCCTCTTGATTGAAAGCAAGGCTGAGGGCAGGGTTTAGCCATAAACTAGCTCTGTGCTGCCACCTAGAGACAGCCAATGGGAGTGTACAGTCAGAACTTCCTTAGGTACTGCTGAGTGGTAGAACACTTGCTAGCAAGCCATAGCCCCTTGGGTACCAGCCACCCTCCAGCACGGGGGGGGGGGGGGAAACAGACAAAAGCTGTGGTTCTGGATGGGAAAAGGCAATGTCTCTGAAAGGTATTGAAATTTATTAAACTTAGCATGCTGGCATAGTCAGATAACTGTAACTGGATTTGGGGGGCTGTGGGTCAGTTATGAATCCCTAAGAGAAAGCAAGTTGTAGGGTTCCTTGTGGCCCTGTAGTGCCAATGCAATAGGTTTACAGAAGAAGACCAACGAGCAGAGAAACAGAACACGCCATCCTAGAACCTGATCGACCGACCTTCCTTCCTTCCTTCCTTCCTTCCTTCCTTCCTTCCTTCCTTCCTTCCTTCCTTCCTTCCAATGGTTTCTATGTGTAATAGTCTTGCCTGTCCTGGAATTCACTCTGTAGACGGGGCTGGCCTCAAACTCACCGAGATCCACCTGCCTCTGCCTCCCAAGTGCTGGGTTAAAGGCATGCGCCACCACTGTCCAGCTGGGGTTTTCTTCTAAAGATTTATTTATTTATATAGTATCCTGCCTGTAGTCCAGAAGAGGGCACCAAATCAGTTGTGAGCCACCGCGTGGTTGCTGGGAATTGAACTCAGGAAGAGCAGTCAGTGCTCCTAACTGCTGAGCCATCTCTTCAGCCCCCCAGCTGGGGTTTTCTTATAGTGGTTTTTGTTTTGTCTTGAGATAGGGTCTCTATTATTCCTTTAAAATGGCGGCGGGGCGGGCGTGGGTGTGTGGACAAACACGGGATAGACGGACGCAAAGGAAGAGACGGACACGCGGCTCCCACGTGGGTGTGTTTTAATGGGGAGAGGGGAACACAGTAAGGGGTGGGACGTGCGACACACAAGGGTAGGGGGGAAAAGGGTCAAGAGGGGGGCCAAGAGGGGGGAAACCTCGTGGACCTTCGCTTTTAACGGGGGGCGCAAGGTTATCTGGGAGGAATGGCCTTCACCTGGGCGTGGCCAGCACGCACACAGGTGATGGTAATCCAGGAGAAG
>NW_026067949.1:44025649-44084527 GCF_014885135.2 Alexandromys fortis
GGCGGGGCGGCGTGGGTGTGTGGACAAACACGGGATAGACGGACGCAAAGGAAGAGACGGACACGCGGCTCCCACGTGGGTGTGTTTTAATGGGGAGAGGGGAACACAGTAAGGGGTGGGACGTGCGACACACAAGGGTAGGGGGGAAAAGGGTCAAGAGGGGGGCCAAGAGGGGGGAAACCTCGTGGACCTTCGCTTTTAACGGGGGGCGCAAGGTTATCTGGGAGGAATGGCCTTCACCTGGGCGTGGCCAGCACGCACACAGGTGATGGTAATCCAGGAGAAGTCTGGGAGCTGTAGTTTCCAAGGAATAACAGTCTCATTGTGTGAAGAGGGAGAAGGCGTTTTTCTTCACCTGGGGTTACATGTGTGTACCCAGATCCAGCCAGGGGGTGACACGAGGAGGAAGTTTCATTTGGCAGCATGGTCCTTCACAAATGGGCCCCTCCCTTAGAAGATTTGCCTGTAGATCCAGCAGCCACAGGAGAGACCATGTTGCCCACAGCTGGTGTGCTTTGTCAGTCTCCGAGCGAGTTTGTCAGATGCGGTCATGCATACCCACTGAGCTCGCATGTGTCTGCTGCATGCGCTCATAAGAGACACTGCATGTGGATCTCTCTTCAGGATGCAGTTCTGAGTGTCTCCGTAGACTGACTGCCAGACGAGTCTGTATGTCCATTTCATGGTGTAGTCTTTTCCAGGATCACGTGACATTTGTAGTCCCATCCAGCACACGCTAAGGCAAAGAACAATACCATTGCGACACATGGCTGCAGGATTAGTTCTGCTCACCCTGAAGACTGGCTGCTTTATCATCAAACTGTGCTTTTCTTTCTTTCTTTCTTTCTTTCTTTCTTTCTTTCTTTCTTCCTTTTTTTTTTTTTTTTTTTTTAAGATGTCAGGCTTTGTAGTGGGTGAAGTATGGGGGTAAGGACGGTACAATGTCTGACATCTCAGGGATCCTCAGGCTGTAGTGCCCCTTCATTCCTCATGTTTATTCACAAGGACCCCTTGGCTGAAAAGAGTACCTGGGAGTTTTATTGTTTAAGTAGTATCAGACAGATCAGATGTGCCCAACATTGGAGTAATTATTAAAAAGATGGTGCATCGGTCATACAAAGGTGTTTTTGTCATGAGCATGATCATCAGGCATCTTTTAATAACTGTTGTGCCTTGTATGATTGGGAGACACGAATGTCTCAGCTTTGCCAAAGAGGCCAGAAGACAGCTTCCAGAGTGGCCTCTCTTCCATCGTTACCTGGGTTCCAGAGATGCTCTCAGGCCTCTCACCAAGTACTTTACCCTGTGAGGCGTGTGTCAGACCACCCAGCTGTCCTTATAGTCTTGCTCATGATACGTTAGCTTCTGCGTGGGGTGTGACCTAGTCAGCGGTGTTGAGACTGACTAGGTAATCAGATGTAAGGCAAGTCCATGTGGGTAACGATGAGAATCTCTCTCCCTTTCCATACCTCAGCTTTTTCCTGTTTCCTCCCCTCCCCGCTCCCCCCATAGGCCTAGAAAGTCTCAGCTAACCCCAGGTGAGGCATGGCCCAACAGCAGCTCCTGCCCCAGTCCAGATGGGGCAGGCGTCTCCAGAACTGGTTTCAGTTTTGCCTCAGTTCTGTTCTAGACAAGACAGTGTGGTTTGCATTTTGGTGTTGCTGAGATTCTTTCCCCACGGCTGTGGTGAGCTACTCCTATGAAAGCAGGTTAAGTGGGAGGGGCTTATTTAAGCTCTCAGTCCCAGGCTGCCCCCATCACGGGGGAAGTGAGAGCAGCGGGAGCTTGAAGCAGCTGGTGGCCACTTTGTGTACTCAGAGAGCAGAAGGACAAAGGCTTCCTACTCTTAGGTTCTTTCCCCCATTTACACAGTCCAAGACCCTAGCCAGGGAGTGGTGCCACCCACAGTGGGTTGGTCTTCCCACCTCAGTTGATACAGTTATGATAGCCCACCACAGACAAGCGCAGAGGCCCGCCTCCCAGCTTGTTCTGGGTTCACTGGAGTTGACTGCACCAGCGTGGACATCAGGCAGGTTCTAATAGACCCATTATTCCCTGGACAAGTGGAAACGAGACCAAGTTACCTGGATTTCTGGCTCAAACTCTAAAACCTGATACGGGATTTGATTAGAAAAGTACATTTGTCTCTCAGGGGCTTATCCTTGGGCAACTAGACCTCAACATTAAGTCAGTGAATCAGATACAGAGAGACCAAGGCATTCAGACCTCCATGGGGCACCTGGGCAGTCCCCTGTGGCTCACACACCTGTGTTTACAGGGCACCTGGGTAGCCCCCGTGGCTTACACAGACACGTGTTCATAGGGCACCTGGGCAGTCCCCGTGGCTTACACAGACCTGTGTTAATGGGGCACCTGGGTAGCCTTCCATGCCCTACACTGAAATCTTCTCTTTTCTCGCTGACCCACTCTTAGGCAGACAGGCAGAGTCCTGACTCTCGCCTAGAGGAAGCCCCGGAGCATTGGTGGCATTGCCATGGCATCACCAGTGAGTGTCTAGAGCCATCAGCACCATGTTAGATGCCAGGCTCCTATCCTCCTAGGAGCGGAGATGTTTTCACATACACAAGTGTGTTTGGGAGACTGACAACTATCTTTTGATATGAAGCTGAGAATCTCTGCTCACTGTTAAAAGATCTTGAAAATATGTTTGAGCTAGCTCTTGTAAGGGTAGGAATTGTCACGCACAAGACTGGGTACTGCTTGTTATCTGCAGAGAGAAGTACATTTCTCTGACATTGGTAACTCACCACAGATATAGACTAGAATGTAAAATGGCAGTCCTGTAAGGGCCTCAACCAATGGTCACTGTGTAAGTTGTTAGTAAAATTGAACATCCAGAAGGTATGCGTTCTGTCAAAGTTCACACCATTGGTTCACGCCTGGTCTGTAAATATGAAAACCTGTATTTCTGAAATGTTGCCTCCCCACTAAAGTATGGCTCTGATAAGCTAGGCATTTACAGATTAGATCGCTGATAGCCACAGATCATTTGAAACTTACTAGGGTAGGTTATGTCTAAATTTTTTTATCTTTGTGTTTCAGGTCTAAAAAATGAAAAGTGTGTTAAAAACTCAGGTAAGACATGTTTAAATGATCGTCTCTGTCGTGGGAATTTTGTTAATTTTTTTCCCCTCACAAGTATGGGTCAACCGCCAGTATTGCCACCAACACCCCACGTCACACTGTCAGCCATCATCAAGGCTAAAGTGTGCTTTTGTTAGTGGCTCTAAATCCATTCTCTGTCCACCCAGAAACCAACGTTCAGGAATTGGGAGTAAATGGGAAGAAAACCAGGTTTATGCACAAAGGTCAGCACCCTGAGAAATGGGGCAAACAGTTATTTTGAGGCCCATATCAAGTATTGGAAGGGACTTTACAGCAAGGCGAGGCCATTTAAAGGTAGTTTTCTTGAGAATTGACAGTGCTGGCCAAAGGGGAATCACAGAACAATCTACACAGGGCCCTTTGCAAAGTGAGTCAGTCTGGGGTAGGCGGAGTGGTTAAAGACACACACTGTCATTGCTACTTTCCTGGGGAGGGCTGCCCCTGCCTGTCCTGGTCTTCGCCTATGGCTGTTCTCTCAAACACTTCTTGTCCAGGGCAGGCTGGGTCCAAGCCACTCTCACGTCCGTCTTACAGGAACTTCCAGACTGAGACTGGTGAGGCCCTTGTAGCTTCAGCCATTTCCCACACGGCTCACGTGCAGAGAGCCAGACTTTAAATGCCTGTGTTGGCATCTCAGGAAATAACATTTGGGAGAGAAGAGAGTGTGGCGTAAAAGAGAAAGAAGGCCTGGTGGGACCCGATGGGTGGTTTGAGCATACGGGGGGAGGGGGGAGTGGGACAATGTAACGTCTAGTGGGAGGGTGGAGGAGGAACACCCGGGAAACTGACCTCCGGGGCCCACAATGCTGTCAGAGTGAAGAATGCCTTCAACTAACACAAGCTATCAGGGAACCGTTTGGAAGATTTCCTCCCTTAAATGCCTGAAAACAAGAGTCTGTTTCTAGCTGTCTTCCTGGCTAGCTTTTCTATGCATTCTTCTCTGGGTTAAAGAAAAAAAAAATCCTGGGGCTGGAGAGATGGCTCAGTGGTTAAGAGCTTTGCCTGCTCTTCCAAAGGTCCTGAGTTCAATTCCCAGCAACCACGTGTGCTCACAACCATCTGTAATGAGATTTGGTGCCCTCTTCTGGCCTGCAGGGATATATGCAGGCAGAACACTGAATACATAATAAATACATCTTTTTTTTTTTTTTAAAAAAAAAGAAACCCAATATCTCCATGTCTTTGAATTTCATGTTTCTTGTAACTATGTAGGGCAGCTCGAGTCCTTATTATTAGTATTTAAAACAGGCTGACCTTGGATGGCATCTGGGCACAGTAACATGGATGAACACGTTTGTATTTCAGAATATATTGAACCGGTGTATATCTACAACCCCGGTGAGTATGGGCTTTTACGAACAGTCCAGCAAGCATATCTAATAGCTCTCTCCTGTGGGCAAATGCGCTTCCTACCCGAGTGAAGGTGGTAACTTGGCAGATCAGGAGGAGGAGGGAAACAGTGTGTTCTGGGAAATGCCTTCTTCCTCCCCTGCGGTCACTCTGTGGCCCTCCCAGTAGCAAATGTTCTGGGGAGTAAAGGCAGGGGCACCGGCAGAGCTCACCCAGGGCCAGTCTGGGGGGCCTGTGTAGCTCTATATTCCATGGCTGGAATTAGCATAGGCGACACCCACATTCAAGTGTAAATTAATTCTCAGCGTCCATGCCACTCCCATGCCTGATATGTTCACAGAGCACACTCAGCCTAGTTGAGAACACAGGTTAATTAGGGTTACCATATAGGGAACCAGAACTTGAAGCCATCTTGAAAGTGTGCTCTGAGATTTTACAGTGTGGCAGCTTGAAGTACAGCCAAGCACTGTTGGTGAGGGATTAGGCGGTGTTGGCAACAGTGAAGCTGTACAGCCTCCCCCTTGGGGGGTGTGGGAAGGGCCTGCTGAACAAAAGGCCAGCAGAAGACAGGGGCGGGGGGGGGGGGGGCGAAGCCCACCTGGGAGGCGCCCCCCACAGTGCTGCTCTGTCTCCTCTTCATTTTGATCTAAACCAACAGGGGATTTGATTTTTCTGTTTCCACATGTGGAGACTCAGAACTCATTGTCTGTATTCAGGTTCTTGGTTTTGCATTGGGATTATTTCTCTTATTGAAGAGAGAAAAAAAAAACCTTGCCTTTAAATGTGCCACTTTCTCTCTGTTGGGGCGATGCCTCCTGTCCCCACAGAGGCAAAGCCACTGGCTCACGCCCTGAGGACTTGCCTATAACCCCGCTTACTGGTCCTTTGTGGTCACAAATTCTGACCATTGCATAGGACCTCAGCCAGCTATTCAAAGAGACATTGTTTTCCTGCCCCCTCGACACCCCAGGAGCCTAGTTCTGTGCTTTACTTCAGTGGAGGCCGTGGAGACGTGTCCAACATTGCCCACATACATAGAGACTCTAGGTGGCACTTGCATTCAGTGATGTGCCTCCTGGTCCCTGAGAGTTCTTTTGATCTCTCCGTAAAACTGATGCATTTTGCTTGTTTGTGATGTAGATGTGGAAGGGCAGAACCTGGAAGACTCTGGTAAGACACTCTCAAACTCTGGGACATAACATTTGCAAGCTGTGAGCGGGTGGGGAGAAGCCAGATTGAATTCTTTATAAAAACCACACAGGGGCTGGAGAGATGGCTCAGTGGTTAAGAGCACTTCCAGAGGTCCTGAGTTCAATTCCCAGCATCCACATGGTGGCTCACAACCACCTGTAATGAGACCTGGCGCCCTCTTCTGGCCTGCAGGCATGCATGCAGACAGACCACTGTATACTTACTAAGTAAATCTTTTTTTTAAACAAACAAACAAGCAAACACAGCACTCACGCCTGTAGTCATCCCAGAAAACAGAGGAGGGTTTTCTGGATCAAACTTGCACGATCCAGACCTGTTGACAAAACAAATAGCATTTAATTTTCCTAAATTAAAATGTGGATTCTTTGTATGTGGATCCAGGTAACACGTGTACTCATGTCCACTTGATGAGGATGCTCCAAAGTAAAACTTACTCCAAAGTTCTTAATTAGAAAAGAAAGGAAAAAAAAAGTGTGGGCTGGAGAGATGGCTTGTGCTGTTTTAGAAAACCAGGTTCAGGTCTCAGTGTTCAGAGCGGGTGGCTCACAATGACTGTCTGAAATTCCAGTTCAGTGGCTCTGTGAGCAAGTGGAACACATACACCCACATGTGCACATGGAAATGTTTTTCTGTGTGAGTGTGCATGTGTAAGCCCACATATATGTGAAAGCCTGCATGCATGTGAACATGTCTGTGGAGGCCAGAGGTTGATACTAGGTGTCTTCCTGTATACTGAGACAGGATCTCTCCCTGTGAACATGAAGCTCTCACTAGTTGTGTTTTGGGGGTCCCCTGTCCCTACCTCCCCCCACAGGGATTACACGCTGGCCGTGACACCCGCCTGGCTCTTATGTGGTACCCAGGCTTGCACGGCAAGCACCTTATCCACCAAGTCATCTCCCCAGCTTTAAAGTTCCTCTTTCTAAAGATGTTATTGTCTTCTAGGGCTAGGGTACAAGTTCTCAAGTTACTGAAGAGATCATTGAACACTTTTCTATTTTCTTTTTTCCCATGGTGCCTCGAATCAAACCCTGGGCCCCCTGCAAGCTAGGTAAGCACACTATTGTTGAGATACACCCCAGTCCCTGGGACAGATTTCCTAACGGGTGATCTAAGAGAATGTGTCACTAACCTCAAAAGTGACTCTACCTTTAACCCAGTTATAACTCGGAAACCAGGACATAGAAACTCCAGTGTAGAACTGTGGCCTCAGGCACCGTGCTAGGCAAGTGCCTCACCTGAGCTATCTCCGCCCTCTTTGTACTTTAGTTTTGAACTTGAAGGCAGAGTCTGAGCTGAGCATGATGGTGCTCACCTTTAACCCAGCAGAGACCGGCAGGTGTTTAGTATGAGTGTGAAGTGAGCCTGCTCTACATAGAGCTTCAGGTGGTAAGAGACCCTGTCTTCAAAACAACAACACAAAACAAAAAACCAAACACAAAAAAACAAACCTCAGACCGGGTCTGATTAGATTAGCTGATCTTGAACTCATTTTGTAGTTCAAGCCTTTAACCTTGCTCTGCCTTCTGAGTAGCTGGGATTTGCAGGCCTACACCCCAGGCCCCAGGCAATCCTACATTTCTTTAAAAGAGGCTCCAGGGAGTCAGAAAGATACCCAGTTGTGGACAAGCCATGACTCAGAGGCTCTGCTCAGCAGCTGACCAAGCTCAGGTGAGCGACAAGTGGCCAGAGACCCAAGGCATTATGTGGCACCCAGAGCACATTGTGACATTCCGATATAACCACTCATGTGGGCTGCATACTATTAAATAATATTAACATTATTAAACACCAAACCTAGAAATTAGGCTTTAAAAAACATTTAAAGATACAAGAAAGCACTTATAATAATGTAAGAGTTGATGGTCTAGCTCACTAAGTAGAGTGCTGGCCTAGCATGTATGCAGGCCTCCAGACACACACATACACACTGATGGTAATGTGAAAATCTATCCAAAGTCTCTGACAGTTTTCATTTTATATTGTATATGTGTGTGTAATATACATTATCTATGTTTTATATGTTTTCTGGTCATATACATAATACATGGTAATTGGAGAAATGAAAAATATGGAAAATTATTAAGGATTAAAAATTAAAAAGCTCAGATCGCAGATATTTATTTGTAACATTTTTGGTATATTTACTTTGAATCTTTTTGCATATGTGTGTATCTTGTTTTTTTTTTTTTACTTTGGTTTTGGTTTTTGAGACAGGGTTTCTCTGTATAGCCCTTGCTGTCTTGGGACTAGCTCTGTAGACCAGGCTGGCCTCAATCTCAGAGATCTGCCTGCCTCTGCCTCCCCATCACCTGGCTATAATATCTTTTTTTTAAAAAAAAAGATCATAGTGGGGATCAAATCCCTCCACATTATGGGGCACCCACATGTAGCACACTCGTGAAGGTCAGAGGACAATTCGCAGAACTTGGTTCCCTTTTTACTATGTGGGTTCCAGAGACTCAGGTCAGCAGGCTGGGTGGCAAGCGTCTCTACCTGTTGAGCTGTCTTGCTGGCCCTGGATTGATTTAGCTTTAATGAAGAACTGTGTGCTTACCTGAAATGCGATCCTGAATGACGAGACATAGCTCTCACCATCAATTAAGCTTCGGTGGCTTAGTGAGTCTCCCCTTCTCTTGTATTTTGTCCCCTGTTGTTTCTTAAAGCTTTCACTAAAAAGAGCCCAATGTAAATCTACATTAATGTGGAAAATGGATATTTTGTCTCATTTTGTAACTGGATCTCATGTAGCCCAGGCTAGCCTCCAACTTCCTATGTAGTAGAGAATGATCCTGAACTCTTGATCTTCCTGTCTCTACCTCTCAAAACTGGGATTCTAGACATTGGCTCCCATATTGATTCTACCTCCCCAACCCCCCCAAGAAAGTTCTTATTCTTAGCCTTAGAAATAACGAGCCAGGGGCTAACCTGGTAAATGAATTCTTTCTTACTCTATCAGACCTAGCTATCAGGTTATTAAGCCACTGTAGATGGCACAGATGTCACTTTTGAGTGAGTTTTTTAATGTTCTATTCAGTGAACCAATATTTCAGATGCAACATTTTCCCATTAATCCTTACTTCTTATAAAATGCAAGCTCTATCTTTTGCATACTCAAAAACTCCAAAGTCAGACCAAATACCTACAGTGAGAGTGGGGCTACATCATTTTAAAATGCTTCATTTAAAACTGGATGGACCACGTTAGGAAGCTAAATTTGGAGCAATGAGAACTAAATCATAGGTGCTCCTGAAATCTGGCTTATGGATTGGAATTCATATTGTGGCTGTGACACTTATGACTTCCGTATTTGAAGTTTGGAGGTGGGAGACAAAGGGGGAATGGTAGCAGTGCCATTAACTGATAAACACCAACAGCATTTATTTCTGCCTTTAGGTAGGGAAAGCCTTGACTCCACTGGACTACCAGGTAAGGCCGTTTTCTCTTTACTCAGAGCTGGTCTGAGCATTACAGACGATGTCAGCATGGGATGGTACTCAAAGGTTTTGCTTTGGCGTCATGCTAGGCTTTCTCTGGAGTAGACTGTGCCCACCATGCCTTCCCAGGATGCTGGGCACTGGCTCTGGGCGGGGCAGTTAGCTGTTTGGAACACGGCTCTCGGCCAGCTTGCTGGGACCTGGTTGCAGAGGGTCCAGGCCTTCCTGAAGCTCTGTAGACACTCTGCTGCTTGGACTGGCTGCGTATCCAGGCTCAGGCTTCCTCTGGGCCCTGCAAATAACAAAACACAGTACTCTGCTGGGGCAGGCACAGCTCAGTGAGGCACTGTTCACAGGCTCCTCAAGTTTGGTGTGGATGACACCAAAGTCGGAAGCTTACAGTGCAGTGGGACCTGGGGCTGGTGTCCAGTGCTCATGACCCAGGAGTCGGAAACGACCCAGGAGCAACCAGAGGCCGCTTAGATTCTTCTATTTAGGAAAAAATATTACAGATCCTTTCCTTCTTCCTGGTAAGCCCGGTAGACACACTAGACGGCAGAACATGCCAGCACAGGATAGAGACATTGTCATCGTTACACGTGCCAGGTTCAGTAACTTGGCACACAGTCAAATGTGAGTGAAGGACTGGGCCCTTTACTGTTTCTTCCTTGAGGCTTGCATTGCCTCGGTGACTTCCACTGTATTTACCATGGCAGATGTCACCACCAAACATGTACTTTTAAAAGTAGGAGGGCTAGCCAGGGGCGAGGGTGATGAGAAATTGGAGCTGGGACTCCAGGAAGATTGCTTAGAAGTCCCTCGGCACTTCACGGTGATGGGGGAGAACACAAGAGGGCACATCATCTTGCTCAACAGTCACGATGCCTCTGTGGCTCGGAACTGTCACCTGTCATAGCAACTTCACAGGAGCAGTGATTGGTAAGGGGTATGAAACCACAACCAGTGCTTAAGAGCCCTTCCTCTGGGTTCAGAGAGCCATTTACAAGATTTTTTCCCAGTACATTCTGTTAATTATGGGCATGGTCATCTGTTTAAATGTTTAACTATTCACTTAATTATTTAGTGGGATTGAACCCAGGCTTATGCATGCTCGATGAGTACTCTACCACTGAGCTACATCCCTAGATTTAGCACGTGCTAAACCACATCGATGGTTCTGACCATTGTTGGTCACTGCTGTCTTAAGACAGTAGGCCACGTAGAAATAGCACGTCACAGTTAACTTACAAAACAGACACAGAAAGCAGGTTTAGCAGCTCTTTTGTACTGATCCAGAGTGGCAGTGTCCCCCTTACATCACTTCCGTTCTTTGGGCCTAAGTTTGCACAGTGCTCTTCGGGGTCTTCAGTCTAATCTGTGGCCACCTGAAAAGCAGCTTCTGGCTGAGTGTGGAGAACTAATGGGGGCTGTGTAGACAGACCTGGCATTGCGTTCCCCTCTGCCTCTGGTAACTTTGTGTAAATAACTTCACTATCTGAGCACCCGCCATCGTAAGGTACGAATGACTCCACCTTGCAGGGCTGAGGATCTGATGTCACAAACTATCTGACAGTAGTCAAATAGTAAATAGAAGCTGCCATTTTTATTAACTAAAAATCTCTCTCTTTTTTTTTTATTTAGGAACTAAAGTGCTAGAACCAGATGAAAATCCTCTCTGGATGGATAATAAACCTGGTAATTCTTCATGGTGGGGAGGCTCATGGAATTCTAAGTTCTTTAACATCGTCCTGATGGTCGAAGGGGGAAGGGCTGAGAACCTGCAGAAGAGGCCAGGTGGCCTGTGCTGGACAGCGGTGTCCAGCTGTACTTTTATTCCAAAGCAAATCAGGAGCTGTAGGGTGTAGATGCAAGAATACACTATGGAGCGTGGGAATGAGAATTTCATGGCACACCCTGCAGGTCCAGCCTTTCTGTGGCATGTCTTCTCTTCAACTGGTTTTGTGCCCCTCCTGGAAAGCTGTGTGTGTAGTGCAGGCCTTTAAAGGCCAGGCTCATCTAATCCAGCAAGGTAGATCAGGAACCTGGTGAGGGCAGACAGCCAGATTGACACCCTGGACTCCTAAATTATGGAAGTATGGGTACCAGTATTCCAAGGCTAGCCACACACTGGTGGCGGGACAGCACAATTAGATGTCAAAGTTAGACATTGACCTCACGGATGCATTAGCTGATTCTCCATGCACATCGAACCTCAGAAGGCGCAGACACCTGGTGCATCCTTGATGTGCTGGCTCTGCCCGTAGGATAACAGTGTGGTGCTGTGCTCCCATGATGCACTGGCACACAGTAAGTGGGAGACGGGGTGGCTTGTACTGGGAATCTGAGTTCAATATATAGAAAAAAGGTTGGTAAATAGACTTCACATTTATTCTAATGAAAACACACACTCACGGGGGAAATTTCTCAGAGAGCAGATGTGTCAGAGCCGTCTTTAACCTCACATATGCCTCTGGACCAGTTTCCCTTGGCCCCAGGCCCACTCCCAAGGGAGAAGCAGCTTGCTCCAACTTAATGAGATCTTTCATGTCAGGAGAAGTGTACAATGCAGTAACTCACAATCTCTTTATGTTCTAGAAGACAAGCGTCAAGGAAATGCTGACAATCCTAGTAAGAAATACCTCCTATTCTTTGGACGATAAATGCTCAAATATAAAAATGTTAATTTTTTTCCTCATTAAAAGCTGACAGTTGTAGGCATGTACATGCATGCCTAAGATGCCCCTACCCATCAGTCTTTTTTACATAGGCACTGTCTAGAGACTCTAGATAGAACATTGTTTTCTCAAGCAGTCCTTTTTCAAATCAAATATTTCATGAAGCCTTCACAGCACCCTATGTAGTAATGAGGGCCGGCTTGTTGGGGTTTCTGTCCCACCCAGTACCCCACAGCTGGCAAGCCCCAAAGAAAATCACAGTAAGTTATAAAACGGATTGGTCCATTAGCTCAGTCTTCTTATTAGCTCTTGTAGCTTATATTAACCACCCATTATCTATGTTAGCCACGTGGCTCGGTACCTTTCAGTCAGGCAGGTTACACCTTTGCTTCTTAGTGGTCTGGGCTGGAATGGGAGGAATGGGCTTCCTCCTTCCCAGAATTCTGTTCTCATCATCCTGCCTCTACTTCCTGTCTGGTTGACCTGCCTATACTTCCTGCCTGGCCAATCAGCGTTTATTTAAAACATGATTGACAGAATACAGACAATTCTTCCGCACCAACCCTGAAATAAGATCCACAATAAGATGTACCTTAGCTATACAAGAATTGGATGCTCTGACTGTATTTTATAGTTATATGCAGTTATATTTGCAGTAAGATGTACCTTAGCTATACAAGAATTGGATGCTCTGACTGTATTTTATAGTTATATGCAGTTATATTTGCAGTAAGATGTACCTTACCTATACAAGAATTGACATGCTTTGACTGTGTTTTATAGTTATATGCCTCAATGCATAAATGCTAAATTCATAAACATATTCCTTATGAAAATTTGGGTTGGAGCATACTGGAAGCTGTTCCATAAAAGATCAAAGTGAAGCAGATACTGTTTAGTGTTAATTAAAACTATCAGAACAGCAGGCGGTGGCGGCGGCACAGTCCTTTAATCCTAGCACTTGGGAAGCAGAGGCAGGAGGAGCTCTGAGTTTCAGGACAGCCTGGTCTACAGAGTGAGTTCCTGGACAGCCAGAGCCACACAGAGAAATCCTATCTCGAAAAGAACCAATCAGAAAATACTTGGTTTCTACTATGGCAGGCCGCTTGATTGTGTGAGTGCTGGATTTACATGTCAGGTGGCACACACAAAGACTGCAGAGGGTGGCTTCATGCTTAGCTGTTGAAGACTATCCTAAGCATTTCAGCTCTACCCCTAATAGTGGCAGAGCTAGCACCTGACTTCAGCCATCAGCACTGCAGTCTACCCTGGACAGCATCTAGGTGCCTCTCAGGTGCAGTACCGGCCACTTGAGAGTCACTCACCTGCAGAGCATCCTGACGCACGAGTGAGCTGCCAATCCACCTCTAGCCATGTGACTGGCATTCCACAACTCTGGCGAGCAAACTCATATGAAACCCTAACAGCCATTTCTCTTGGCTTCGTGTATTATGAAACCTGACTGGTCTCATACACATCCCAGTTGGAGAAACCCTGAGAACTCCCCCTTCCCTATGCAGTCTGCTTAAACCAAAGTGTAAGCTTGTTCCCCAGGTTTAAAGCAGAGTAAACAAGCTAGATTTCTCCAAAGCCATGTAGTGGAGAAAGCTTTTTTGCCAGTTTATAGGCTGTGTTTTAAAAATGCAGTTGTATCCAGCTGAAACTGGCATCTGTATGAATGTACACACACTGTTATTTGAAAGGAGACACTTGAGGTAAACTTTACACAATGTATGATCTAACGCACACAGGAAGAGAACATTGCTAAGAAATTCTGGTATACTTGAGCAAGAAATAATTGTCTCGGTTGCCTATATAGATTTGAAAACCCTGTGAAATCTGAGAAAAAAAAAAACAAAACCAAGACCAGTATGCCCTGATGATACCTATAGAAATTTAGCCTAAAACTTTGAAGCTGCACGCATGTGCAACAGGTACCTGACAGGTATCTCAGTAGGCGTCTGACTCGGCCGCTGCTGTCCACACGGCTGTGCTGTCTGTACAGGTGGAGGATACTCCATACACACCAGTGACGTGTCCATGACTGTGTTCTCTTTAACAGCTCTGGGTCCTGCCCCTGCTCCAGGCCCCCGGAGCCACCCTTCGGCATCTTCTGGCAGAATGCTCCTCCCATCAGTCACGGCATCCACTGCGCTCGTTGTCACGTCTGCCGTACGCATCTTCACTGTTCTCTAGCTCGAAATCACACCTTAATGTTTATTTGGAAGACGCTATGGAGATCCCACAGGAGGCCAAGAGAAAAGATGTCTTTCTCACTTGGGCAGACACACTGTAAAATAAGAACTGTATATTCGTTCCCTGGCTCACAGTTAAAAAGCTGGTCCAGACAGTGTCAGAGAATTAACTCCTCATTTCTGTTTAAGTTTAGGATTGCAAAAACCCCAAAGCTGTATACTTTTGATTGGATTCAATAAAAGTTTTAAGTTTATTAAATGTTTTCCTGTAGAATCTTTGGATATTAAAAGACCACTACTAATGTGGCTAACATGAATTTAATGCCAGAATCAAAATGTGAATGATACCTGTTTCTCTCTGAAGAACAAAACTATAAATAGAGGTAGAGATGGCAGGCTCTTGTTCCCAGGAGACAAAGCAGTGGAGAACTGTAGGCAGGAAGTGGCCACTTGGGTATCCCTTCCTTCCAACAGGGAGCTGTTACTTTGCTTCTGTGTATCTGTCTTCTGTCTTTTCCTTCTGACCAAACGTGCTTACATGAAAGGTGGGATGCGATCCTTGGTCAGCTATCCACCACTGGGCCTGTGCTCAGTGGTCACCGTTTAGTTCTATGGAAGGCACACAGGGCACCAGACACTCCTTTCTACACTTGGCTCCAAAGATGGCAATGGACCAGTCTTTTGAGCCAAAGTGAAAACAAGCGCATGCAAAGAAAACCTTCTCCCAAAGCCACTAGCACCTCAACAAGCAGGAAATAAGATGGGAACAACCAGGGAAGAGTGGCGTTATGTTCGCATGCCGCACACTCAGCAGTAGCGACTATAAAATTCTAGCAGCCAACTTGGAAAGAAGCTTTACAGTCTCTACAGTGTAACCTCCTCTGCTCCATGAGGGGTCTAGACACAGCCCTTCCCCCACCACTCGGTAGTACAACAGCAAAATTCACCGTGTTCTCTCGCAACGGCCCCCGGTGTAAACCAAAGCACCACATACAAAGCACAAACATACCATAGTCACAGCATCTGCAGAGGTGTCAACACCTGCGGCCCAGGTGTGTCCTGCAGTCAGAGTTGTATTTAAAACTGGCAGGCTGTGGACGAGTCCTATGATGTCATACTCAGCCACTGTTGTCAGATGTTAACATGAGGCTCTTCATCCTACATGATTTCACTTGTTATACTCTAGTCAAAATATGACAAGTCCATAAATAAAACACCAGAGGACAGAATTACATAAAACTGCAAATTAACAATTTATTTTAAATTTCATTTTTAGAAATAAAAAGTTTGCAAAAATGGTGATTTTTGTTAAATCCTAATTGTTTAGGTATGTTCTGTTAAGTTCCAAATAAGTAAAATAATATAAAAATATATCTTCAAGTCTTCATAGAACAAAAGGAAAACCACACAAATCATTAAATACTTTGGGATTTTCTTTACTTCCCACTGCTGATCTCACAGATATAAAATGCAGATATGCATTTAACTCTGAAGCACAGTCCCCGCAGCATGTAGTTACGGTTTATTTTGTTATGTAGGAAGTAGCTATGTTTCATTTTGCACTATGGAAAAAGGGACTGGAGAATAACCTTTACACACCGTGACCATGCTCAGTGCTGCTGTACAATGTACAACAGCGCATATACTCTGCATAATCGTGTACTTTTAAGTAAATATAGCTTTTAGATAAAAAATTTTCAGATTCTCTTTGAAGAGCTTTGTGGTGTCCATTTCAGATTTAATGTACAGTGATTTCTCAGGAACCTCAAACATGCCAGCAAGGAAAAGGATTCTTTTTCCCATCCATGTGGTCATCGTACGGAAGGCCTGATGTAGCAAGATGCGCTTTATGAACCTCTGAACACGTCTGTAAATGGTCAGCTAAAGACACCGCCTCTGCTGTGGATGGTTTCATTCAATCCATGTTCTACTAGTTTTATATCTTCTAGGTCATCTTTTATGATGCTAATCAAGTGGCTAAGGCCTTCCTGCTGTTGTTTCAAATGCTAGAATGAATTAAGAAAATAAAACATCAGTGTGCTACCCACAAAACAGCACTAGCGACTATATACAACAAACATGCAGCCAGACAACTACCACCAGCACGTGTGTCTACCATGTCTTTAGATGTGTTCTCTGGGTTTTTAGACTGGACAGTGGATGTGCACTGTCCACTGCTGTGGTGCTGGGGAGTGAACCCAGGGGTCCATGCATAGCAGGCAAGCACTCTACCAACTGAGCTACATCCCCAGTCCCAGCTTCTCAATTTAATACACAGACAGATCATTCTAGATTACAATAAAATGCAGTTGACCTTCCCACTGACTTGAGTACTCCACTGCCCACCCTTTGACACATCTATTATGTGGACAGATTCTAGAGGGAGGACGTTTGAAGTTACTATGGCATAACAATATGTGGGCATTTTCAGTGTACAGAGATGGGTACATTCACATCGTTGGGCACTCTGCCTCACAGAAGGGGAATCATACAGTACCTGTCCTTGTATGACCACATATTTCAAGGTCTACCATTTGTTGCATGTGTCAGAATTTCCTCCTCTTTAGGAGGAAGTCATACTACACTATATGTGTTTGTACATAGGTGTATAAATGTCTTTGCAGATCCCTGATTTCAACTACAAGCTGGGCATGGTAGCTTATACCTTGAATCTTAGCACTCAAGTGGCAGAGGCAGACAGATTCTGAGTTCAAGACCAACCAGGGTCACATACTGAGACTTTGTCTCTCAAAACAGATGGAGAACTGCCAAATAATATGGCAATTCTACTTTCAATTTTGTTGTTTCTCTGTGTAGTCCTGGCTGTTCTGGAACTTGCTCTGTAGACCAGGCTGGCCTTGAACTCAGAGATCACTTGCCTCTGCCTCCCAAGTGCTGGATTAAAGGCATACGTACCCAATGCCCAACTACTTTTGTTTGAGGAAGCAATGTTTTTTATATTTTATGATACTTAAAGGTGCCTGAAGGTTACAACTTCTCCATATTCTAACGAGCGAGTATTTCTGCTGTTGAACAACAGCCATCCTGATGGGTATGAAGCTGTAAGCTGAGCTCACCTGCTTGATTTCTCGTAAGAGGTCCGCATCTATGTAATACCTTTCTTCAGACTTCACAGCTCCAAAGTGATTCTGCATCCTGATCTGGGACATCAGTTCATTTAGTCGACCCTAAAAATGAGCCAGAGACAAGTGCTAACAATCACAGCTACTACTGAAGACGGCTGTTTGAAATGATAGCTTCAAACCATCAGTTAAAACTCCCAGGTCTTTGATTTGAAGCACTAATGCAAGCCAAAAGTACCGCGACTGGGAATTTATTTTCAGAAGTTCTAATCAGTGCAAATAAATGCTTAAGACACACTGCTACACGTTCCTGTTCAGCTACCCCACGCAGCCTCTAGCCATACTGACCACCAAGTGCTTACTTTGAACTGAGTAGGGGCATTCAGTTCGCCCTGAATAGTGTCTAGCTGAACCCGCAGCTGCTCTTCATCAGCCTGGATTGCGTAGCCGCTCTTCCTTTGAATCTCCTGTTTGATTAGGACCTGTAAAAGAGAAGACACCGGTACGAACCAGTAGACTACTTTTTAAAATCAACTATGGACTTGCTGATAGACACTGGCTGAGAACTAACATGGGATATGGGATACTTTGAAATCCTAGCACTTGGAGGCTAAAGCATGAGGAAAAGGCTGAGGTCAGCCTGACGAAGGAGAGCTCCAGGCCAGTCTAGGTTGCATAGCTGAGACCCTGCCTCAAACAGTAAAAAAGAAGGAAAAACCGTCTTAGTGCTTTATGCTTACACTGAAGTGCTTCTATCTATCTGCCTACATTCCAATTAGATTTTCTTTCTTTCTTTCTTTGTTTTTTCGAGACAGGGTTTCTCTGTAGCTTGAGCCTGTCCTGGCTCTTGTAGACCAGGCTGGCCTCGAACTCACAGAGATCTATCTGCCTCTGCCTCCCAAGTGTTGGGATTAAAGGCGTGCGCCACCACCACCCGGCCAATTATATTTTCTTATTAAAGAAAATATCTTTGTATAAAATGTACCACAGCTAATCCCAGCTGTGTCCACAGTGCTAGTTACAGGAACGCACCACAACACCCAGATCTAGTCAATTTCACTGTAAAGCTTTCTGGTCAAGTGAGCATCTTGACAATGTCTGAGTTATACGGGTTAAATGGGTGAGTGGCTCCTGAAAGACATGGCAAGTCTCTGTAGAATGACAAAAATATCCTAAAACTGAAAACACACAGACGGTGTATCATATCCTTTGAGTGAGGTAAGTGTATGATATATGAACTATACCTCAATGAAATTGTTCAAAGAGGAAAAAAGCCATAAATATTTTTCCTTGCTTTAGGAAGATTAAAGTAACACAAAAATTAGCTTTTTATTACTTAAGACAAAATTCAACAATGAAATTAGCTACACTGTGGGTTTCCACGTGGACTTTAGTAACTCTCCCTCTACTCTCTGACTATTACCAGCTCCTTCACTTGCTGTACATTACTTTTGGTGATCTCTATTTGTTAGAGAAAATCCCCTATCTCCCCTGGGTTTCAAATCTGAAAGATGCATACCATCTTTTACTACTTAGGGCAGTTTCTCTGGTTGGACGTTTCCCTCTGAGAGGGTTATTCATTCTGATGGCCGTCCACAGATCAGCTTTTTTCGTCTGTCCACAGCTACTCTGAATGTACTGCTTGTTTTTCACCTTTCTCTTACAGGTGTCAAGCTTACCTTTATATTTCTAAAATTTCTTAACAGTGAGCTCAGATTTTTATTTGGTATTTTGACAAAGGCTTTTGAATCTGGTCTGTAGCAATTGTTCTCGTGACAATTTATGATTTCCCCTCCTGCTGCTGTCCCAGTCTGTTAAAGTGGTGACTGGTTTAATGTCACTCATGGCCACATTCTCTCCCTGGCACTAAAATATGTTCTATACTTTATGGAGCCAGGAGTCGCTGATTTATATCTTCCCTGCACCAAAACTGTTTATGACCCCTCGTTACTAAGGGGAACTTTAAGAATATTCTTACCCTTATTTCTCACCCTGTAGGATCTTCCTTCCAAATTTTTATTGTAGAATCAACCCTCCAACTTGGGTCTTTTTCCTGTTTAAATAAGTCCTATTTGGCATGTATTTCACTTATGACCTCTTATAAACACTGGGGGAATTCCACATTATTACCTGTAAGGTTCTGTGGGAGAGATCCATGAGCTTCCGCTTGTACTGTGCTATCTTGGCCATAGTGGTAGTTTGATTCTTTTGTAGCTCACTAATATCTTCAGATATGATCTGTTAAAAAGACATGTTTTTGAGGATAAACCAAGTGGGACACAATAGCTATTTAACAGGCAAACCTACGTGTACTAGCCTAATTCTCAGATAACCCCCGAGAGCCATCTCTCAAAACATTAGCTTCAGTTCACCATTTTAGCACTTGTAAATTCCTTTGTGTGTGTGTGTGTGTGTGTGTGTAGGTGCACCAGAGTCCAGAGAGGGCACTGGGTCTCGAGAGGGGAACTGTGTGCTGCCTGGCACAGGTGTTTGGCATCCAGCCTTAGTCTTCTGTGCACTGCAAGCTCTTGACCGCCCAGCCCCATGATTCTGTATTTTGTTTCCTTCCTTTACATGTCTAAAAATTAAAAAGCGCTATTCTAAGATTTCTTTAGAGCTTTCAGGTATTTAGTGATGAGGCAGCATACTGGGAAAACAGGAACATTTCAGAAATAAGGAATTTTAAATAGACCCAGGCCCGACTGAAAAAAATTAGGATCTGTGAGACACTGTTGGGCTTAGGGTTCACAAACAACCAGTCTGAAGTTGGTGGAGCTGGGAAGAAAGTATACTCCATATCTTGATACTGAATACCTGGAGGGGATAATCAGAGCAGAGAGAAAAAGGAATGAAATAAATCCAAAAAGTGAATATGTGAATATATTTTTTTCTCCCTGGCTAGTGATGTTTTTTGTCTGACCTAAAATCCTAATACTTTGCCCAATGGTATGTTAATGTTAACAAGGCAGACTTAATTTGTGTGTGCACATGTGCACATGTATGTGCTCTGAGAGTACAATGCACATGCATGTGTGGAAGCTGGAGGGATAACCTCAGCTTTCTTTTCTTCTTTTCTTTCTTCTTTCTTTCTTTTTTTTTTTGAGATGAAGGGTCCCCTGGAATTTGTCAAGGAAGCTGAGCTGGATGAGCAGTGAGCGTCAGAGACCTGCCTGTCTCTGCCTCCCTAGCATGGTCTAGCATGCCTGGCTTTTTCACCTGGGCTCTAGGGACTGAAATCAGGTCCTAATGCTCAGCACTTTAACAATGGCATTATTCCCCAAGTCCCAAACACGTTACAATCTTTCCATCGTATCAAAGCATTCCAACCTATGATCGTCCCTAGCATAATTAATTTCTATGCCACTGGAGTGTTAAAGAGGACGAAAAGGTTGGATAAGCTATGTTGCTATGTCCACCTATGTAGATCACCTTTGTTTGGGGTGGGATAGGGGACACACTTGGGAACTGAACCAACCTAAGGCCCATCATATACTGCACAAGCCCTCTACCACTAAGCTATATCCATCAGGCCCCTTTTCCATTTTATTTTGAGACAAGCTCTCACTACATGGCACGGGTGGGCCTTGAATCGACGCTGCATCCCACTATGGCCTTGAACTTGAACTTGCAATCCTCTTGCCTAAGCTTCCCACGTAGCCTCGATTTCAGGCCTGTACCACCAGTGTAGCCTCCATTACTTTTAATGAAACACCTGGACATTATTGAGGGGACAAAGGAAAAACTTAGGTTGCTGTGTTTATCACCCAAATTTATTTAAAAAATTGGGAGGCAAAAAAAAAAAAAAAAAAAAAAAAAAAGGATGTATAAGATTTTTGAAGGGAATATCTAAAAACTAGTTCAAAGGACACCGACGGCCTCAACATTAAAGGATGAAATGATCTAACATCACGGGCCAGTCCTTACCAGGTGCGGCGATGCGCAAACACCTGGAATCTCAGTACTTGGGAGGCAGAGGCAGGGGAATCAGAAGTTGAAGGTCATCCTTGGCTACTCAATGAGTTTGAAACTAACAATTCATTTTAGGGTGATACTCATGAATTCAGCATGTCCAGCCTAACATCATGAAGTGTCTGGAAATTGGACCACAGAGAAATCATGCTGGAATTTTTTGGCAGAGAAACACTGAAAAGGAGGAATAGCTACATGGTGATATTTGCAGGGCTCTATCCCGACACAGCCACACAAACGCTGGATCAGTGTAACAGGAGAACTGTGTCCAGAGAACTCATCACTTTATCAATAGTAAGCTCGCTCCTGTCTAATGAAATCGGAACTGCATGTAACAGACATGGAGGTCAGTTCACAACACCCACAGTTTGTTTAGTTTTACAAGTCAATCAGGGCCGGACTTGCTAAATCCTTGGATTAAAAAAATAATAAGAGAGATGACTTTGAATAAATCTAGGCTATAAATCTAAACTCATAAAATACGTCAAAACAAATCTAAAGGTCAGAGGTTAAGAACTTTTCCAGAGGACCCAGGTTCAATTCCACACACGCCAGTCTTTAATTCCAGTTCCAGGGGATCTGATGCCCTCTCTAGCTTCCAAGGGTACTGTACAATATGTGGTGTGCAGACCATATAGGTACCACTTACACACATAAAAATAAAGGAAAAACAGTGTATGTGCAAGGCTGCTATCACAAAGAAAGCTGGTACAGGAAGCTGTTATGTTCTGCAGTGTACGAGTTCCCCTAAGAAAAAACAGCACACACGGGAAAAACAACTCCTAACTTTTGTTAGGATAGAGAATGCAAAGCGAATGCTTACATCTAATCTGGTCTGATGCTGCTTAGTCATCTGGTCTTGAACCTTCAGTCTTCGAAGCAGCTCTTTGAAACCCACCATGGGTACAGGAATTAATCTAAAATGCAAGGTTGCTTTTCAGAACTTATAAAACCAACAAGATGTATGTTGTAACAGACCTCATGAAATTTACAAGGAATTTCTAAATCCATGGCATTGAGGATCAACAGTTACCATGCTATTTTCAACCTCCTTATTTAACGGATTAGGAAACACGGTTCAGTCAAAAACTTGCACTCACTGTTAATGCAAATGTAACAGATGACTAGGATCCAGGTTTCCCCTCCCTGCCTAGTCTCACCTCATCTTGCTGCCTTCCATGGCAGAACTGTTTTAAAAAGCAATGAAAATAACTCTTCAAATGCAAGAATACAACTAATAACCCATGTCTGTTTGCTTCCTTTCTGGTAAGTACCAGTCTGTATATAAAATAGTGATACACTTACTTTTCAGAATCGGGGTTATCCACCTTGGCTTGTTCCCAAATAATAGGATCAACACCTACCACAAACAAAAAAATTCTTATAAAACATGATTTTCTGTGTTTATATTTGTATGGGAAATGCTTTCTTAAAATTAGAGTTCAGAAGTTATAATGAGGAATTACTTTTTATAAATATGAATTGAAAGGAAGTATCTGCAGCAGATAGTATAATACGTCCACCTCTAGCACACAAAGAGAGCCTGCATAACAAAAAGTGCAATGACTCGAACAAGAAATGAGCAAAGGACATAAAAAGGCTATTCTCAAGTATGAAGTTATTCAACCTGTCATCAGGAAAATACAGACTAAATATTAATTCTTTAACTAGCTTGCTGATGTGGGGAGCATAATACACTACAATTGCAAATACACTTGGTAGAAGGCTCTCTGAAAGGCATTTGCAATGAACTTGGTGTGGAGGAGAAGCGGGGCCTATGTCCCTAGGCTGTCCTCAATCTCACCATGCAGTCCAGGTTGTGCCCTCAATGTCATGATCTGTATTCCATCTCCAAGGCTGAGATCACAGGTACCAGAGATCTTCTAAAAAAAACCAAATACTCACATGCTCTAAGGTAAATTTCTACAGATGTTAACTGCTGCTTAGTTTGGAGAGGTGAATGTATAGAAACAATATTGAATTAAGTAAGGCATATCTATAGAATACTCTAGTGTTTAAACAGAATAAAGTTCCTCTTCAAGTACGAACACGAGAGACACTAAGAAATCTCTGAGTGAAAAGGCAGGCGGCAGCCGTGTGCGGTGCAGATCCTTTTCCACTCCATGCACATTTGCCTACACTTGGAGCAGCAGAGTCCAGCGCTACTAACAGTTACCGCTACGGAAGGGAGACAAGCTAGACTTACCAGTCTACTTAATTAGGATATCTAGACTTTTTTTAAGCATTAACATATTTAAGTAAGTAATTAAAGATAAAAAACCCAAAACACTTCAAATGAATATCTACAGGCAGATGGGTTAAGAATTATTTTTATCACTTTCCAAAATTTCTAATGTCTTAGTTATATAATTTAAACTTACAACTAACTAAAACACAATATTCAAGAATACATTCCAAACAAGCAAACACACGACAAGCTCCCGCACTAATAACCGCCTAGCCAGCTACAGCACGTACCAGCAGGAGGGTTCTGCAGGAGCTGTTTGATCTGAGCAGGGGACAGCTCTGTTCTGGTCATAGAAAGCGTCACCCCGAGCTGCTGCAGCTGTGTTTTGATGTTGGCTTGTTCAAAGTGCGCATACAGCGTTGTTGCTGGGACTCTTCTCGAGGTGCCATTTGGAGAACGCTCAACAACATAAATGACAACTTCTGTCCTGGAGGCAAACAACCAATTTATCACACGGACTTCATGACCCACAGCCACAAATGTCTGAAAAGACTGATGGCTGAAGTCAAAAATGGTTTTTACAAGAGAAAAGTTTTTTGTTTTTTTTTTTTAAATCTTGAAAGTAAGGTTCATTTATAAATCATCTTAAATAACAAAAACAAAAACGAGGTAGGTAAATAAGATAGAATTTAGGGGGCTGGAGAGATGGCTCAGAGGTTAAGAGCACTGACTGCTCTTCCAGAGGCCCTGTGTTCAATTCCCAGCAAAACCACATGGTGGCTCACAACCATCTGTAATGAGATCTGGTGCCCCCTTCTTGCACATAGGTGGAACACTAATAAATCTTAAAAAAAACACAACAACAACAAAAAAAAAAAAACTATCTCAAAATAAAAGAATAATGCTTAAGGGCTGGAGAGATGGCTCAGAGGTTAAGAGCACTGGCTATTATTCCAGAGGTCATGAGTTCAATTCCCAGCAACCACACGGTGGCTCACAACCATCTATAATGAGATCTGGTGCCTTCTTCTGGTGTGCAAGCATATATACAGGCAGAACACTTCATACATAATAAATAAATCTTAAAAAAATTAAGTTTTAAAAAAGAATAATGCTTTAAAAAATTAGAATTTATTTTTTGAGAAGATTTGCTCAGCAGTATATTTCTCTATCAAATGTTTCTTACTGTTCCCTGCTCCCTAGAACTATTGACTCTTATGATTCTGCCAAAACTTATGGGCTGCCTGTTGCAAGCAAGACCCAAGAAGTACAACCTGAGTCAGTCACCGGGTATTACTAGAAATAGTAACGATATGATTCACCTAACCTTAAATATCCAAAAGTAAGTATCTTGCCACCAAGAAGAAATGACGAAAGGACGAGGGAACTAGAGCAATCACACTGTTCATGAACCCGAGCAGAGTGCACAGGTTGGACACGGGACTGCATCTCTGTAACTCCAGCATGCAGACAAGGCAGGAGGAGCACTCGAAGTACAAAGTGGATGGATAACCAGCACTACACAGTAAGACCGTCTAAAACCCATCAAAAACAACAGCAACGAAAACCAAAACAAGCAAAAGGAGTCAGTTATTAAAACGCTCCAGTAAAGCTTCATGATGTGGATATGATTTATTAGCAGTGGTTAATAACGAAGTTAATTTCGCCAATAGCCACAACAGAGCCAGGCAGAAAATCCAAACGGATATAAGGAGAAAAGGGGTTGGAGTCAGGGAGATGCTAGCACGTGGCAATAGATTAATAGGAATGAATTAATTTAAGATGTAAAAGCTAGTTAGTAATAAGCCTGAGCCATCAGTCAAATAGTTTGAACTTAATATTAAGCCTCAGGGTAATATTCAGGAACTGGCGGGTGGGAGGGAAACCCAGTTATAGCTTCAGTCTGCATGCAGCTGCAATGCGCTCTGCTGTTCCTGAACAAAATCTACATCCTAGTATCTGCAAAGTTTATCTGATAAAAAAAATCCAAAACCAAGAAAACGGAACTTTTCAACACGTCTATAAATTTGTAATAACCACCAACTAGAGATAGCATTCTGCTGAGATTTATGTTTCAGCAGCAGCGAACCCACAAGGGAACAACCCACACATGTTTACTTACTGATCATCCGGCAGGGTCTTAATGCCCTCCACATTGACAGTCAGGGTCTGGTTTCCTCCCAAAACCTTATGCAATGATTCTACTAGCTGCTGCTGCTGGCTTCTAATGTCTGCTTCTTTCTTGTTGAAAACTAAAACCACCAGTCCATCTTCATCTTTATTATTGGGCATACAACTATAACCTACAGCCTGTGAAATGAACAAAAGTATCAAAAATACATGCAGACTTTACACAAAATGTTTAATAGCTCAGCATCTGCTAAGATTATGGAAATGGAAAGCGCTCTGTGGGACACCACATGAGCAAACTTCATTTCCCTAAACTAACATAAATGTAAATTTCCTCTCCAGTATAGGAACTAAAGAATTTTCTCTGGAAGATTTTGAAAGCCATTCATTTTCAGAGGTTTCTTATATATTGGAACAACTCATATGTCATACATGTAACTGCAGAAGGTGACTCATGAATCTTTACATTTTAAAGAAACAATTCACAAACACGGTATGTTTAAGGTACAGTGACACTGTCAAGATACTAATGTATCAAAAATGTCTAGTTTATGACTACCTGTTATAAAACTATGAAACAGGTTATTAGTGTAACATTAAATGAATAAAATACTACATATTATTAAATACAAGGAATTACACATTGCTAAAATAGCTTATATATAGAATACTTTGTCCTTTGTCACCACTTACATGTAACTTTTAAAAAAGTAAGTTCATTCACGTGTACATTATACATTTTACTATGTATATTATATAGCAACTTTTAAGAAAAGTTAAAACATTTAAACTGATACTTCTATGTTTACTACTGTATTATCTTACTGCCAAACAACAATATTAAAAATTTCAACTAATGATTCAGGTGATATAGAAATTAAATAACCCTAGCGTGCAAAGCTAAACTATAAAGTACTCCAAACTCTGAAACTTTCTGGTATTAACATGATGTCTCAAGTAAAAAAAAAAATTCTACACCTGACCTTATATGATGGGTCACAGCACACAAACACACTAAAATTACTGTATAAAATTACCTTTAAGCTGTATGTACAAGCTGAAGCTACATGAATCACCTATTTAGAAGAGTTCCTCAAGGTATGCCATTATATATAAATATTCCAAAAATCTGAAAAGTCTAAAATCTAATACTTCTCTGGTCCTGAGGTGCTAGATGAAGTTCAGTATCAGAATGTGTAACTAGGACACATGAGTTCTCTCTGGGTTTGATTCCTAAGCACCACCCCTCCTGCCCCCCATACCTTTACACTCCCCAACAGGCAGGGTGAAGTACAAGCTTGATTGTAATATATTGATTTGTTATGTGGAAAATACACTGTCAGCTGTGTGTGGTGGTGCAGCCTTACCATCTCAACACTCAAGAGGCTAAGGCAGGAGGATCATGAGTTTAAGGCCAGCTTGGACTATTGCAGCAAGAGCCTCTCTTCTGTTTTTCTTGGAAGAACAAAAAAATAAAAAAAAAAAAAAGAAAGAGAAGAGAGATCATATATATACAAAAACCAAAAACAAAGAAAGAAAAACAAATGGTCAAGTAGAACACTCCCCACTGTCAAATTTCAATGAGATGGTTGTTTATAGACAATGAGGCAAAACAAAGAAAACGGCCATTACTGTTTTAGCGCCTTTGGCACCCGACTCTAAGAGTAACAGGTTCCACATGCCAAGGAGAATCCGTGCACTGCCTGGGGTAACTTCCCTGACTAGTCAGATGAACACAGCCTAAGTCTGGTACCTTTAAAGTGACAAGCAGACCACACTTTCTTTTTTGCTTGTTTGTGTGTGTGTGTGTGTGTGTGTGTGTGTGTGTGTGTGTGTGTGTGTGTAGGTATGTATGTGTGTAGGTATGTATGTATGTATGTAAGGGGGCCCTGCCATGGCACTCACAGGGAGGTAAGAAGACAACTTTCGGGAGTCATGTGCTTTGGGGAGAGTGCCAAACTCAGATCATAAGGCTCGGCGACAAGTTCCTTCACCCACGGGGTCACTACAGCCCTGGGTTGTTTGTTTGTTTTGAGATGGGGTCTAAGGTAGCCTGGGCTGGTTTCCAACTTGCTCTACAGCTAAGGATGACTTGACTTCCGGTCCCTCTATGTCCACCCCTGAGCAGAGATTCAGGGTGTACCACCACAGCCATTGTTCCTCCTCTACCAACACCTTTTTCCTCAGTCCTATTGTGGTGGCTGCGTGGTCACTCTGAACCATACATAACATTTTTCAAAAATTGCTTTAAATTTGTAATTTTTATTTAAAATAAGAAGTGTAGCCATATCATTCTTAAATGTCATTTTAATCTAAAAGTTACTATATCTCTTATATTCACTCTTTAAATGAAGATCAAGGACACAACTAATACCTTAAATCGGCAGAAGGGATTTTCCTGTGTAAACTCCACGGGAGGAATGTTATTGTTGAAATATCCTTTTCCTGTTCCCCAGAAAGCCTGAAGCTGGTTCCATTTAGCCAAAATGGCATCTCTCTCATCCCCCAGCAGTGTCGGAGCAGAAAGCGCACTGGCAGTATTGATGAGCTGGTTGGACTGCGCAGGAGCCTGTGTAGGCTGACTGAAGAGACCACCTAAAGCTTAGAAAGGAAAAACAACAAAAAACAAATCCAGAAAACTTAGATTCAAGAACAGTGCGTAAACCCCTTCCCAGCTGTCATGTCCTAACTTGGGAACCAATTTGTATACCATCTTACAAGCGGGTGAGCGTCAGCCAAGGAAACCAAGAGGTAAAGCAAACAAGAGGCAGCTGCCCACAGCCTGAGGCCGTCAAAGAGGAGCAGACTGGAAACAGCTGAAAGGGCCCATTAAATGAGCAACAGCTTGTGGGATGTTCACTTTAGATGCTGTCAAGGTCTTGCATGTCACTGACCCCTCAGTAGGGCAGGGCAGAGGGCATGGCTATCTGAGCAAACAGCTCTACAGATGCTCTGATAACCCAAACTGGTGGCACAGTTAGAAAACAGATCGGACTGCTGAGACCTGATGCTTGAGAGACAGGGCAGCTGACCTAGATAAACAGAGCTTTAAAAACGAAACAAGCCAGACGTGGTGGTGCACACCTTTAGTCCCAGCACTCGGGAGGCAGAAGCAGGTAGATCTCCGTAATTTCGAGGTCAGCCTGGTCTACAAGAGCTAGTTCCAGGACAGGCTCCAAAGCTACAGAGAAACCCTGTCTTGAAAAACCAAAAAAAAAAAAGAGTGCTTGTTGCTCTTCCAGTGGATCCATGTTTGACTCACAATAGACCAAAGTAAACAAAGTTTAAATGCATGGTAGCCTAATTTTAAAGAACAGGACCCAAAAGGCTGAGGCCGATGAAGCAAGATTTTGCTGACACACTCCTAGGAAAAAAAAGAGCTGGAGAGACAAGTCTTATTGGGGTGGGGGGATCACAGGGCTGACTGTATTACCCAACATTAAAAACAACAACAAACCAGAACCACATAAGTAAGGTAAAATTTGTTACAGATGAATTCCAACAAACAAATGTAAGAAAAATCTAGATGAACATAACTCCTTAATCAGTAATAGATGAACTGATCTAAGTAATGATTACCAATGACTGCTAGAATCATTACAAAAAATTAGATATTATATACCTCTTGATAAAGGATATATGATATCGTCTTACAAATAAAAAAATTGAAACTATGTAAATAAGCCCCTAAATCCCACTCAACAATACGAGACCGACAAACACTATGTTTAACCACGTAAGAATGAACAGTAAAGAACTGGCTGAAATCCTCTGAAAGACAAAAGACAGGACTTCTTCCATGAACTGATAATATAAAAGAAGGCTTGCAGAGATCTAAGAACGGCAAAGCTAAAGAGTTATGTTGACACACTCGAGTGACAGAACCACAGAGAAATGAAGAAGGCCGTAAGAGACGGGACAGCAGACCCTCCAGTGGAGCAGTGCCTATAAGGAAACATGGAGCTGGCTCAGGGTCTGCCTTGACATGACAAGAGTGTGCCCATATAAATAATACAGTAAGTTACACCGTATACAGATTTCTCCAATTGTATCACTGTTAGAAATGACAAAACTTTTACCGGACAGACTGCAAACATAGGGCCCTTACATCCTAACCGTGCTGCTCGGGCTTTCCCTAACTATCAAGCACAAGCATGAAGAGCAGCTTTTGGAATTCCTTGGAACCTATTCATAGTCCTTAACACTAAGACAATCTGCACTTGAAGCCATGGTGCTAGCTGTTATGGCCACAACTTTACATCTGAAGATAAAATCGCACTTACTAGTTTGTTGCTGCTGCTGCGGCTGCGTATTAAATCCTCCAAACCCCAGGCCGGTTCCCAAACCAGTACCTAAACCAGTACCAGTTCCCGTCGCTGTGCCAAAACCAGTACCGAAGCCAAAACCTTTGTTCTGAGTGCCACCGAGAAGGCCTTTCAAGGAAAAATCAGAATCAGGTAAGTTAAGAACGTTTCTAACGTCTCCCGTACGTCCTCTCCAGATGACTTCAGCCCTCTTACCTGTGCTGCCCGTGTTTGTTGGGGCAGAGAAGCTGAATGCAGAGCCTGCAGTTGTAGTTGTTGTTCCAAATCCTCCAAACCCACCTAATTTAAATAAAAAAGATAAAACATAAAGGTTCTTTTGCGTACATAGAGGGAATTTCATCTTTAAATTTTTTAAAGTAGTTGCTAAATACAAAGAAAACATTGATCTAAATTTTTCCTTTTTTGCAGCATCATTAAAAAATCCTACACTATTACTAATACACTGTAAGAAATAACTGATGAAGTATTTTAAAAAGAAATAACATGGTGCAATACACAGTCCTTTTAACTAAATGGGTAACATGATTAAAAAATGTTAAAACCTTTGCCATAATTGTAAAATGATACAGATGTACCTTTAGACTAGCGATTACAAATTGAAGTGTCTGTATGATTTTGAGTAACAAAATTAATTAGACTAAGCATTTACTGACAATAGAGTTGTTTAAAAAGTAGCTTTGCATCAGGTAGTGGTGGCCTTTAATCCCAGCACTCGGGAGGCAGAGGCAGGTGGATCTCACTGAGTTCAAGGCCCTGGAAAAGTCAACAAAATAAAAAACAAACTAGCATGTAATGGCAGCAGATGGCTTTGCCAGCTTGCAACCTTAATTTCCATAACTTAAATTACATCTATATTAGCTCACGTTTCTCCTTAGTCTGTGTGCAACAACTTTTCAAAGGAAACACCAACAGGCTTCTTTCCTCTGTAAAATAACAACGTGTTTCTTGAAGGAAAAAAGTGGAGGAGCGGCATGGCTACCACAGGCCTCGGAGGCACATCATGGCAACTGATTTTACTTTTAAGTAAGTCTAGAAACAAAATAATCGTGGCATATCTGACAATATATGACTACAATGAAATGCTAGCCCAATTTTTAAAAAGAGTATCAGTAGTAGTTACCTATTTATAAATATGTTGTCAAAGACATTCAAAACAAACATCTGAACCATAAATGCTGGGTTCTGAGAGTCTAACTTGAACTTATTTCTTGTAATAGAATAGCCTCATCAAGACTGCAACAGAGGATGGGTGTGGTAGCGAGTGTCTACAATCCCATCCAGACAGAAGCTAATGCAGGATGGACTACATAGTGAAAAGCTGTCTCAAAAAATTTTTTAACTAGTTTTAATCAATTTTGTGGTGCTGGGATCCTGCTAGGCAGGCAAGCACTTCATCACTTGGTGAGTCTCCAACTTAAAACAATACAATTCAGATTTAGAAATTTAGTGCATAGGCTGTTGCACACACGTAACATAGATTCTACTGCAATAGTGCCAGCTAAACTTTTTGATTCAACACCTAAAATAGGAAGTACTGTCTTTAGTCCCCCTTTATCTTCCTGCTTTCAAAGAATAACTATGTTATCGCAACTGGCTACAAAATAAAAACACTAGTCAGTATCTTATCATGTTTCAAAAAAACAAAAACGCTTTATTAGAAAGAGTAGACCTGCATGGCTACAAAAAATTTAATTTTATAGCTTTTTGTTTAGGCTGTTAATTAACATATTTGAAAGCCATCAAAACACAATTTTATTTGTACAACTCAAAACTCAACAGTGACAACTTCAAACGGACATGAAATCAGGCAAATACAAACAGGTTTATTTGTTGTTGTTGAACATGGATTTGCTTTATTCTGAAACATAAATTTCAAAATAAGGTGTGTTTTGCCCAGTGCCAATTTTAAGCAAAGTAGAAACACAAACACAGCAAGGGCAGTGCTATGTAAACACTTCTAATACATCTTTATCTTTGGCATGTTCAAGTCTATGTCACATTGTTTTTAGCTCAGAGAATAAGGCGACACACAGAATGTGGAACCAAGTGAATGGACAAAATACCTGACTGTCCAAGTCAGCTCAGGAAGTAATGTTTACCAAATGCGTATAATTGGCATGGGCAGAGCGGCATAACAGACTATGGACGATAAATTCATATACGAGCAGCTGAGGGTCAAGATGTTTTCAAGGGTCACTTTACGTTGAACTCACATAAGCCTACTTTAAATTGGGACATACACACCCATTATATTTGTGTTTTGAAAAATTTTAAAGATCTTCAAACCTGCATTTTAAAAAATCTTCATAATTCTCTTTTTGAGTGCAAAGATGTCTAGCCTACTTTTTAGAGCTCAATGTCAGCTGGTAAATTAAAATGCTCATGGAGACTTTCCCAAAAATGTAGCAAAGAATTGGAGATTCTTTCTACGATTACATCTCGTAGAAATACATACTAACAGTTGAATTAATGGAAGAAAAACGTTGTCCTACAGATTGAAAAACAAGACGGGTCACCGCTGTTCGTATAAGATTTGTTTCTCTTGGAAACACAAGGACAATAAGATGAAATCCCAATGAAATATGTATAAAAAATGAAAAATGACTGCAGGAGTCCAAGAATCCCAGGGAACCACTGAGCTTATACTGCAGCTAATAATTTGAAAAACATTCTAATTCAAAATAAATTCCATTCCAAATTCTTATTTTGAAGATGTACTCTGTATGATTAAATGCAAACCCACAAACGAGAATTCTAGCTCTCCAGGCTTTCCAATAAAAAAAAAATTACATCTTTTAAGAAAGTCAAAACTTGATATACACTCAATTTGACCTCAGGAAACGAACCCTTCCCTTCTAAGACAAGTGCAATCCCCCCCTCCCCAAATCTAGGAACATCGGAACATTCTTGGACTCCAGCCCCCGACCCTCGTTATACACATGACCCGCAGTATCTACCTGCACTCGTCAGACTGTTACCAAAATTGAACGGAGTCGCCGAGGTGGTAGAAACACCGAAATTCCCAATATTAAAGTTCACTGCAGGGTTAGCAGTTAATCCGAAACCCCCAAAATTAAACCCACCGGCGGTGGAGTTGGCAGTCTCAAGCCCACCAAATCCTGATAGACGTGGAGGCAGAGAAACAAAAATTTGAAAACGTGAGAGGTGGGGAAGAGAAAAGGAAAAGAAAGCAAGATAAGAATTACAAGAATCAGCAAGAGGCTTCACAGCGTGGATAAACCTGACCGGCACCGGAACCGGTTGAGAGAGCCGAGGAGGTGGGGACAGAGAGAGGAGCGAAGGGCACCAGGGGCAGGGGCCAGCATCCCCCGGGCTGGGGAGGGGACGGAGGGAAGCCCCTGGGCCGGGAGGCCGAGCCGTACGAGGGGTCCCGGGGTCCCGGGAAGGGAGAGGGGCGTCGCCTCCGGCCGGCCTCTCCCGGGCGGAGTCCCCGGTGGCGGGAAGCCACCCGGCGACCGGGCCACGCGGTATGCGCGCGTCGTGCGAGCCCCAGGCCGAGCCTGAGCAGCCCGCGGCCCTCCCGCCTCCGCCACGGCCGCCACCGCCAACCCTCTCCAAATGTCCCCACGGTGTCCCGCGTGCCGGGGCGACCCCGGACCCCCAGCCGGGTGGTATCGGACCGAGGGGGCGGGCCCAAGGCTTGCGTGCCTTGGAAGGAGGTCCAGGGGCTGACTCACCCGCGGGTGCCGCGGTAGCTGCAGAGGTGCCAGACGTGCCCGAAGGAGCCCCAAAATTGAAAGCCATGTCGCGGGAGCAGCGCTTAGGTTGTCCCGGGCTCCCGCGGCTCCGCGCTCAGTGCTCTCCGCTCTTCCGGCCGGCCGGGAAACGTCGGGCCGCACCATTAGTTCCGCCTCCTTTCGGGCCTCAGCGGGGGGGGGGGGGGGGGGGGGGGGAGTACAACGAGGACTCCTCCGTCCCGCTCACTTCCGGGGGTGTGTTGTGGCTTCACGTGGCGCGGGGCGTCACAACAAAGGGGAGGTGAGGGGCTGCTGGGCGTGGAGTGTCGCCTGCCAGCTCTTCGAAGCCGCCTTAGCGAGGGGATTCGGTGCGGAGACTGCGAGCAGTAGGTGTGATGGTGCTGTCCTTACCACCGAGCTGGGGGCCTTCCCGGAGGACAAGAGGATGGAGCAGGTGAAGCAGCTGAGAAAGAGGCATTTAGGAGTGACAGAAAGATAATGGGGATGTAGCAACACGTGTGTTTACCACGTGGCACGCACGCTAGTCCCCATTTGTGCATAGTTTAACTTAATCCCCAGCTGGTTTTCAGACAGTTTACCACTATTGTTATCGAACCAGAGGGAAGGCTGACCCGAAAGAAACAAATGAGCCTTCTAACTGCTAAAACCTGTGCTTTGTGTTGCTCTTCTGGGGGACATTTAATCCTCAACCCCACAGAGAAGATTCTGTTATTGACTAATTCACACGGATGAAATGGAAGCGTCCCCAAAGTCAGTTCGCTGGCACATCCTGGAATCTAATTTGGAACAAGGTTTTTCCCGACATTTTCTGAAAGGGCTAAACTCTCCCACTTTCACAACTGAATTTAGGCTCCAGTTCTCTGAGAAGGGCACACAGGTGTCTTTTCCAACAAAAGGCCACTTACCTACAAGGCCCTTGGATTCAGGCTGGAGGGAGAGAACAGAAGGCCTAAGTCAGTCTTACAGTGTCTCAAGGACAAACCCGGCAGCCCCCTTCTGAGTTTCGCCCAAGCTTGTGTAGACGCGTCCAAAAATAATAAGACTAAACAATAACCTGGGTGGTGGTGGCACTTGCCTTTAATCCCAGCACGTGGGAGCCCGAGGCAGGCGAATCTCTGAGTTCAAAGCCAGCCTGGTCTACAGAGTGAGTTCCAGGACAGCCAGGACTGTTACACAGAGAAACCCTGTCTCGAAAAACCAAACCAACCAACCACACAAACCCAAAAACAAACAAACAAACCAACAAAAACCCAAATCCAAAAAACGAATCTAACTAACTAATCATGTAGCTGTCCCTGAAACTCCCCTTAGCTGTGCTTAAAAGGGGTCTACATGTCCCTCTTGGGGTCGTCACCGGTTTTGTACAGGTAAATGACCCCACAAGCATGCTGGTATAATAAGCAATCTTTGTCCTTGCATACTATTTGAGTCTGGGGTCTTCCTTCAGCGTTTCTGTGGACCCTACGTTCATGTAAGTTTATGGTATTTTGAGTATATATTCCTACCTCTAAGCTTTCTTTTCTGTGGACCCTACATTCATGTAAGTATTTATGGTATTTTGAGTATATATTCCTACCTCTAAACTTCCTTTCACATCCCAACCCTCCTCTTAGTTTCCTTTGTTCCCCAGCGGCTTTATTTCAGTTTTCATGCTACTGGGGTGTGTGTGCGCGCATGTGTATTTAAATTTAGGAATCATAAATGAGAAAAATCTGTCCTTATGATTATCTTCAGTCATACCCATTTTTGTGCGAATGACATAACTTTAATGCTTGTGGTTGAAAATCTACACTACCTTTTCTTGATATACCCGTCTGCTGTTGGGCAGCTAGCTTCTTTAACGAGTGTGACTAGAGCTACTGTCGACACTGACAGGCGTGTGTCTCTGTGATAGGCTAACACGGAGTCCTTAGAGGCGTAGCTGAGGCATGTGGTAGATCTAGTTTGACTTTTTCTGAGGAACCCATTTGCCCCAATTTATTTTAGTGTGTGTACGGGGGGGGGGGGGGGTGTAAGTGCACACGTATGTGGAGGCCTGAGTTTGACATGGGTGTCTTCCTCATTTACTCTTATCTTTTGAGACAGGGTTTCTCACAGAATCTGGAGGGCATCAAGTTGGCAAGAGTGGCAGGCCAGCAATTCCCGTGGCCTCCTGACTCTGCATATGCAGTGCTGGGTGCTAGGTGAACCCACGGTGCCCAGCGCTAGGTGCTAAGTGAATCCCACGGTGCCCAGCACTAGGTGCTAAGTGAATCCTACGGTGCCCAGCACTGGGTGCTAGGTGAACCCACGGTGCCCAGTGCTAAGTGAATCCCACAGTGCCCAGTGCTGGGTGATAGGTGAACCACGGTGCCCAGCGCTAGGCTGGATTTTAAATCTGAATGCTGACGGTTGAGCTCAAACTCTCCAGCTTGCACAGCTAGCGCAGTACTGCCGTGCTGTCTCTCCAGTCCCAGCTTTAAAAATTACCATTTCATTGTTTCCCTGTAGATTATGGCCAGGATTTCATATTCTTTCCTGAGAACAACAAGAACATCTTTGAAGAGATTCCTTGACCAAAGCAGCTTCTACAAGAAAGCATTTAATTGGGGGCTTGTTTGCCATAGAGGGTTAGTCTATTATCATAATGGCAAACAGGCATGATGTTGGAGCAGTAGCTGAGAGCTTGCACGTGACCTACAGGCAGCAGGCAGAGAGAGAGAGACTGGGCCTGGCTGGGCTTTTCAAACCTCACAGCCTACCCCCACTAACACACCTACTCCTATAAGCCCACACCTTCTAATCTTTCTTAAACAATTCCACCAACTGGGAACCAAACATCCAAATCCATGCCCCTATGGAACCATCCTCATTGAAACCACCAAGTGTAGGAAACCTGTTCGCCCCTGCTCCCGGGCTCGTCCTGTTCCCTCTCTGAAATGCTCTCCCGTGCCCAGGCACATTCCCAGGGCACCGTGAATCATGACTGGTTCCCACTTACTTGTATGACTATGAGCCACTCTTCCCCACTAGACTGCAGTTTCCATGTGCCTCCTTCATGTATGTACTGTGTGGCATAAAGGAGGTACTTTTTAAACAAATGCACTCTTGTGAACATACAGCACGACATGGAAAATGCAGGCCATGGTATCACGTGGTATTCACATATGATTATATGAAATGTGTGTAGCATATCTTAAAGCTGTATAAAAGTTTTTTAGATTTGATAAATGAATAAATGAACTTATTACTGGAAATGGGAGTTTTATCTTCTGCAAATCTATATACATGTTTCTATACTCTGTATTTTGTGGCTCTTATTCTAGATGTTCTTTAAATATTGTTCCTAGGCATGTTTTAACACCTTATTGGTCTTTTGAATATATTTTCTGGATTCTTATATTAGATTTCAAACATTTGGTCTAGATATGGGACATAGGTGTACGTGTCTCTGTATAGCTTTGGGTAAGAAGTCAGTACTAGGTGCTTCCCTTGTGATACAAGCAGCTGCAATGAGGTTTAGGGTTCCTAGAAAGGACATAAACTAGTGACCAAGGTCCTTCACATGTACGCACATCGGTAACACTAACAGGAAACTTTCTGATGTTCTAGCTTACTCTGACTTTAGGAGGAAGGTATACTGTTGGGATGGGAAGTTCAAAAGGGAATCAGAATTTTAGGACTAATAGATCTAAATGTTCTTGAAGTGTGGGAAGTCCTTCTGTCTATGTGTTGCTTTTATTGGTTAATAAAGAAGCTTTCTTGGCCTGTGATAAGGTAGAGCAGAGCTAGGTAGGGAAAACTAAACTGAATGCTGGGAGAAAGGAGGAGGAGTCAAAGAGAAGCCATGTAGCCCTGCCAGAGACAGACACTGGAGGAAACCTTGCCCATAAGCCATAGCCATGTGGCGATACACAGATTAATGGAGATGGGTTAATTTAAAATGTAAGAGTTATCCAGAAATATGCTTATGCTATTGGCCAAACAGTATTGCAAATAATATAGTTTCTGTGTGATTATTTCAGGGCTGAACAGTAGGGAACAAACAAGCAGGCTCCTACAAGGTCAGACCTCCACTTGCGTCTGATCTCCTAGTGCCCTTCTTAATGGGGGGCCCAAAGATCAGGAAATGAACAGAATCTAGTAGAAAGCAGTTCCTAGCTTGGGAAGGAGGGAAGGGTGGGGGGTGGGGGGGCAGGGAGATCCTTTCAGTTCTAGACCGAGGAGCCTGATACGACCGCGAGGCTGGGACACTCACTGATCAGAAAGCTGCTGGCCCCTTCAGTTTAGGGTTGCCTTGGTGTTTGGTATTGACTCTCTCTACATTATCAGGGGCTTCCACGTCTCTGAAGAAAACCCTGAGGCAGAAAAGCAGGGAAAAGGGTCTGCTTGGAGTGGCCTGCCTTTGACAGTTGAGCAGAAATTACAAGTGGCCCCAAGAGTGTGAATTGGGGATGCATCAGCAGAGGCGAATTTCTCAAATGAAACTCCATCCAATGAGAGACAGTTCACGCAACTTCATATAAACTTTTTTTTTTTTATTAGTGAAACATTTCGTTACATTATGGGTAGAAATAAGATCAGGTCAGGAACCACAAGAAATGAACCGACTGTGTAAGGTACATGAAGAACATAATGATCAGACGTTTTAAGATCAGGCACAAGCAATTTACACCAGTTCCAATGCTCAGGGGGCCTTTGAAAGGGTTCATACTGCAAACAACTTCAAGCATCCTTAAGTGAAAACCCCAATAGGGGTTAGCGGTGCAGCAGCGCTTGTTCCATTGGATCATTAGTGATCTCTGTAGAACACACGTGAAGGTAAGGTCTATGGAACAGAGCCTGGAGCCTCCCTGGAAATGTCCATCACTCACTCTGTGCCCTCCCAGTTCCCTGCCATCCTGTGGTATGAGAATGCTGGTGGCCCCACCGTCTTTGGGACCTTCCCAGGACAATGGTCTCGGCCCACACAAAATGGGTACATTGCTGTTAGTCAGCCTGTAATTCTGACTGTGGCTTGTGGGTTTGCCATGGACCTTTTAGAAGGAAAATATCAAATGTGATTTTTGAGCCATCTCTATCAATAACCATGGCGCTAAGCGCTAATAAAGAATCTATTTTTGGTCTCCTTTTCTACGTGAGATTCCGTCTACTATGTACATCATTAACTGCTGTAATTTCTGTGTTAAAAACATCTCCTCAGAGATGACCACGTCCTGAAAATAGGAATGAACCAATCAGTATGCACTAGCTTACCAGTTTAATTTATTGTGGATAAGTAGTTGCATAAAGACAGTCAGGAGTAGTGCACACCTGTAATCCCAGTCCTGGGAGGCTGAGAGGGGAGGCTCACCACAAGGTCAAGGTCAACCTATGCTACCTAGTGAGTCCTAAATCAGCCTGAGCTACAGAGTGAGACTCCGTCTTGATGTATGAAGACCAAGACATGCTAACTACCTAGCTAAATATTGATAAAGTCTAAAGATATTTGCCATTATTAGAGATGAAAATTTTCAATTTGGTTTTCACAGCCATGTTTGGGGTACCGAATATTTCTACCTTGGTTTGTAAGAAAGGTGAAAATTTAACGAATCTGTCCCTTCAAGAAGGGATACAGCAGTCAAGCATGGTGGCTCACAGATCCCAGCACTCGGGAGGCAGAGGCAGCGGAGACCTGTGAGTTAAATGCCATCCTGGTCTACACAGTGCGTTCCAGAGCAGCCGGGCTTACACAGAGACACTCAGTCTCAAAACACCAAAATAAAAAAAGAGAAGGGAAACCTCACATACCGCTGTAGTGTCAAGAGAGGAGAATTTGGGCCTGCATATTAAAGCAACATTTTACCTCCAAAGACATATGTGAAACTTCAGTTTTTTAATTCTTTTTGTTTACATTGAAATTCAGTTTTAAACGACAAAATTCAGTTTTCATGAACTTATATAAGAGGTTGGCTAGATAACATATAGGGTTCCTCAGTAAAAAAATCAGTGGTGAGCTCTGAGAATCAAAGACAATTCCCTTCGTGATGGCTGAGGTCTGACGGCTGGGATGCCATTGTCCTTCAGAGACCTGAAGAGGAGTAGCTGGCTTCTTCTCAGGCGCCTCATCTGAAGGTCTTTCTGTCTCACACTCTAAACACTTGTCGCTCTGTCAGGAAAACGATTGTCAACGGAAGCGGAGGGCACTTAGTGAGTGACGGAAAGCCAGTAAACACTGGCCGGGACCAAACCTAAGGGATAAATTTAAAATCTTCTTTTCAAAGGTGAAATGCCTTCCTGGATCTCCATGTGACGTAAGCTATGGGCAGACAGACTTTCCAATGTTCGTAATTTTACAAATAATCACTCGATATTTGGCAGTCACCGTCATTCCATATCACCATCCTATCTGGCAAAGACGGATGGGGGATACATGCCATAGGTTCCATTCTCCCAGAGCCGCGTTTCTCCATCGAGACAGCTTCGCCTAAAAATGACAGCTAACCTATAAAAACTCACACTGAACTCTAAACGAATACCCTCACCAACACTGCCAGGGCATCCTCCTCCTCCACAAAAGCACAACCTAAAATCCTCAGGAGTTCAAGGCTACTACAGACAAACAGTGCCCAACCCTGTCCACGTGACTCCGCTCACCATCAAATAGTCGAAAGACCGCGTTATTTTCCTAAAGGGATTACAATCTGGAAGTTAGAGTGAAATGCGGCGTGTAACGTCTCAAGGAAGGAAAGCAGACAGGTTTGCGGGGCGCATCATACAGAGCTATCATTTTACCCTGGGTGCCACACTCTTTCCTCTTGTGTAAGGAGTCGAATGGAGAGGAACAGGAAGCCATACACATATATTTTGAACACAGTTTGGAGAATGAAACACACTGAACCAGGTCAGGTCAGCTAATGCTAACAAGTGATGCAGACTTTGTATCTACAACGGGAGTCACAAAAATCCCACAGCTCCCAGAGCCCAACCCAAAGTTTCTACACAGTTTATTAGATACTTCCTAGACACATCAGAGCTATTTCAGAGACATGATTTGATAAAGTATAATGTCCAGCCATATCACCCTGCTCATTACTCTCCGTCCAGGAAGTTCTCCTCACTTGCCAGCACTGTGACCTCTCCCTCTTCTTGACGGGCCAGGAGCCTATGAGGATTCAGGGATTCCCCTGTCCTGGTCCAGATCAGGGCAGTGTACACGCTCTCTCACCAAGCTCAGGCGACAGGTAAGTTCGATTAGGTTCGTATGAGGGGTGCTCTTTCATCTGCCGTTCCCTGAGACAGACAACAGAAGAGGCAAAGGGTTAAATGTTAAGGTCAGCAACATCTGTCCTGATGTGAAAAGTTGAGGCCAGCTGAGGATGGAGAAGGTGGAAGGAGGAGAAGCTGTTCAGAGGTAGTTACCTCCACTCTCTGCCCAGCTGCCTTTGCTCTTTAAGACTCTAACCAGACTGTTAGAGGTCAGCTCTTCCTCTTCAGCCCCCAATACCCCTGTGTTATCCCCTCTCTCCTCTGGACTATATAACCATTAGCATCCTGGACCGAAACAGCCTCCTCCCACCCAGGACCAGTGCTTCAGAAGTTGTGGATGCTCACTGACGCTCGCGGAAGCTGAGGATGGCTAATAATGATGGGTGCTAATGAACGTTCCATGAGGTCTGTTTACACCTAGGAAAATTCTGCCAATGACAAGGACTGGCAGATCCATAGGTGGCAATGGTAGACAGTTTGCCTCATTGCTAATTCAGGCTTGCCTGACTAGCATGACTAAAAGTGACTTACTGGCAGGGTTAGCCAAGCCAGCACTCACATGGTTTCAACAGTTTCATCCCCTACTTCACACTGCCCAGACAGTTTAGCAGGATAACGGAAGGGAGAAATACCTCATAAAAACAGAAATTGCTGAGCCTAGGCAAAGTCTGGCTGTTTGAATCTGTAATCCCAGTCACCGAGGAGACTAAAGCAGGAGATTCACAAGATCAAAGCCCAGCGGTGCCGCAGAGCAAGTATAAGGTCAGCCTGAGCAGTTCAGAGAGACTTATCTCAAAAATACGTTTGTTTTTAAGGACTGGGCATATGTCTCAGTGTTATTGAATGCTTGCCTGGTGTGTGTCAGGTCCTCGCTTCAACCTCTAGCTCCTCAGAAAAGGAGGGGTTCTACAAGGAGCAGCATGAGGTATTCAGCCTCCCGGTCACTTGAGAGGCTGTTCTGAGCCAGTTTATCCCACCCTTCTGGAAATGAACGATTCTCATGTACTCATCTGTTACCATTGCTATGGGATCTCAACCACAGCACCTTCAGATACACCAGGGATTCAAAGCATGTCACTGCCCCTTTGCTCTACAATACTGGAATGATTTTATCATAGGTAATAGCTAAATTTATTAAATACACTGAGCCAAGTCCTCTGTGCTTTCTATGTTGTCTGATACTCTCCAGAAACTCACAAAGGAGACACTATTTTCACTCTATTTTACAGATGATGAAAATGAGGCCATTTCAAGTGTCATATATAGACTGGATTTGAACCCAAGAAATCCAGCACCAAAGCATAGGTGCTTAAAGGTTTTATGTTTCTTTCAAATTTTTGTTTTCAAAGATGTAAAGCTACCTCGTATGGGATATATCCAGGAATCCCAAGCCCACTAAGAGAGCCTCAAATACCAAATGGCACTGGTGGTTCTATCACCCTCCCTATCCCAACACACATCAGCCCTGCCTCCTACTTGGCCCATTGGTTATACAACCACAAAAATCAGTATTTCCCTCCTCCGTAAAACCCCCAAATCTACCCAAGGGAGCCAGCTGACAGCACTTCAGTAAAGCTTATTGAGGAATTCCTCAGGTAAACTTATCAACAAGTGTGGAATATCTCTTTATATGTCTCTGTGACTGGTTTAATAAAGACGTTGACTGGCCAATAGCTGGACAGGATAAGCTTAGGCAAAGGAGCCAAACTGGGAATGCTGGGAAGAAGAAGGGACAGGTCAGGAGTCCTGAGCAGACACAGAGAAAAGTGAGAATGGCATGTCATACTGAGAAAAGGTGCCAAGCCATGCGGCAAAGCAAAGAAAAGAAATATGGGCTAATTTAAATGTATCAGTTAGCTAGTAATAGGCCTGAGCTATTGGCCAAGCATTTATAATTAATAGTGGGTCTCCCTATGGTTATTTGGGAACTGGTGGGAGGGAACAAAAAGTCTGCCTACAAACAAGAGAGAATTCCCCTCGCTAGCACTTACCTCGTTCATGGACCCCTGTCCTCGGCACGCAAGCCATGTGAAAATCAAGCCAAGGAACACGCCCAGTGCCATGATGATGTAGGGTATGTTGGTGACGATCAAAGTCGTGTTAGTTACAGACTTCAATCGGCTTGCAGTCTCTTTGTCAATGAGGACACTCTGGAGGAGGAAGAAATAGTATTAGCTTGAGAACTAGACTGTGTGGTTGGTGTGTGTATGTGTGTACATGTGTTTCAAACAATAAAATACAATTTGATTATGTCTTATTTTTTTTTAAGCAAACCAGATAAACTGAAAATTCACTCAATATTAGAATAACCAAAGAGGGAATTTACTCATATATTTTCTCTTGAAGATAATTATAACTCTTTTTTTTTTTTTTTTTGGATTTTTCGAGACAGGGTTTCTCCATAGCTTTTTGGTTCCTGTCCTGGAACTAGCTCTTGTAGACCAGGCTGACCTCGAACTCATAGAGATCTGCCTGCCTCTGCCTCCCGAGTGCTGGGATTAAAGGCATGCGCCACCACGGCCCAGCTTGATAATTATAACTCTTAACATAACTTGGAAAAGAGAGAAAAGATATTAAGAAATGTTGAGATAATATATATTAGGGTTAGGGTATGAAATGTCTCCACAGGCTCAGGTCTTAAATGTTGACCACATCTTGTAGTACTGTGTTTGTTTGTTTGTATTTTATTTTGACACAGGGTCTCATTCTGTAGCCCTGGCTAGCCTGGAACTCACTATGTAGACCAGGCTAGTCTTGAACTTGTGGCACTGCCGCTGGAGTGCTGGGATTACAGGTGTGTGCTGCCATGGTGTACTGCTTTTAAAGGCCATGGAGGCTCTAGGAGAAGACCTCATTTCTCTCCTGAGTCCATATTATGGTCACCAGTCTCAACAAAAATGATTCACATGAGTTGTGGTGCTAACAAGAATGAGGGAGAGAATTCCTAACAGAGGAGAATGCTCTAGAACAGCATTTTAGTATGAGAACAGAGGTTTCCTCACTCAGTGTGACCGGTGAGGCATCAAAAGAGCACAAGTCCCTAAGGATGAGAACAGTTCTGCTTAGTTTGCTCCGGTGCGGGGGTAGGCTGTCGTGGCGGTGGAAGGTTCTGGGGCAGATTTTCCTGTAACTGCCCTAGGTTTGTCAGAGTTGGGGCTTCCTCCTGACAGCAGTCTCTAGTGTCACTTCCAGGCCTAGTACTTTTCTTTTCTCCCCCTCTTCTCCTCTCCTTCCTTCTTAAGACAGGGTAACCCCAGGTCTCACTAGATAACCCTGTTTGGTCTTAAACCCACAGAGATTCACATGCCCCTGCCTCTTCTCCAGTACTAAGACTAATGCCTGACCTTGACATATAATTTTATTTATTTATTTATTTATTTATTTATTTATTTATTTATTTATTTTTATTTTTTTGGTTTTTCGAGACAGGGTTTCTCTGTGGCTTTGGAGCCTGTCCTGGAACTAGCTCTTGTAGACCAGGCTGGTCTCGAACTCACAGAGATCCACCTGCCTCTGCCTCCCGAGTGCTGGGATTAAAGGCGTGCGCCACCATCGCCCGGCCATATAATTTTAAGAATATTTTATTGGTTTGTTTGTTTGCTGTCGTTTGGTGGTGGTGGCAGCAGTGGTGTGTGTGTGTGTGTGTGTGTGTGTGTGTGTATGTGTGTGTGTGTGTGTGTGTGTGTAAGATGGAAGTAAGAAGACAATTCTCCAGGTTGATGTCATTCTCTACCCTGTGGGGGTTCTGGAGTCCAAACTCAAGTTCTTCAGCACGGACGGCAGGCACCTTTACCTGCTGGGCCATCTCGTCTGCCCCTGACATGGGACTTTTACAGAAGGTGTCTGGAGCTGTCAGGGCTTCAGTGGAGGCACAGGCTTCAGGGGACAGAGCTTGGGGTGCTTTTGTCACCTTTGTAGCTCGTTTCTCACGTAAGTGGCACCTCGGAAGGGTGTTATTCAACTGGTGCTCTTGAGACAAAAAAATGTCCAAATAAACTCTCAGGTACAGACAAGTACTTACTTCCCGCAAGTGTTAAAGAGAGCTTTTCCGGGGCAGCATATATTTTAAAAAGTCACCATGGAGGCTGGAGGGATGGCTCAGCAGTGAAGAGCATCGCTGCTCCTGAAGAGGACCTGGGTTCAAGTCAGAGAGCCCACATACAGCAGCTCACAGCAACCCATAATTCTGCTTTGCGGGGGTCGGGTTATCTTCCAGACCCTGTGAGCACTGTTTACACTCACACATGACACATAAACAAACATAATTAAAAATAAATCTTGGCCAGGCAGTGGTGGCGCACGCCTTTAATTCCAGCACTCGGGAGGCAGAGGCAGGCAGAGCTCTGTGAGTTTGAGGCCAGCCTGGTCTACAAAGTGAATTCCGGGATAGCCAGGGCTATTACACAGAGAAACCTTGTCTCAAAATACCAAAATAATAATAATAAATCTTTGTTTTAAAAAAGCCACCTTTTCCTCTTTTCATAACTTAAATGGCACACCACCGCAACAGTAGACATCATAAGCTTGGGCTGGTAAAACATACTTCTTCTCTTGTTCAGGACTTACCTCATTGAGATACATCACTGGGAAAACCATGGTCCTAATGTCTCCCGTTTCACTACAAAGACAAAGGATGGCATTATGTCACAGACATCCTCATGAACATCTCTCGCCTGGAGAGACATGATTACACAAAAATTACAGCACACTTAATCCACCCAGTCACCTAGAACTGACTGTGGACTTCTTAGCTTCTCAGACACATATAAATCAGAAGTCAAGACCACAACATTATCAGTCAGCCATGCAAAACTGCACGTCTATGTGGTATTTTATTAAAACATAAGGTATGGAATGCAATCATCCAAGGAGAACTGTTCAGCGAAGAAGACACGAGCTGCCACTTGGGCAGTTTCTAAGCCACCTTCGCCTGCCTCTGCAACAGGAGCCCACTGACCCCTGTCCCCCCCCCCCCCCGTACTCAGTGTTTGGGGCTTTGTTTTATCCACTTCTTTCAGCAGTCACATGCCGTGGCTCTCATTACATACAAGATGTGAAGAAGGGCATCCTACTAATAGAGACTAGGTAATAGACCTGAGATCACCGGGATTGTAATTCCATTTTGAGTCTAAGGGTCTAGCTCTTAACTACCATAATAAACTGTCTCAAAAATGTACAGACAGGTGCCGGAAGACATCCCTGTAAACCATGTTTGCTTCTTAGAAGGAACCTATAACATGGGATTAAATCTGGAGAGTTCAGTGGGGAAATACATAATTATAGATGGATGGATGGATGAATTAGACTAGACTAGACAGTAGGCAGATGGACGGATACATAGAGAGACAACACATGTGTGATTTTATGTCCTTGAATTTGTGATCTGCCAGCCTCAACCTCCTGGGCAGCTGGAATCACAGGTCTATGCTGCCAGGCTCAGCAAGACTTTTGACCTTTTCAATACAGTGCAAGACCCTTACATTGAAGGGATCTCCTATCACCTTAACGTTCTTTTCTGTGAATGAGAGCAAAGTACATATACATACTGTCTACATTAGTAACATATAGGAAACTCAGTACCCATAGAAGGTTTGCCAAAATTATGTATTTGATTGGCATTTTCTAAGATGTAAGAAAAATCCCATTGGCAAGACTGGGCAGGAAGCTATACTCAGGAATTCTTACTAAGGAGTTGTTACAATGAAATGTGGGGGAGAAAGGCTGGATTCAACCTCCTGCAACTGTTCAGATGAGGACTTGTATGGATAGACAAGTCGAGCCGTTAGAAGTAGCTCTCACTGCTCCAATACCATCCCTACCCGAAAGTCACGAGGCACACCCCACCTCTACCTCCATAGGAAGAAATGACGCTTACACAAAGTCATCCAGTTTCTTAACATAAGTGTTGATTTGGAATCTCTTGGCTGCTCTTAAAATGATTCCAGTCAACTGCAAATAAAAGGAGAGAAAAAAATTAATAGTTTTCCCAGCCGCATTTTCAACAGAGTGCAACTGTGTGTGGTTCTGACCCACGGGGACCCATTGCCATGTTTAGCAGGCAGAGTGAACAAGGGAAAACTGGTCCCTGCGATGGAACCACGAGCACTAACTGTGCTGGGTGGACTGGGCTTTGCAGAGGCTGAGAATCCCTGGGAATCTGCTAAAACACAGATTCTGATTGGTAATCAGGGTGGAGCATGAAATGGGGCATTTCTAGTAAGTTCCCAGGATATTGCTAAGCATGGAACACCCCACCAGAGGCTACAAATTCCGTGTTGGGTATAGACATTTGGGCAGTTGTCCAGAGCTGAGAAGAGGATGGCTTCCAAGTGCAGGGCTCCCCGTGCCAGAGTGCTGGAGGCATTCATTGGGCAGCAGCCCCCGAGGGGCACTAAGGGTACAGGACTTCATCTATCCTTTAGTGACAGGCCCTGCTGTTTGACTGACGAGAGGGAACTAGATGGCGAATAGAGAAGTACAGCCACGCCTGAGGGCTGGGCTGCACCCTGCTTGTGTAGTGTGTGTGGAGCACACTAGAGCTCAGGCTGGCCTCGGACTTGTGATCGTCCTGCCCCAACCTCCTCGGTAGCTGGGATCACAGGACTGTGCTGCCAAGCTCAGAAAGATCTTTGACCTTTCCATTTATTTTCAGTGAGAGACTCTTACTCTGAAGGGATCCCCTATGACACTAACATTCTTCTCTGTGTACTCAAAGTATATATACACATCCAGTACTGTCGACATTAATAATATATAGGACACTCAGTACCTATAGAAGCTTTGTCAAAAGCGAATGAAGCTAATATTTCCATTTAGATCTGTGTATTCTAAGTATGCAATACACAATTTATTTGTCTGTAATTCTGAAGGCGAAAAAGGCATTTGTGTTCCTGCCCAACAGCAGACTGACCAGAACATGGGTCCAGCCTCCGCTGTTTTTGGTGACTGATTTTGTACCATTGTTTTCATTTCATTATGTTATGCTGGATTGAACCTAGGGCCTCATGCGAGCTAAGTAAGTACTCCACGGCTGAGCTATATCCCCACCCTGTGGTTTTCCTTTGCTTTCTTTCTCTTCTTCTTTAAAGCGGGTTTACTGATTTCTGCAGATTTGGTCCACAGAGTTAGGACTTCCTGTTACAGGCTACGAACCACAGTGCACACCAATCTCCTTCTGCCCTCTTAAGTATCCACAGAAGACAGTGTGCCTTTTAATGCTTTGGATGAAGAGAACCCGCACATACACAATAAGACATGAGGAAGTGTGTACTCACAGGATTAATGTCCACAAATGTCTCGTGTTCTTCCTTGTTTGGGCGCATGCCTTTTATGGCAGAAACAAACTTCTCATCAGCTTGGTAAAAGTGTGGGAAAGACATGATTATGGGTGCGCCTGCATGGTAAGGGACAGAGAAATGAATGGTGGTGTTTTTAATACACATCTCCCGACCACAAAGTTGCTTCCTGAAGAAAAAAGAAAAAGCCATCCAAGTGAGCTTGCCAGGGTCACTCCAGAGAACTCTGATGCAAGGTTGGTGGGCAGCTGTGAAATGGACAGGAGGGGACTGCTGTCCTTAGACCTGTCCCAAAGGAGATTTTAAGGCCAATTAGACAAGAGAACCAAGTTAGTGCACCCCTTTATTTAAAAAAAAAAAAAAAGGAGTACTGTAATTCAGGAGAGAGGGTTCCTACGCAGGCAGCTTCTCCAAAGGAGCTTAAAGAGGGCTAGGCATGGTAATCCCAGCCTTGGGGAGGCTGGGACGGGAGGCTATGTGAGTTTAAGGATATCTTGGGCTACACAGTGAGTTTGAGGCCAGCCTCCAGGACTACATGGTAAAATCATTGTCTCAGAGCAACGAAGACAATCATCCCACACGCTTTAAAGAGGAATTCTATTCTAAATAGTAATCTAGCACAAATATTAGAAATGCTAGGGCCCGCTGGTCTATATAGATGAGTTACAAGACAGCAAGAACTACACAGTGAGACTCCAGCTCGAAAAAGAAACAAAAACAAAACAGAAAAAGAAGTACTTAGAGAAGTTTCATAAAAGCACATCCCTTCTCTTTGCTCTGTTCCCATGGTGATAAGATGAAGATACTAAGCTATATACATTATCCCAGCACCCACGAGGCTGAGACAGAAGGATGGAGAGTGATACCAGCCTGAGCTACACAACAGGACCCTGCCTCAAAGCAAACAAAACCAAGAGCAAAAACCAGAAACAAAAAAAAAAGAGGACACTGCACACCTGTCAAGTAAGGCTCCGTAGGTAATTCTGCCGCGACTTCTACTGTTGAAATTAACCTCTGGGGCTGGAGAGATGGCTCAGCACTTAAGAGCACTGAACTGACTGCTCTTCCTGAGGACTAGGGTTCGATTCTCAGCACCTACATGGCAGCTCACATCTGTCTATGACTCCAGTTCTAGGGGATCTGACACTCTTACCCAGGCATACACGAAGGCAAAATCACCAATGCATATAAAATAAAAATTATATATAAGTGTAATATATTATATAGTATAATATGCATTATTTATAAATAACCTTCAAGACAAAAAGACACCTTTTGTCAGCTGCAGTGTGGATGATTCTCTCATTCTTGGGAAGGGACAGAGCTGAGGCATCAGGAACCAGAGGGAGAACAAGACACTTAGAAGGTAGACACACAAGTCTGAAGACCCGAGAGAGCTCTTGGGAGCCCACATAAAGGTGCAAAGGGAGAGCTGACTCCACTGAGTGTCCTCTGAAGCCACGTGTGTGCCATGGCATGTGTGCTCACCCATTCTACACACACCAATAATAATGCAACCAAATGGGAAAAAAAAGAGAAACTCACAAATAAGAGTTTAAAACTAAATCTGCTTCAAAATCATTGGGAATCTTAGCCAAGGCATGTGCTACCAAAACTAGGAATTTAAATTGTTTGATAGGTATCATCACTGTCATGGTCGTTATCAACCACGGGGGGAGGGGGTGGTGTGCTATGGAGCCCAGGCTGGCCATGAGCTCACTGTCTTCCTGCTTCTGCCACCTGGTGCGGGATTGCAGGCATATGCCAAAACATTATCCTTGAAAGGCTGGGCTCGCACTGTATCTCAGGTTGGTGACAGGTTCTTTGTTGAACACCCCAAGTCTGTCTGCATCCTAGACACCTTAACCACGACCTCTCTAGAACTTCTTACCATTCTTGCAGATGCTGACATTCAACACTCCCGAGTCCATGCAGTTTCCTTCAGGTATACAGAACCCAGCATTTTCGGAGGTATTGGCCAGAATTTCTTTAGGCACCTTATAGCGAAAAGCAGGCAGTCCCTCCACACTCTCAAAACCACTGAAAGTTATATATACCGACCTGGTAGGAGGGAAGAATACAAAGTCAATGTAGGAATGCAGCTTACCGGTAGAATGCTTGCCTAGCAACCGTGAAACCCTGGGTTCAAATCCCAGCACTGCACAAACGAGTGTGGTGGCTCATGTCAGTGATAGAAGCACTAGGGAGAGGGAGGAGGATGAGAATATCAAGGTCATCAGAGGCTACAGCAGGGTCTGGCAGGTGTGAAGCCAGCCTGAGACACATGAGTCCCTGACTCCAATAAATTATAAATAAATAAGAAATACAAAAAGAAAGAGAGAGAGGGAGGGAGGGAGGGAGAGAGGGAGGGAGGGAGGGAGGAAGGGAGGGAGGAAGGGAGGCAGAAAGAAGGAAAGAGAGAGTAAGGGAGGGGAGAGGATGGAAGGGAAGGGAGGTAGAATGGTTAGATAATGTGCCCAGGGCCACACAGCTGCTAGTAACAGTGTTAAGACCCAATCAACAGCTACCTTGTGGAGCCCATATTATGAACCATTACACAGCATTCTCTCTCAGTGTGTGCCTCCAGCCTGTCACCAGTATGTGTAAATTCCTGTGCACAACACATGCATGTGTAGCGCCCCTACCTGCAGAAGTCAGAGGGGAACACGTAGAGGACTTCATCCTTGGTGATGAGGGGATGGAAAGAATCTCCATCTGTCCCGTTAATCATGTTGCATTGGTCTGTGGTCCACCAGTCCAGCGACCTGCAGTTGATAAGCACAGCGGAGGACAGAGATGATCGAGTCAGACTGTGGGATCTCTCAATGAGCAGGACCGTGCCAGGGCTAAGTGGGACTGGCTACCTCGGCATCTTATCCACAAACAGGCACAAGCGTGCTAGGAACTAGAATAGAGGGGAATGAAAAAGTAGACCCCGAAACCAAAATCACATTTGATAAAGATAACAGCCACAAATTTCTGTTTTTTTTCCTCAAAAAAAAAAAAGTTCATCTCTCATAGGTGTTTAGAAATACTGATTTAGGGACCAGCAAGATGGCTCAGGGGATGAAGACCCTGTCTGTGGGACTCACAACCAGAGGTCAATCTCTGGACCTATGTAAAGGTGGAGAAGAAAAACCAAGGCCACAAAGCTGTCCTTTGACCTCTGTGTGCACACTGGGGCGCACTTGTTCCCCATCCCACATCATATACAAACACAACAACAATAATAGAACTGCTGGTTCACTTAAAGCAGTAACCCAAGAATGCATTAATAATAGCCTTGCTCTAGCCAGGCGGTGGTGGCGCACGCCTTTAATCCCAGCACTCGGGAGGCAGAGGCAGGCAGATCTCTGTGAGTTCGAGGCCAGCCTGGTCTACAAGAGCTAGTACCAGGACAGGCTCCAAAGCTACAGAGAAACCCTGTCTCGAAAACAAAACAAAACAAAATAATAGCCTTGCTCATAGCTTGGCCCGGGGCAGATGGACTTTGTACAGAAATATCCCATTCTTTAATCTGCATGGAAGACTATTAGCTACTCTCTCAATAGTTCTTGCTTCCAAAAACAACAGACTTGTCTAGGACAAGACGAAATGCTAATTCTGAGTTGGCATCACACACCAGAAGTACAATCGAGACAAGCTTGACTAATGGTCCATGCGGTGCCCTGAACGTTTACGATCCCTCCAGGTTGTGAGAGGGGAACCCTGACATAAGACTAGTGACCTTAGATTAGACTGTAGGGACTGACTCAACCCTTCCTTCACGTGTCTGACGTTAAAGCGAGAAGACGGCCTTGCAAGGAACCACAACCCTGCCCTCATCAGAGCTGCAGGGACTTTGGTCCTAGGCTGCTCAGCACACAGAACTGTGAAGAGTAAATTACTGCTTTTTATAAGTCACGTGGTCTATGACAATTTGTTATAGTTGTCAGAATGGACTAAAACAGTCCAAATGCATAAGAAAGGAGAGGGCAAAACATAAATAGCAATTGTCCCAATTTAGGTCCGGATGCTATTCTCAGTTCCTGCCTTCAGGGTGTCTGCAAAGTGAAAACAGAAAAGAAAGGATGATAAAACGGGGAAGGAGAACCGTCAGACTGCCCGTAGCACATTCAGAACAAATGAACATCTTCCTAGACAAAAGGATAGCAAGCATACAGTGTTAAGTTGAGCTCAAAGGATACTGTTCTGCTCGCTGGAAGCCAGGAGAAAGAAGCAGAGGTCAGTTTCTGCGTTAATAAGGATAGCGAGTGCTCCACCAGGGGCTTGAACCAGGGTCCAAGGAGCAGAGATTTCCTGCTCATCAAAAGAGGCCAAAAAAAGGCAACATCTACCTGCTGTGTTGGTTTTGGAGTTATCCAAAGGTGGTGGCTGGGGGAGGAAGACTCAGAAATGCCCCACCCAGAACCTGAAGTAAGCTGTCTCTGGATTTCTCCCATGTCATGGTGGGAGGCACACCTTGTACACTGGTTCCGTACTACATGGAGGCCAACATAAGGAGAGATGAGGGGATAGACAGATCGACAGACAAACAGACAGACAGACAGACACGCGCGCGCGCACACACACACACACCAGACTAGCTTCCCAACTGAAACAATTGTGCAAATCATTTTTCAATTCAAACTTAAAGGACAGAAAACCAAGTCACAAGGAAATGAATTCAGGCTAATTCCATAAAACTGTGCACAGTATCACATGTGAAACAGTAACCGTCTTAAAAGTAATGGGGGCTAGGGGCAGGAGAGATGGCTCAGACGCTGCTTTTTAGAGGATCTGGGTTAGGGTCCCAGTATCACATCCTAATGGTGGCTCACAACCCTCTGCATCTTCAGTTCCAGGGAATCTAATACCCTTGGGCCTCGTGGGCATCAGAAACACACATAGTGCACAGGCTCACCTACAGACAAAGCAGTCATACATATAAAATAAAATAAATGTTTTTTATATTAAAAAGCAATGGAGCTAGTGACAGCTTAGATCAGGTTCTGCTGTGAGGCATTTCTGAGTCTTCCTATCCCCAGTCACCAGCTTTGGACAACTCTGAAACCCACATAACAGGTAGATGTTGCTTTTTTTTTTTTAAATATTTATTTATTTATTGTGTATACAATATTCTGTCTGTNTGTGTGTGTGTGTGTGTGTGTGTGTGTGTGTGTGTGTAGACCTCATGGCCTTGCACATGGAAGACAAACCCTCTTCCATTGATCTCTATCCTAAGCCCCAGCCCCCTTTTGTAAATTTTGAGATGGTCTCACTAAATTGTCCAGGCTAACCTTGATCTGACTCTGGAACCCAATCTGGGTTTTCCACTCCTCCAGTTTTTGCCTCAGAAAGAAGCTGGGATTACAGTGAATTTAGAATTCCCATTAGCAGGAATGAGATTGTATAAACACACAGGGACCTTTGGCCACAAGGTGGCACCACGTCCCCTGGAGTTGATGGTGGCTGAGTTTTTAAACTACATCTTCAGCAGCAGGACAAGGCAAGATTTAGGATCTATGCTCTTTAAGGTCCTGGGTCCTCCATCAGTGTGAAGGGGCAGTCACTTGAGTGTGGGAGCCTCAGAGGAGGTCGGTGCAGGGGATTAAGAAAGCTCCCTGGAGGGCTTGGGATGTGGTTCACAGGGTAAAGCAGCCCCTGACCACTCCCTCACCCCCACCAGATCATTCAGGAAGCTCAGAATTTGATCCCTAGCACCACATAAAAAAATAAAGAAAATCACAAAGGTGATAGATCAACCTGGGCTACAAGAAATCCGGTTTCAAGAAAAGAGGACCCTGGGTCTTAGGATGGCTTAAGTACCCCCGCCCCCCAAAAAAATCCTTACTTAATTTGCATAAATGCTAATCCTGAACTAAAAAGGAAAAATCCCAGACCTAATCTTTGAATGACTTTTGAAATGGCCCCGCCTTGTTTTACACACCTCAGAAAAAAGTCTATATCTATATACTCAACAAAAGTACGTATACATGAAAGGCTGGCTAGGCACTGCTGCTCAAGTGTGCCTGTAATTCAAGCATTGGACAGATAAAGAATTGCTGCAGCGGGGCTGGAGAGATGTGCTTTTAACTCATGAGCCATCTCTCCAGCCCATAGATGTTGCTTTCTTTGCCCTCTTTTGATGAGCAGGGAATCTCTGCTCCTTGGACCCTGGTTCAAGCCCCTGGTGGAGCACTCGCTATCCTTATAGAGATCCCTTGACTGATACGCGTGAGGCTCTGATTTCCATTACCAATACCATAAAAAAAGGAGGTAAGTGGGTGACAATATTATAAGAAGAAAAATGAAACAAAATCAATAAGATTGAAAAAATAGAAAACCTGGATACAAAATATATTTTGGAAAAAAATCAACAGGGGTAAACTCTAAACTGTGGCTGAAGAGAGAACCCATTAGTTAGAAGATAGTTCTAGGGAATTTACATAAATACAAGATCAGAAAATGAAAAGTTTAGTAATTAAGACAGGGAGACTGAATTACGAGGACTTCAGAGTCCAGGAGGTAGGGAAATGGGACTGAGGTCGTCAAACATTAGTCAATACTTCAGTAACTCTGGACTCTACTTGGCTGGGCTACACACACTTTTCTCCACACAATCACCAAGCAACCTGTTGGCCATCTAGGACACTGACTGGCACCAGGCTTCACTTAAGCAATGGGATTAAGTTCCTTCAAAAACAACCCATTAATAATACTTTGTTTCCAATTCAATGAACTATGGACAGTGTGTTGATCTGGTCCTAAGTGCAAGTTTAGGGAGAATTTCCTAATTCTTATTTTATGCCAAGGTAGAGTTGGGCTTACATATAATTACAATCAGACACATTATGCGATGGGACATGAGAAAAGAAAAGGTCATAAAATAATCTGTCAATCAAAATAAAAAAAAACAAACCAAACCAAACCAAAACACATACTATGATCCTTAGCAATCATGCTACTTCTTGAACCAAAAAGAGAGTCCCAAACAAGAATCTGGGCTCCTGAGTGTCTTCACTCATGTGGCCCGGGGTTTCTCAACATCATTACATTCTGATCTGTGCTAGCATTTTGCTTTGAATAAAGTCCCCTTGTTGCTTTGCAAATCTACACGTGCTTATTTCAATGCTTTGAATAAGAACATGGATTCATTTGGCCTAAACCCCAAGCACCTGTAGCAAGACTTGGGGCATGGACCAGTCAGGTGAGTAGATAATTCCACCTGTTGCAAGATGCTGGCACATACCAACCAGTCAGGTGAAGAGATAATTTAATCTCGTGTGCTGGGATTAAAGGCATGTGCCACCACCACCCAGCTTGGTAATGAAATTTTTAAGTTTGAATCATTATAATACTAAACTCAAATAAATTTCCTCTTTAGAAAAATAACATAAACAGTCCATACTCATGAAGTTAAAAGAGAGGCAGGCTGCCCCCTTCCACCAGAGAGCCCTGGCCTGAATGTGCTTGACTGCGGCCACCACACGTTACTCCATAACTACCAAAGAAAAGCACTGGCTCCATGGCTTCTTCTTCACCTCTGGTTGTGGTAAGCCTACAAACCATCAATTTCATTAGTTCTCGAGGAATCTTAACCCTCATCATGATTTTTTAAAGTAGTAATTTTAAGAACATTTCTATTTTTATCTAAAAGGTAAACAACTTCTCTTTCACTGCTGGGATCAAATTCAGACTACGTGTGTGGCAGGCAGGTGCTCTACCATCAAGCAATATCTCCAATATTAAATTAGGGGGGAAAGGCATATTCGGTTGAAACGGAAAACAGAAACAAAGCTCACTAGACAATCTTATTAGACTCACGTTTTCCCGTTCCACTCCACGATCTTCGTAAAGTTGAGGTAGTTGTCTTCTCCCGTCAGAAAAACATAGTCTCCGTCATTAGTGCCATTTTTCTGAAAATAAGTGAACATCACAATTTTTAAAATGATAAATATAAGCAGTAAAACAACAACAACAACACCTTTTGAAATACTATGATACTCAGAACACCCCGTGAAAGCCGTGCTCCCGTGAGGTGGGGCATTCTCGGGAACATGTATTTGGGCTGCTCCCCCAGAATGAAGGGAGCAGTGTGGTGAGACTTGACCTCCAGACCCATTCTCCCACAGTAGGGTTTAAAACTTGCTTATAATTCTGTATGAACAGCCTCTAAGTTTTTGAACACTTAAGGCTCGCCCTCTGCATGAGAGGAAGTGAAATGCTATTGCTTTATGCACTGAGAGTGAGACCTTGGACAGTTACGAGTCAGCAGATGAGCAAACCGCCTCACCCCTAACTTAACGCTTTATTCCCGGGTTAATTTTACCTGTCACCAACTTTTCATTTTACTTCAGTTTCTCCCCCCACCAGTCTTATTTTTCACAGACTTTTAAAAGTATTTAGAACCCTGGTCAATGCTGGTCTTCACCTAGAAGAAAGCCAGCCTCCAGACGCACTCTGTCTTGGGCACCCTCTGCCCACTGTGAGCTGAGGAGAGGTTTTAGGAAGAAAACTTACGCCATAGAACAGGCCAAAGTTCGGGGAGATGTCAGGTCGGAAAATGTGGACGAGGGACAGGATCTCATCTTTGTAGCCCCAGAGCAACTCGTGCACGGAGTGAGTCACAAACAGCTTCTGCTGGTAGGTTTTCAGCATGGCCTCGATGATGTCCTTGAGGAGGGGCAGCTGGGCCAGTTCCACAACGGTCTGCGGAGCAGAGGCGGGTTAACCAGTGTTCCCTCTGAAACACCCACCTGCCTCTCTTCCTGCTCCTCAGCAGAATGGGCCAGAAACTGAGATGTAAAGGTTTGAGACTACACAGAAAATCCAACCAGTGACCTCCCTGTCGGTGTGGAGGAAGAGCTTGTGTGTGTGTGTGTGTGTGTGTGTGTGTGTGTGTGTAGACCTCATGGCCTTGCACATGGAAGACAAACCCTCTTCCATTGATCTCTATCCTAAGCCCCAGCCCCCTTTTGTAAATTTTGAGATGGTCTCACTAAATTGTCCAGGCTAACCTTGATCTGACTCTGGAACCCAATCTGGGTTTTCCACTCCTCCAGTTTTTGCCTCAGAAAGAAGCTGGGATTACAGTGAATTTAGAATTCCCATTAGCAGGAATGAGATTGTATAAACACACAGGGACCTTTGGCCACAAGGTGGCACCACGTCCCCTGGAGTTGATGGTGGCTGAGTTTTTAAACTACATCTTCAGCAGCAGGACAAGGCAAGATTTAGGATCTATGCTCTTTAAGGTCCTGGGTCCTCCATCAGTGTGAAGGGGCAGTCACTTGAGTGTGGGAGCCTCAGAGGAGGTCGGTGCAGGGGATTAAGAAAGCTCCCTGGAGGGCTTGGGATGTGGTTCACAGGGTAAAGCAGCCCCTGACCACTCCCTCACCCCCACCAGATCATTCAGGAAGCTCAGAATTTGATCCCTAGCACCACATAAAAAAATAAAGAAAATCACAAAGGTGATAGATCAACCTGGGCTACAAGAAATCCGGTTTCAAGAAAAGAGGACCCTGGGTCTTAGGATGGCTTAAGTACCCCCGCCCCCCAAAAAAATCCTTACTTAATTTGCATAAATGCTAATCCTGAACTAAAAAGGAAAAATCCCAGACCTAATCTTTGAATGACTTTTGAAATGGCCCCGCCTTGTTTTACACACCTCAGAAAAAAGTCTATATCTATATACTCAACAAAAGTACGTATACATGAAAGGCTGGCTAGGCACTGCTGCTCAAGTGTGCCTGTAATTCAAGCATTGGACAGATAAAGAATTGCTGCAGCGGGGCTGGAGAGATGGCTCAGTGGTTAAGAGCATTGCCTGCTCTTCCAAAGATCCTGAGTTCAATTCCCAGCAACCACATGGTGGCTCACAACCATCTGTAATGAGGTCTGGTGCCCTCTTCTGGCCTTCAGTCATACAGGCAGGAAGAATATTGTATACATAATAAATAAATAACTAAATAAATAAATAAATAAAAGAGAATTGCTGCAGTGAGCAAGATTGTGTGTGTCCATCATTTGTGTCTGGTTTGTCTGTCTGTCTGTCTGTCTGTCTGTTTTTGGTGCCACTGGGATTAAATTCAGGAACTCACCATGCTAAGCAAGATGAGCCCACCCTGTAATATCTACATTTTATCATATAATAATTGCTTTTGAAATACATAGAATCCGATCAGGCTTGCCATCTTCCTCCCACAAACCCACCATAACGAACCCAAAGGCCTACTTACCAACAGAGGAATATTTATTGTTCTAATCAAGTCAACATTAGGGTCACCAACAGATTGGTTTCGTTCAAAAACATATGCCTTATTACTGACAGCAGATATGGTTGTTCCATTCTCTCCAAACTGGATGTTTGCCTTGTTCCTGAGTTCCCTAAACAAACAAATGAAACATTTGAAAATTGATACCACATTAACAAACAAGACCTTTCCCTCCACTCAGAATTAAAGTTACATTTTATCCATATAACATTTCTAATAAAATGACTATTTACATAGGCTGTTGATACTCAGCCCTTAAAAACCACAGATCAGAATCAGGGAGATGAACTCTTTTCTAAATTACAACTTGGCCCTGAAATATTTTCAATTCAGTTCACAGGTTCAATTTGTTACTGATGGCTTTGGTTCCAACTTGAATTTAATTGTAAATTTATATTTAAAAATTGAGGCCACAGTCTGGTGGTGGTGGTGGCATACACCGCCAGACTCAGGAGAACTCAGGAGGCAGATCTCTAAGTTTGGGGCCAGCTTGGTCTACAAAGCAAATTCTAGGACAGCCAGAGCTATTACACCGAGAAATCCTGTCTCAAAACAAAAACATTGAGTTAGATGTGTTTGTTGGCACATGTCTGCAATCCCAGCACTCAAGAGGTTGAGGCAGAGGATCACTGACAAGTTTAAGGCCAGCCTGATCTACACAGTAGCAATACCATCTCAAAAAGCTAAAAAA
>NW_026067949.1:44084684-44092243 GCF_014885135.2 Alexandromys fortis
AGACCAGAGAGAGACAGATGAAGAAATGAGCTGGGGCCAGCATAGTAAATTGGAGCTTATTCTTGTTTCTGTGCATAATTCGGCTTAGTTCAAGTGAGTTCCTCAAAATGAGGTGTTATGAAATCGCTTAGAGAGGGGCTGGTGCACAATATAATAGGTAAGAACAGTTGACATTGGTGATTGCTTCTAAAGAGCCAGGGGAGAAGGGAGTGGGCAGGGCTTGGTACAGGGACCTAGAGCAAAGGCGAGGAAGAACTCACCGAAGGTGTGAAATGCAAGATGTATCAAAGTCAAGATAAAATAATATTTTAATACAATGTTTATTTTTCTCTAAGTTTGGTGGAGTTTTTTGTTTGTTTTGTTTTATTTGAGAGGGGATTTCACTCTGTCGCCCACGCTGGCCTCTAACTAGGGGCCATTCTCCTGTGTCAACCTCTCGAGTGCTAAGATTACAGGCACGCACAATTACATCTAGCTAGAAAATCTTTAGTTCCATATGCAGTTAACAAAATGTCATCTAAGAGTCTATAGTCACATACAGGTTAGAAGACCCCAGTGACTGGGCCACGACCACTTCAGACCATGGCAGTTTTGGGGGATTTTTCCACCCATCTGCCTATCTGTGGAGTCTGCTAACTTGCTTTAGGCACTCAGTTATAAACCTCTGAGTGAAATCATTTAGATTGTGAAGGAATTGCTACGTAGCCTATGGTAAATGGCAAGCAAGGTGATGGCATTTAAAAAACAAAACAACAGAAACGATCCTGCCATGTAGTTCTGGTTGGTCTGGAACTCACTCTACAGATCAGGCTGTCCTCAAACTTGCGGTGACTCTCCTGCCTCTGCCTTCTGAGAAACTTGGATCACAGTTCTGCACTCTCAAGCCTAATACTTTCTAGATTTAAAATAAGAATAGATAAGAAAATAGTAAAAACACATATAATAAACAGGCATACACAAGAATAGAATAGACAAGTCTTCGAATGTTCTATAGCACCAAGCTCTGCGCTATACACAGTAGCATGAAGATCTGACCCTTGCACGGCCCTTTGTGAAGAGAACCCAAATGCGAACCCAAGTGCTGACTAACAAATGTCAGCGGGGTGCAACCAATGAATGCTGTAACACAGGCCAAATTTAAATAATTACAAGAGAGAAAACAATCGCATGTCTTCTAGGAATACATAACGCATCAGGTGGAGATAGCCGCGTTCAAACACATTGACGCTTGACGTCCAGACATTCGCAGTGACTTCTGCTGTCATCTGAGTTCTAGCCCCCTTTCTCCTGGTGGCAGCCTGATTTCCTTTTCTCTGTCCTGGACCACTCAGGGTGCTCAGGACGTGAGTGTAGCAGTCCCTCTGGCTTCTCCATCTGGACCACAGTGCTTCAACACACACTATGGTGGCCCAGCATCCTCCTGGTAGAGCTGATAAAGTGCATATTCCTATGACTTAGATATTTAGCTTATTTGGGGGGGGGGGTTGTTTGGTTTTGTTATTTGAGGCAAGTGTTCCCTACATGGGCCAGGCTGTCCTTGAAGCAGCAATCTTGCCTCAGCCTTCTAAGTACTGGGGTTCCTGGGGTGTCCCACCAGGCCTGGCTTGTAGCATGGAACTTTCAACCTGCCCTGTCTCATAAGCTGTTCCTTTCGTCTCTGTTAGCCTACTTTACGGTCTTCGAGCAGGTTCTCCTGACTCCCAAGAACAGGTCCAACCTTGCTTGAGATCAAGCGTTCCTCCTCTGGAGATCACATCCTAGTCCTTGTGGCTGAATAAACAGTTTGAGGACCAAGCAGTCTTAAAGTCTTAGCCACCTGACCTCATATCCCTAGAAGTCAATTCAAAGTGACTGTTAGGAGACAGAGAAAGGCAGGAAATTTCCAAGTCAAACACTTGTTCAGCCAAAGCTGCTTCCTACACGGAAGGCTCCATGGAGACCCCCTCCTGGTTGTTCCCATGTTAAGGTCAAGGACAGACCACAAGGGACTTGGTGGTGGTCGTTACAGAGCAGCCACGCTGACCCACATCCCACTGAGGAAGCAGAACAGTGACCAAGTAATCAACAATTTGAAAGCAAAGAAGGCTGGTCTGGGGAGCTGAAACCGTCACTCAGATCGTCCTAAAAGTCTAAAGGCCAATGTGGTCATTACCTAATGTCAAAATCAGGGTCTTTGCTAGGCCCTCTTCTCTCAGGAGTTAGTTCATGAACCTAAAGGCCTGAATAATCTCCTAAGGCCTGCTTCACGTATGTTTATGCATGTAATATGGACTGAAGAGATAGCATGTTGTCTTTATTCTTTACTCTGTGGAAATCTGATGGCTAAGGGGCAACTGAGGACAAAGATGCCAGTCAAGTCAGGCCTTTGACCTGACTTGGTTTCTTAATAAAGTTCAGCAGGTCAAAGCCAAGGTTTTCCAATATCATTCCTGTGGGACGCCGACCTGGTCAGTCAACCCACTGCAACCTCATGACTTCCTTAGCTACGTGGAGTCCTCCACCCACCACCGTATGGCATCACTGACTTGTGGCCTTTACAGAATGCTGTACATGAAGAAAAGACAGTAAGACATCGGGAGAGAGAGAGAGAAGGAGGGGGCGGGAAGCCTTCCTCTTAAAACAGCATGTAATTGGCCAAAGACAGCAAAAGTTTTGCTCTGGCCATGCTCAGACAGACAGTGAGAAGGGCTTTTGACAATATCAACAAACCTGCTTAGCAACACACTGTGTATCTGCACACACAAATGCATGCCAGGCACCAGCAGGGCAGCGAGTCAACGTGAAACAGTGACGCTGCTGGTAAACTGCAGGCGACAGCAAGAAGGGATCAGATTACTGTCAATCACATTAGAGGAGACCTAAGAGCTATCTAGAAACAGCATCTCAACACAGAAACAAAAGCAATCTTGGGCCTAGACAGTGAGTCAAGAAATTGTATTTCCAATTGCCAGGTACCCGAGCCCTGTTCTTCAGTAGATGATAATAACCTCATACTATAGTTTAACGCTAATCACCATGGTGGATCTAGTTGTGGAAAAAAAAAAAAGATAGAGAGGGAGAGAGGGAAAGAGAGAGAGAGGGAGAGAGCGAGCGAAAGAGAGAGCTAGGACTGGGAGCCACATCTGTACTCCCTGCTTTGCGGAGGCTGATGCAAGAAGATTTCAAGTTTGAAGACAACCTGGGCTATATATAGTGAGACTTGTCTCAGAAAGAAAGGAAGGGGAGAGAGGAGGGGGAGGAGAAAGAGAGTGGATGAAAAACCTGGTTTTTCCATGTAATCTCAGCACTGGGGAGGCTGAGGCAGGAGGATTACTTGAACCTAAGAATCCAGAAGTTTCAGAATTGCCTGGGCTCTGTTAAAAACAGAGCCAAACCAAAATCAAAGCTCTGTTAAAAACAACATCAAAAAAACAAAGGAGGAGGAAGGAAAACAAGGAAGCCTGGTACCACTGGTATCTCCCACCTGAGGTCTCTTAATCAGGATTGCCTTGTAAATTCCAGGTCAGCCTAGAATACACAGTAAATTCCAGGTCAGCCCGGCTGTCTCTAAAGCGAACGAAAGAAGGAAAAGTTTGATCTATACTCTGTACACTATTGTATCACAGTAAACAGGGGCAGCATCACCCTCCCCTCCCCCACTGTGCCCTGCAGGCCTCCTGGCACTTGTGGGCAAGAGTCAGCTGACTTGGCTGGGAGGAGTTGCTCAAACCTTTAATCCCAGCACTCGGGAGACAGAAGCAGTCAGATCTCTGTGAGTTAGAGGCCAGCCTGATCTACAGAGTGAGCTCCAGGATAGCCAGGGCTACACAGTAAGACCCTATCTTGAAAAAAAAAAAAAAGTTGGCAGACCTGTAAGAAGGGAGCTCACTGCAGCAGTCTGTCGGCCCAGGCAGCACAATCAAGTCACAAGTGGCGTCAGATCTACTTGAAGACCGCACAAAGCAAACACAGGCAAACAGGCTCCACCAAGAAGCTTGACGACGCCCTGAAAAGCCATGTTTATCTCCAAACCCAGATCTCAGGGTGCTGAGCCAACCTGAATTTGCAGCCCGTTCATAACAGCCATTCATTCTCAGGACCTGGTTCTTTTCAAATCTACCCCTGACCTCCCCTTTCTGGGTCCTGTGGTTCCGCCTGAGATACTCAGGTCCTCCAGACTTAATCAATTTCTGGACATTCAAGATGTAACAGCCTGGCCCCCATTCTTCGCAGAATGAATGAAATTTGAATTTATGCCCTGGCAATGTTGGAGCATGCATGAGCAGCCCGTAAATGGCCGTTCTATTGAACTTGTCCATATTGGGTTTCACGGTCTAAGTTGATAAGAATGACTGACTAGGTCTCTTCCTCAAGAGGGCACCATGTGGTTGCTGGGAATTGAACTCAGGATCTTTGGAAGAGCAGGCAGTTAACCACTGAGCCATCTCTCCAGCCCATTTTTCACAGGCCTTCCAGTATATCAAGAGATCAGATACGTACAGTCACTTTTGGAAATATTTGTGTGTGTGTGCGTGTTCCTGGGGGCCAGAGGCCAATGTTGGGTATCTTTCTCAATTACTCTTCCCTTTATGTATTAAGGCAGGGTCTCTCACTTGAATCCAGAGCTTGCCAGACTAGCCAGCTCTTCCCTGATACTGCCCATCTCCACGGCCTAGCGCCAGCATTACAAGATGGCTGCTACGCTCACCCGGTGTTTGGGTGGGTGATGGGGAATCTGAACTCTGGTCTTCAGGCTCGTATGGCAAGCACATTGCTCACTGGACCGTCTCCCCTACCCTGTTTCTCAGACAAGGTTTCATATAGCCAAGGTTGACCTCAAAATCTCTATACTTCAGCCCGACCCTGAACTTCCCATCCTCCTACCCGCAGCTTCCTAGTGCTGGGATTGCAGACATGCACCACTGCGCTGGTCCCACACAGTGCTGAGGACTGAAGCAAGGCCTGGGCCCTACACCTGAGCTGTATCACCAGACCCTAGATGTTAGTATCAAAATGCCTTTCGTCACTATTGCAACAGGCACGCGTGGTATGGAGAGAGCATTTCGGGTCAGAACAAATCTCAGGAGAAATGGGCACACTCAGCAGGAGAGGCGTCCTCACTCCCAACTGAAACATCGCAGTCTGCCTGCGTAGGACGGTGTTGGAGGAGGAGGCTTACAGATGACTGAAGCGTGGTGAGAAGTGAGCTGGGGTTTGGCGGCTATGAGACACTTATTGTGCTCCAGGAGAACTGGAAAGTCAACTGTGTCCTAGAGCGAGGTGGCCTGTAAAGCGCCTTCCCCGACAAAAAAGAGAACAGAAACCAGAGGAAAGGTTAAGGGGGTTTGTTTTTAGGCCTTTACATTTTTTTTTCAAAGATTTCATTTATTTGTATTTTATGTGTCTGTGTTTTGCCTGCTCGTATGTCTGTACACCATGAGCAATGCTTGCAGGGGTCAGAAGAGGGCCCTGGGTCTGCTTAGGACTAGAGTTACAGGTGGCTGTGAGCCCCTGTGTGGATGCTGGGACTCAAACATGGGTCCTCTGCAAGAGCAACAAATGCTCTTAGCCACTGAACCTCCAGCCTCTATTTGTTGGGGACTGCGGACCACCAGACCCTGAATTTCTTGTAAACAACTTGTTTTCCTCTGCTCTGAGCAGCCTGCAGCTGCTCTGGGCATGAGACCCTGATGGCAGGGAAGTGGATTCTGATGAGTCTGCAGCTGAAAGATCCCGAGAGCTGGGGCGTGGCCAGAGCCCTGTATAAGCTTCTCCTGAGCACAATAAAGTGGGCATTCCTGGCATTCTTGTCTCGTGGATGTCCCCGTGGCCCTGTCTGTCTGTCTGTCTCTGTGTGTGTATGTTTTTAAATTTTTAGCCTAGTTCATGTAGCACATACTGTGAAGAGCGTGGAATGGAACTGGTGTAGTTTTATATCTATTTAGTCCTTTTGTTGTCTAGCATTTTGAGACAGGGTCTCACTATGTATCACAGATTGGCTTGAACTTACAGCCATCCTCCTGCCTCAGTTTCCCATGTGCTGCCATTCCAAGGGTAAATCACTGCATCCAGTCCGAGGGAGCGTCTCACAAAACCAGAGTATTAACCAGAGTATTAGCGTCTCACACAACCAGAGTATTAGGGTCGGAAAACACACCTTGGAAAGAGGATGGATGGGGTGTGTGGGGGTGATTCCGGAAAGAACCAGCTGTCGTCAAGTCTGTTCGTCGATGCCTTAATTGGGAAGAGCATGAAAATTATGTTCTGTGCTTGTCGTAGGGTTTTTATCACTGTCAAGAGACACCATGGCCAGGACAACTCTTATAAAGGGACACATTTAATCAAGGTGTTCAGAGGTTTGGCAGCATGCAGGCAGACAGGGTGTTGGAGAAGGAGCTGAGAGTCCTTACATCTTGACTCACAGGCAACAGGAAGTGGTCTGTCTCACTGGGAGTAGCTTGAGCATAGGAGACCTTAAAGCCTGCCCTCATGGTGACACATCTTCCAGCAAAGCCACATGAACTCCAAAAAGCCACATCTCCTAACACTGCCACCCCCTTTGGGGGCCATTTTCTTTCAGACCACCACAGCCCAGGATGACATGAGCCTTGGGTGTGAGAATTTTGCTATACCTCCCAGTCCAACATGAAGAAACAACGGTGTTCCATTGCTGTTAGCTGTAATTTTGCAGTGAGTTACATGTGGGCCAAGATCCAGACAGCTGTTTTTCGTAGAAGACAGGCACATCTTATCATCCTGACTTTACCTTCTAGCTTTTGTTAGTGTTGGGCCAGGAAAGTGGGACATTTATCTTGTAGCTTTTGTTAGCTCGGGCATAGAAAGAATAGTTAATTATATTTAGTGATGTGGCCCAGTATAAGGCCCTCTGCTGCTCCTCTGGTTCATTTTAACTGAGCAATGTCAAGCAGGCTGAGGACTGCATACTGACAAGATAGCATCCCAAAGCTGTAGACCACATCTATTGAGACTTGCCCTGCTTGTCAGTCCTAACAGCAAACACTCAAAATGTGGTTAGAGGGGGAAGGGATGGATCTCGTGGCAAAACATTTGCCTTCCAGGGTGAAACTCAATTGCCAGCTGGTGGGGTAGTGACAAGGGGCCAATCCAGGACACACTGCTTAGAATAAAATGAAACATGTAGAGGCTGGAGTTACAGCCCCAGAGGTAGGGTGTTTACATAGCAAGCCCAAAGTCTTGTAAGATTCAATCACCAGCACCCTGCCCACCCTGCCAAAAAAAAAAGCGAAATATATGATATCAATCAAAAGTGCACATGGGATTTGAAAGACTTGGTATGAAAAAGGAAGACGTGAAAGAGTAATAATTCTGGATGTAGACATCATGTTTGTTAAGTTTCAAACCCAGGGCAGATGGCTATAGTGCCTATTTAACATATCAAAGCAGACGTGAGTCGGGCGATGGTGGCGCACGCCTTTAATCCCAGCACATGGGAGGCAGAGGCAGGTGGATCTCTGTGAGTTCGAGACCAGCCTGGTCTACAAGAGCTCCAAAGCCACAGAGAAACCCTGTCTCGAAAAACCAAAAAAAAAAAAATAAAA
>NW_026067949.1:44092793-44106764 GCF_014885135.2 Alexandromys fortis
TTTCTTTTTCTTTTCTTTTCTTTTCTTTCCTTTTCTTTCTTTCTTTTTTTTTTTTTTTTTTTGAGATGGTCTCACTCTGTAATCCAGACTGGACTTGTGGCAAGTCTCCTGCCTCAGTCTCCCTAGTTCTGGGATTGCTGGCATGTGTTGAAACACCTGGCTCAGAGTATAAAATTCCAAGCTAATAGCAAGGCTATGGTTTGGTTATGTGTCCCCAGAGGCCTATTAAGGCTGGTTTCTCCACCGTGGCACTACCAGGAGAAGGTGGAGACTTTAGGCTGGAATGCAAGCAGGCAAGCGGGAGGCAGGCAGGTCATCCTAGCTGGCCTGCCTTTGAAGAGAAAGAGACCCAGCCCCTTCCTGTTTTGCAGCAGTCACCATAGGCCCAGAAGCAATGGGGCCAAGCAATCCTCTCAGAGACTGCCCAAGGTTTGAGTCAAAAGAAACCTTGTTTCTCTACAATGTTTGTTTTAAAGATGAAAGAATATGAATACCCAAAACAAAAATAAAAATAAAAGGCTTAGACACAGGTGACAGCAAACCTCTACAGACATCAAGGTCACACGGGGAGAGTCACTAAGACCCCAAGCAGGGAAGTGAAGGAAACAGCTGATATGCCCTAGGGAAATTTGCTCTGGCAATAGGATAAACACGGTATGTGCGTGCCTGCGTGTGTGCGTGCATGTGTGTGCGTGTGTGTGTGTGTGTGTGTGTGTGTGTGTGTGTGTGTGTGAAGGGGTTAAACTCTCCCACTTTCCCAACAGCTCTTAGGCCCCAGTTTTCTGAGAAGGGCAAACAGGTGTCTTTTGCAACAAAAGGCCACTTATCTAGAAGGCCCTGAGATTCCTGGTCCAGGGAGAAAACAGACCCAGAGGGCCTGTGTCAGCCTCACGGCGTCTCAAGGACAAACCCAGAAGTCCCCTTCCAAGTCACAGCCAAGCTTGTGCAGATGTGTCCAAAAACAACAAGACTCAATCAGAAATATACTAATGTAGCTGCTGCTTGTTTAACCAATCGTGTAGCTGTCCCCGAAACTCCCCTCAGTTGTGCTTAAACCTCTCGGGGTTGTCGCCACTTTGTACAGGTGAAGGACCCCACGTGCTTGCTGGTATAACAAACGCTCTTTGTTCATGAATACCATTTGAGTCTGGGGTCTTCCTTCAGCATTTCCTCAGACCCTACAAGGGGAAGGTGACCAGTAGGAGGCATCAGCAAGTCCAGCTCTACCGCATCTGCTCTCAGGATGCTGTTATGTTTTCATGAGTTTTTTGTTGCTGTTTGTTTTGATTTTTGTATTTTCTGTTTCTTTGAAACGGTCTTGCTACATAGCCCAGCTTGGCCTCCATCTCTTGACCCTCCTGCCTCTGTCTCCCAGGTGCTCTCAGGGGTCCTTCACCTCCTGTGCCTGACAGTGCAGTATAGGCATCTACAGTTAACCCTTTCCACACTGCCTCACAGCAGCTCCTTGCTGGCAGTGGTGAGCATCAGGACTTGCGCACGGCAGGCAAAGCACTGCCCTGCTGAGTTATCTCCTCAATATCTTTGGCTTTTTATCTTGAGACAGAATCTCACTGAGTTGTCTAGGCCGACCTTGTACTGATGTTCAAATCCTTTAAATAAAAAGGTACAGGGTTGGCTTATAAGACACATACATTTCCCTGCTTTTTTGTTTGCTGGCTGCCATACTGGGGATCAAACCCCATGGTTTTTTCATACACGTGGCAAGCACTCTAACACTGAACTATAACCCCAACTTCCTCCCATGTACTTCCAGTGCTTTCTAGATTGGAATTACCTAATACAATGCGAATGCTGTGTGGACAGCGGTCCTGTGCTCGTCTGTTTAGGCAACGACAAGAGAAATCTGTATGTGTTGAATGCAGAAGCAGCTACTGTGTGCCCAACCACACAGCACCTGCCAGCAGGAACCTAGCTTTCCCCCAAGCATTTCCAATGTGCAGTTAGTTAGCTATGTGGATAAGTGGATATGGATACAAATCTGGAACCCGTGGATACAGAGGGTGAACTGTGCACTACGAAGGGAGAAATGGGGAGCTTGGGGAAGAGTTGCCTGTGGAGGGAAGGAGGGGGGCAATGCAGAGGGAGACAAAGGGGAGGGGACAGAATATAAACCTAAGGATGTTTGGAAAAAGGAAATATTATTTTACATCTTACAATCACACATGCAAGCGTGTGTATGTTCATGTGTATATAAATGTGTATGTGTGTGTGTATAATGTGTGTGTATATGCATGTATGTATGAGATGAAGTTATGTCACCTGGGATGACAGTGCTTCCCCCTGAACTCACTGACTAATGAAAACCCATCGCTAGACACAGAAAACTTCAAGTTGTTGGTCAGGATGTCCAAGGGAACATAAATAACCTAGGTTACTGCCATGGCCTTCGGGTTCTGCCTCCCAGAGATTGAGATTAAGTCCCTATTGCTGAAGACACCACACACTTCAAACAGAAGTGGAGAAATCAGGCCGGAACCAACCTGGAAGCCTTCTCCCTGAGGACAGGTTCACAGATTATCGGGTTGAGATAAACAAGCAGCCATGGGAGGAAGGCAACGAGTAGTCCTACGTGGCAACTATGATGCCTACAGACCAAAAGAATGGCAAGAGATTGTGAAAGGTGGCACTTACATCCTGGGGTAACCAACAGCCCTCTTAAGCCATTCGGACGTAAGAGGAAGTTCAACAGGAAGTTCTAGCCTACAACCTGCGGCTGGTCAACCTAACACACTACCTGCGGCTGGCCAACCTGGCCCACTACCTTCGTCTGGAAAACCCAGCCCACGGCCTGCAGCTGGCAAGGCAATGACCCTAGAGGAGAACCTACGACTGCCACTTAATTAAACCAGCACAATACCTAACTGCATCCCAAACACTTACCTCTCTATCCACAGGTAAGTGTAGCTCTCGCCCCTCAAAGAGGCTCCCTTTTTCAGCAGAGACCATTACAGAAAATCACAATTGATCAAAAAAGCACAGGGCAACTGATACCGACAGCACCACCCCTACGACCAAAGGCTCAGAAACCGTAGGAGAGGAGGGGGTGGAAAGTCTGAGAGCCAGAGGACCAGGGTATCTGCTCCAAGCTTGTGTCTTCTCAATATGACAGGGGAGCTGCACTCCTGAAATCTCGCCAAGACCTACGAAATGACACCACCGGTTGACACACCAGCGTAGATGGGGAAAAGTCACAGGGTCCCAACGTAGGTGAGGACCTATGGGTGATTAACGGGCTTCTGGGAGAGAAGGAAGTCGGTGTCTTTCAGGGAAGAGCCCCTGAGAGGTGAACTCAGCTGGCTGTATTTATAAGTGTGTGTGTGTGTGTAACAGTAATAATTAAAGAGAACTTCTTCATTTGAGAAGAAGTGGGGCGCAGGAGGAGTTGATAAGATGATACGATTAAACCTCAGTTAATTAGAAATATTTTGATCACCATTTTACAGAGAAAAACCCAGACAGAAAGTTGCAGAATTGCGATCTGACACACGCCCTCATCTGAATTGAGGCACAGCATGCTGCCTGAGGCAGGTCTGAGGTTTTGGTCTTTAAATTCCCAGCACCTGGAATAATACTGACTCATAACAGATGACTCAACCAACAACCATTCATTCACGGGGCAACTGATTACAGCAGACCTGTGAATATGTCAATCAGCTTGCAGTCCTGGAAAAAGAACCAATTGTCTGCTTCCTCTATTAATGTTCCTCTCTCTCTCTCTCTCTCTCTCTCTCTCTCTCTCTCTCTCTCTCTCTCTCTCTCTTTCTCTCTCTCTCTTTTAAGCTTGGCCAAGGAAAACTTTACTGAAAAGGAAGGAGGAGCTTTGGTGACCACTGCAACAAGAAAGTACCCTGACCGTAAGACCCAAGTCCTCCCCTTCCATCCGCTCAACTTTGAAAGCATATGATCAAGGGCTGGGGAAATGGCTCGGCAGGTAAAGGTGCTTGCTGTTAAGACTTAGGGCTTCATTTGATCCTTGGGACCCACACAACGGAAGGAGAGGACTGACGCCTACAAATTGACCTCTGACCTCTACACATAAGCCATGAACTGAGCATGTGCACATAAAATAAATGTAATAAAAAAAATCGATACCATTCTTCAATCGTCTTAGCCTTTGAAACTGGCAGCCACTGTCACAAACCCAGCTGCCACCCATTAGTTCTTACACACAGTGAGTGCTGCTTAGAAGGAAATGGATGAACTGGGGGTAATGGAATTAAGTCTGAAATCCTACTACTTGGTAGACTGAAGCAGGAGGATTGCCACCAGTTCAAGTTCAAGGCCAGCCTAGGCTACCGAATGAGTTTCAAGATGGTAAAATTCTGTCTCTAAGAAAGGCTGGGAACACGGTTTAGTCAGCAGAATGCATGTAAGGAGTCCTGGGTTCATATTCAGCATGAAATAAAGGCTATGATCCCAGTTTAGGAGGCAGGAGGAGCAAGAAGTTTGAGGTCATCCTTTGAGACATACAGAATTCAAAGCCATCCTGAGCTACAAGAAATCTTGTCTCGTTAGAAAGAGGAAAAAAAAATGAATGAATGAGAAACAGAAAAAAAAAAATCTCAGATCAACAGTAAATTCTAGAAACCGACTTAAAACTAAGTATGTATGGAAGGAAATTGGAAGGAACCCTAAAAGGCCCGCTATGGAGAGCAGCCCTGGAGGATAGGACAGGAAGTGTTCCTGGGTAGAACATTTGGGATCCAGCCCTGCCCACAGAGCTCTGTGGAAGAATCTCCCCAGACACCAGCAATGCCATAGACAGAACAGAACCAAAGCTGCGGCCCCACCAGCCGGTGACCTAGCAAGGCCCAGCTGGCATAGCCTCTAGGACCCCGCACAATTTAACAGCGGAGGAAGAACTGACCTGTAGGTGTACGGCCCCACTTCTTCTAGTATGGGGATTTCTCCTCGGAGGATCTCCTCTGGATTGGTGACATTGAAGAAGTAGAACTGAGTGTACACAGGCAGAGGGGGTTTCTCCCAGGAGTCAAAGACCTCGGTACCATTTCTCAACACCATATTCTGGGAAGAAAAACAAAACAAAACACGTTTACAGAAAGATAAGTCTACTGCTTCTGAACATGGGGCAGAAAGAGGGGCGTTCATTCCCTGTCCTGTAACTGGGGTTTGGGGGCAGAATCCCGGGTTCTAGAAACCACAAGAAGCTCGTGGTAGCAACCTGTCCCAATGCATGGATTAAAGAGAAGAGTAACCGTGAAAGGCAGAGAAAGCGTTAGTGATGGATAGAGAACATGCAAATGAGTCCGATGACTCTGAGTTCATCTTTAGAAGTGTAGGGTTTAACTTGTTTTAAGTCAGGGTTTCACTTTGAAGTCTAGGCTGGTCCTCTTGTCTCAACCTCCTGGGTGATTACAGGCATGCACCATCATGCCTGGTGAACTGTTTAGGAGGACTAATTCTCCCGAAACAGAGGGAGAATTAGCGTGGTTCTGCCCATCTTTGTCCCAGGTCTGGCCCTGCCAGGTACTTCAACATGTTGATAAATTATTGTAGTATCAACTAGTACCTACCACATGATCCACTCTGAGATATAACCACACCAACATATAGAATGGTTCTCATCTTTGAGTAGATGAGCCTTGAGGGAGTTGAGCTAGGTAGGACAGACAGACACTCCTCAGGTATGACCACATCTATCTGGTGCAGACTCAGCAGGAGTCTGATCTGAAGAAAAGCCAGCACAAGAGGGCAGAGCAGCCAGGCTGTCCTCATGCTTTTAGTTATCTCATGGGCCCAAATCAGAAGTCCACACATGGTAGCAAAAGCAGATTCTAGGTGCCTGTCATGGTCTGGCCTCCTTGCCTGGTTATTTTAATTAATTCTTCGGCATCCACTTGCAATCTCTTGGGACAGGGCCATATCTCACACTACTAGGACCCACGGCCCTGTTAAGCCATAGGTCTTCAGTAAATATTTGCCCTAACAAAAAGATATTGCAGACAGGGCTCATGGATGGGAGCATTGTGGAGCTTTGGTATTTTGAAGATCGGATAGCACCGAGTTTTAGTTTTTCATTTCTTTTTTTGTTTTTGGTTTTTCGAGTCAGGGTTTCTCTGTGGCTTTGGAGCCTGTCCTGGAACTAGCTCTTGTAGACCAGGCTGGTCTCGAACTCACAGAGATCCACCTGCCTCTGCCTCCCAAGTGCTGGGATTAAAGGCATGCGCCACCACTGCCCGGCTAGCACCGAGTTTTAGAAGTCACTGAAAAGCACAATACACTCCCAGCTGGCCTAAGACGAAGAATCAGACAGACAGGTCAGCCTCAGCTTTGGTCCTTCCATTTGACACAGAACCACGTCTGCTCAGCAACTCCATCAGTAGCTTTTGCATGCGTCTTAGAGTCAATCCCTCACAAATCTATAAAGTAGAGATGGCTGTCTCTGGCTCAAACTCAAACTGAGGCTAGGGACTATTGTTGACAATCTTTTTGTCCCCACAATCCTTCCTTGACTTCCTACTTTTACCAAGGTAGCATGGGCTAATATCCCTCACATCCAAATTCATATTTCTAACTCCTAACCCCCTGTACCTCAGCTTATGAGCATCTTTGAAGAGAGGGTTTTGAGAGAGGTGACTGAGGTTAGATGAGGTTATTATATAAGTGGGGACCCAATATTACTGGTGTCTTTATAAGAACAAAACACTAGGAAAGGAAGTACCCCGAGTGCGTAGATGAAGCTGCTCCCAGAAGCCATAGGTTACTAAATGAAACCCCAGTGCCAGGGGTGGGCTACCTCCCTATGAGTTGTCGGTCAAGGAGGCCTTTGAGGCTCCCAGGGCAACACAAACAATTGCCACTGCCCTTGGTTGCCCACCAGGACGTAATGATAATGGATGCTTTGGTCACAGGATGAAGAAATCAAGATGGAACTGAGCTGGAAGCTTGCTCCCTGGTAGCTAGCTCTGATGGTGCCAGAAGCTGCAGAGAAGACTCAGGAGGAAGAATTACCCTCAGTGAGAGGTCTTCCTCAGCTGTGGCCCCTGAATGCTATGCTATTGACCGGAAATAGTGGAAAGTCTGTTGTGGGAGTAACCAACCACTTCTGATTGGCGGTGAGGCCTGCCCCACAGGCAGGAATTCATATCTGGCACAGGAAAATCTGTCAAAAGCCCATGCTGGCAGGTCACGGGTCCTATTGCCAAAGCTACTGTTGGTTTTTAGCTCATGGTCATGATATGCTAGTCCAACTGGCCCTCTAAATAATTATGTCCGTGCCCAGAAAATAACATTATCAGCTTAGTCAGAGAAACTTCTTGCAGTGCACAGAGGAACCTACAGAGATTACTACTGTCCACGTGATGAGAATCAGTGACCTTTGGTTGCTCAGGCATAAATAAGACATCCTCTAAGACACACAAAACATGAAAGAATCTTCAACCATCCTTTCTATCCAATACCTTGCTAAGTCAGTGAGCCGAGACCAGATTGATGGAACAGAAGAAACATTCAAAAACCAACTATGCGACACCCCCCCAAGGTCCAGTCGAAGACTGCTTGTTGAGACTTCTCCTTTGTTTCCACATCCTCCACCATTCCCCTCCCCAGGCAGGAACTTGGTCAGGTTTACTACCACGAAGAAGGCAGCAGGTATTTAAGAGCTTTGGGATTTATTCATTTTTCTCCCCGTGAGGTATTCGGAATTAAATTCAGCAAAGGATACTGGGTAAACATTCTACCACTAAGCTATACAGATCTCCAGCCTTTAAGAAAAAAAAAGTCTTAATTATTATTATTATCTTGTCCCACTAAGCTACCCAGGCTAGCCTTGAGTCAGCCCAGACTGGCTTTAGTTTCTCCAGTCCTGTCTATCAGAAAGTATGCATACAACACCTTAAAACTACCAGGAAGTTGAGCTACTTAAAACTGACTCAGTACTTCTGAGAATGGAAGCCTGAGAATGATAATTACTCCGTCTTCCAGAGAACTTCAAAGACCCCTGGGTATTTAAAAAGTCACTTGACTTTGAGAAGGATCACTTTTGCTTGTCCAAAACTTTCTAGAAAAAGGCTGGGCAGTAATTTTTCTTCTCCACAGACTGTCCGAGGAAAGCTGTACTGGAAGAAACCAGTACTTTCCACTGAACTCCATGACTAAGCACATAAGCATCACTTAAGGAGGTCAGCATAGGAAACACCTAATAACGGAAATCATTAGGAACCAAGAAGGAGGAGGGAAACTCAGCAACCAAAAGTGGAAATGCGGCTCTTCGGTATATAACCAACTGGGTTAGCTGGGGCTTCACAAAGTGGAGTTAGTACTCTGGTCTCCAAAAACCAGTAGGTGTGTTTGTTCTTTTGCACTTCCTATGACCCCTAGAACAACACACTTCCTGGAGAAACGTTGGTTCAACATAATACTAGAGAACTTTGAGGCTAGCTTCCATTGACTTTGCTTTAGACACGGAGAGAGAAGGTGGGTGTGATCCTTTGACCAGGCACAGAAAGACCTTGGGGAAAGCAGATAAAGAGAGAACCCCAGCTGCAACCCAGCCAGCCACTAGCGGTGACCCTAGCAAGCAGCCTGAACTGTTTCTTTCCCTACCATGTGTATCCTCTGCTTGTTTAGTGAAGAAGTTGAATCTACCAAATGGCTTGCTGTATCCTGAAGGTCAGAGGAACGTGTTCAAGTCCCAGGCTGCAAGAGAAACTCCCTGTGAGGGTTAACTAGGTTAACTGCCCATAGCCCAGTGTGGGTGGGGGCTGGAATGGCTGCTTCTGGGTAGGGGTCAGCTGACCTCGGCAATGCAACTCCAGGTTCACCCTCCTTTTCCAAGAATAGAGGAAGGGAGTCTGCTGAGATAGTTCGTGACTAGGAGGGCTTGTTGTGCAAGCGTGAGGACGGACTTCTAATCCCCACGTCCCACACGGGAGAAAACACGGGCGTGGCTGCACGTGCCGCTCACCGCAGCACTGACAGTCTGATCCCAGGAGCTAGCCGGGTGAAATGGTGAGCTTCAGGCTCAGGGAGAGACCCAGTCCCCCGTGTCCCCCCACCACCCCCACCACCCACCCACCCACCCCCCACACCCCAACCCCCACCCCCCCACCCCGCCCCCCACCCCCCCACCCCCGGTCCCGCGGAAACAAAGCAGAGAGTGAAAAGTAGGTCACCTGGTGGCCTCTTTGTCCTACTGAAACTTCGGCAGGTGCGCGCGCGCGCGCGCGCACACACACACACACATATACAGGCACACACGCACCACAGAAAAAATAAAAAGAAATTAATCTTATTTTTTTTAAAAAAAAACAAAAACAAAAACAGGAAGGGCTGCATCTGTGTGTGGTGGCCCACATCTGTAAGCCAACTGAGGGGGTGGGTGAGACAGAAAGATTTTCACAAGTTTGAGGCTGGCCTGGGCTACAGAGTGAAACCCTATCTCAAAGCGGAAAGCAGAACAAACACAGACAGTACAGGAATGCACCCCTTCTGCATGTCAGTTCAACACAGGCAGTACAGCACATCGGTCAAGAGGGGTAAATGAAAAGAGGTGGAGAAGCCGGAAACATGGCTCAGTGGTTAAGCGCACTTGTTGCTCTTCCAAAGGACCCAGGTTCAGGTCCCAGCACCCACATGGAAGCTCACAATTGTCTGCAATTCCAGATCCCGGAACTCTTCTGGCTTTTGTGGGCAGCAGCCCATATGCACACACAGTACACATATGTAGACAAACTATGCATAAACACAAACCTACAAAACAAATAAATCTGGGCTTGGGGATACAGCCCGATAGTAGCCTTTGCCTTGCCTTGCCTACGTGTGGAAGGCCTTAAGTTCAATTCCCAGCAAGGGATGAGGGTGAGTTGGAGTTGGGGGTGGAAACACAAATCCGGCTCCGGTCAGGACAGGCTACTTTAAAGCATTACTGTAAAGACTGCTGCAAAGGGCAAAAGCTAATAGTGATGCTTGCGGAACCTCAAGGGCTAGGCAGAGAGTTTGCTTTCCTAGGAGGAGTGGACAAGACTAGAGGACACGATGCTGGGGAAAGTGGGGTGCCTAGGAATGGGCCTCACCTGAGGGCGAGCTGTACAGCTCAGCACCAAGGTGTGCAGAGGATGAGAGGGAGGAAAGACCTGGGACCTCACCTATCTGTTAATGAAGTTCATCTACAAATTACAAACCCTGGAGCTCCGCAAGTGAGAGCCGAACAGATGGGTAAGCAGCTGGGTTTATCTTGCTTGGTTTTATGGTGCTCAGGCAACCCAAGGTGCAAAGAAAAGCGGGGGAATTTCCAGAAAGAAAGGGGGCAGAAATCCATCCAGAAAGGGTGAAGCCAGCCTACTTGGGCATCCATAAACACGCCTCTCTGACGTACAGGATAAAAATAAACGTTCGGAAGCTTTGTCTCCTTAAACAAGGCAAATGATAACACTCACAGTTAACTATCGAAACGGTCCTTGTCAGAGTGATCCTTACTTGGGCCACAGTTAGTAGCAGACTCTGGTACACCCTAGTATTCTCCCCATGGTCAGCCTGACCCCACGGTATTTCTCTGTCTTGGCTAGAACAGAGAAGAACCCATGCCATCCAAATACACTGTCCTGTCTCCTGTTCCTGCATTCAAATCTAACCCCCTTTTCCGTACTGTTCATGCATCTTTCCTCTGGTTCACATGGCTGTGTGTTTGTCAAGGAGCCCTCTGAAAATCTCAGAAGAGACCCCTGGCCTTGTGTGTGTGTCTGTGTATGTGTGTATCTGTGTGTGTGAGAAAGAGAGAGAGACACACACACACACACACAGAGAGACCAAGGGGGATGAGAGAACAGAGGGAAGTTGTAAAAGCAGCTGCCAGCATTTCTGAAATGGTTTCATCTTTATTTTTATCCTTTCCTGAGTTCAGCTCACAAGACAGTCACTACTGCCACCACTGCCAGCTGCGTACTACTGTGTCCCTGCCAGAGTCTGGGGCTGTGTCAGGGGACGCATTGCTCCTGAGACAGATAAGAATTTCCACTTTCCCAATTTGTGTCAGAGCCAAGCACCAAAGAAAAAAAGAAATGAAAAGAAACTACAGTATGTAGATAAGGAGACGGTTGCACAGATGTTCCCAAGTACAAAGTCAGTACATTAAATCAAGCCTGGACAAGCCTGGGCTGCAGTGTGGCAAAGTCCATGTTTGCTTACCCCTAGTCTGGTGGAATGAACAGATTTAGCGAATGCAACTGAGTTTCATACAAACAATTTCTTAAGTGTAATTATGTCCCAGATATTACATGAGCTACAAAGAAATTAATTTAATCTTTTAAGTGTTTTTTTTTAATTTTTAAAATTGTATTTATTGTGGTGTTTTGCCTACATGTATATCTGTTATATTATACATACATGCCTGGTACCCAAGAAGGTCAGACAAGGACATTTGATTCAGTGAGACTATAGTTACAGACGGCTGTGAGCCATCATGTGGATGCTAGGAATCAAACCCAGGTCCTCTAGAAGAGCAGGCAGAAAATGATTTAGTCTTAACAGAGGCATACAGAAGGACCTAGGGATAACATGTTGTGATATCTGCAATGTAAACTAGTCTGGGCATCTTGTTTTGTATCTAGCAATCCTACCCTAAAGGAAACCATAGCAACAACAGAGAAAACACAATACACTAGACTCTGAGTTTCCCAAGCAGTCACCCTGAGTTCTTAAGGAAAGAAAGTATGGCAGCTGTTGGGACGGGGAGGTCATGTTAGGTCCATTGGATGTGAGGACCTAAGAGGAGAAGAAGCTCAGAGCCCCATAGCTGCTCAGTCCCACTATGCTAAGGTATCCAGAGAGAGCAAGGGAACCTTGTGCCATAAGATGCAGCAGAAAGTTCATTGATCGAACCTCTCTAGTTTTGCATCAGATACATGAGACATTGGTGGTGCACTGCCAAGCGCCTGCTCTGCAAAATCAGTACTGACAAATGAATACATAACAACCTCAAGTCCAGAGAATGCCGGATCCAAGGAGCCAGGATCACTGCCACAGCTGCCCTGAGCCAGTCTAAACACAAAGCCATACATGGGGCCAGCTGCGCTCCATCACCATCACCGAGGGCTCTGCTGTGGTAGTGACAGCTCCAGATAAGACCTTCAATCGGCCGAGCTGTCATAGTCAGAATGCATTCAAAACCCGCACAAGGTCCTAAACCAGTTTCACAAATGAGGTTGGCTAGCGCTTGTTAATTTTAGCCAGGTTGCATGGGATCGGTTTTTCAAAGCACAATACTGTACATCACTAGAAGAAATACTGGGATGAATCCTTGTTATGTGGTGAATTAAGAACAAAAGCTAAACTAACAATGAGGGCCGGAGTACTTTCCTGTTCATCAGCCAAAAAGGTACAAAGGGAAGTCCTTCCTGTGCCCAACAGGAAGAAGCCGTGTTCTCCAGACGAAACTCAGTTTAAGGACACAAATGTCACACAGAATTGTAAGCAGGATTCACTCTTGCCTAAGATAAAATGATCAGTTCACAGAAGTGTGTCTGGTCATATCAGATTTGGAAGAGACATCTGGTGCAGCAGATTGAACAACAGCAACAACGACCAAACTACAAATGTGCAGCGTCCAACCTCAACCCCCAAATGAGGCTGCCATTTGCTGTCACCTGAAATCAGGAAAATTGTACTTGGTTCTCCCCCTGCCAGGACACCCTACTGCCATAGAAAATTTGGGCAATAAAAAGTTTTCATTTGCAAAGTCTTTATAATGCAATTTTTATTAAAAAAAAAAAAAAGTAAGAGGAAGTCATCAGTCACAGTAGTCCGCACCTGTGCTCTCATCAGTTGGGAGGCAGAGGCAGGAGGATCAGGAGTTCAAGATCAGCCTTGGCTACATAGCAAGGACCAAGAAGCTAGCTTAGTGGGTAAAGGTGCTTCGGTGATGGCTGAGCTCAATCCCGGAACCCATATACAAAGTTGGATGTCATCAGAACAGCAGTAGGAAGAAGAAGAGCAGCTCCTGAAGAATTCTCCTCTGAGCTACACAATAGCAACATGGCACACGTGTGCCTCATGGCACACGCATTCTCATGCACACATGTGCACACACATAGACAGATAAGAAAAATGAGTGACAGAAAAGAAAATATAACACCGTTATAATCCATGCTCCCACTATTAGCATTTCTTCTTTAAAATGTTAATAATGTCTTTGTTGTTTAAAACCTGTTTCTATTTTATGCATATGCATGTTTGTCTGCATGTATACATAAGCACCACGAGAGTGACTGGAGCCTGCAGAGCCAGAAGAATGCATCGGATCCCCTGGAACTTGAGTCACAGGTGGCTGTGAGACGCCATGTGGGTGCTGGGAACAGAACCCAGGTCCTGGAAGAGCAGCCATTACTCCTGACTGCTGAGACATCTCTCTAGTCCCTCCTTCTGATATTTTAAAATCTATACATATGTATGTGCATTTTGAAAAAAAAAACATGATAAACTATCCTCATTTAGTTTTAGACGCTGTATTTGTGTACTTATCTGTTATATAGACAGTAACCAATCAGCTCACCTAGTCATTCGCTTTGGGACATGTACTCATTTCTGTCCTGCAAAGAATGTTCTAGAATATCTTCGTCTAAGCTATTGATGAATTAGTTTTTTTAAATTTATTTATTTATTAAAGATTTCTGTCTCTTCCCTGCCACCACCTCCCATTTCCCTCCCCCTCCCCCAATCAAGTCCCCCTCCCTCGTCAGCCCAAAGAGCAATCAGGGTTCCCTGCCCTGTGGGAAGTCCAAGGACCACCCACCTCCATCCAGGTCTAGTAAGGTGAGCATCCAAACTGCCTAGGTTCCCACAAAGCCAGTACATGCAGTAGGATCAGAAACCCATTGCCATTGTTCTTGAGGTCTCAGTAGTCCTCATTGTCTGCTATGTTCAGCAAGACCGGTTTTATCCCAGGCTTTTTCAGACCCAGGCCAGTTGGCCTTGGTGAGTTCCCGATAGAACATC